>NC_087254.1:7522435-7895768 GCF_037042905.1 Lytechinus pictus | reverse complement strand
TTTGGTTGAGAATAAACAATAACTAGTCGCAAGATATTTAGAAAAATCGTTAAAATTAATGCTACTGGAAGATTATAATTAATTTGGTATGGTAAATACTGCCTGAAAACAAATAATTCTATGTAAAGATTTTGTGAATAATTAAGATATTTTTTCTTGTAAATAGTGTAAATATGTTTAATAAAAATGATCGCAATTTTCTGCAACAGTAATAAGTAGAATTAGTACTGAATTTGATGTATAATATTGAGATTTAGTTGAAATTATTGTTTAAACTATGATAATAAAATTACTTGGAGCTAACCTCGATTAGCATCTTGCTATTATTTTAGCTCCAATTACCAAATGTTTTGTTTATATATGATGTACTATTACATGTAATTGTACCTGACAGTGATATATTTGGTAATAAATTCAATTAAAAAAGTTCAATTCAATTCAAATTGGTTAGGCCAGTGTGACTGGCATATATTACCTTGGCATTGGTCCATCCAAGCCCCTCCCCTCTTTTCTGCAGGTCTAGAGTATGGATCCAAATAGAACGATGCTATGTGCTCCCCTGACCAGGATACAAACACACAAATATAAGTTATATAATCATCATCAATAAAGTTTCAGGAAGATCAAATAAGCAACTTTTTGTACTGCCACGCAGAACAAACTCTCAAACACAGTAAATGTCCAGAAAATGCTTGTCAAATGGCGATGAACAGCTGGGAGGTCTTTGTCGTTAATTGGTGAACCAGAAGTGCAGTAAGTTCATTTTCGGAGTTGAAGAAAAATTGCAGATATGTCATTTGTCCAGGATGAAACTGCAGTTTTGATTCCCCAATTTTTGACAAACACCTCCTGGATGCTCATTGTCATCAAAGGCATTTGACAATAAATTCTCTATCTTCTTGAAATTGTTCTGCGTCGCGGTTGTGAAAACTCCCTTACATTTAACTTTAAAGAAAATGATGAGTAATGGTACCCAGTGAGTTGTGCATGTTGTGCAACATGGGCAACATTCACCACATTGTATCTATTTTAAACCAATTTCACGTACTAATGTCAAACCAAATGGACAGATTTCACTGTTTTCTAGCGTTTTTTCCAAACAGCTATAAAACAGCTATCAAAAGGAAGACAAAACAGCTACAGAACTGCGAAAAGGGCACATTGCTCACTGTAGTAACAATTGGCATAAAACTAATTAAAAAGGGGGTTCATATTTTAAGAATTCCATAAAAACATCAATGTGATACATCAGTTGACATCCTACTCTTTCAAATCTGAGGGGTATTTTTACAAAGACTTTCATGCTTTGTGCTGATGTGTAAGCATTATACAACGCAAAGTCTTACTGATTAACATGCAGTAGAGCGCATCCTCTTAGCATGATTTGACCAATGCGGCACACAACTAGACATTTAAAGGCAACTCTAAGTCGTGGTGTAGCAGTTCTGACTCTCGCCTTGCCATCAGAGGGTCGTGTGTTTGAATCCCACTATGGCCTAGTGCCAATCTACACTTTGCCACTCTCCACCCAGGTGTCAAATGGGTATCCGGTAGGATGCAATCAAGTCTTGGAACTCTTGTTGGAATGCTCCCCAGGGAGTGGAGAAAGTGCATACATTGTGTGCGGGCATGTCAGGATCCGATGACCAGGGTAATAAGCGGTAACAAAGCGTTTAGAGACGTCCTTCTGATGTGTCAAGCGCTATATAAAAGCAGACTATTATTATTATCATTCTCATACTCAACTCTTTGTGAAACACCCTCGGTGACCTATTTGTAAAATAATCAAAATTTCATGCCAGGTCTGAGTCTACTCACAAAGGTAATACTTTTATCTGTAATGATCATTAGAAGGTTATAATGAAATTGTACTGTTTACTTACCTTTGTTACTAAATATCTTGTAGAATTGCACATCATCATGCCATTTATCAACTTCATCATCAGCCGCAGGCTACAAATAAACAAAAAACATCAAGGGTATAAGGATTTTCGAATTTTTTCTTCATAAAATAATAGATCACAAATGTCAAAGCTGCATTAGAATATGTAATCTAAAGACCATTCATTGAAGTAATATGAATCTACCTTCAACTGATCAAGCTAACAGGACATTTCTATTAAAGAATATGTCTTGCTCAGACACATGTAAGCTAGAGTTATCAACATGTGGCAGATACTAACTCTTGTGCATGATAAAGAATAAAATGTGAGTAATATCATATACCAGAGGTATAGTTAAATTATTTTTAATGGCCTTGAAGGGTACATCAAATATATTGCCCACAACAGAATCATATTGGCCTGAGTCTTTAGACGAGTGCAATGTGGGTCTTCTGAGCAAGAGACAAGGGAAAATACAAAGGTATATTTTGCGTCGTTTCTGCATGCTAAGTCAAAATGCGTCTAGAGACTGAGCAAAACAAAAATAATATACCTATCCCTTCCGAAAATTCCGAATATATAGGGCAATACGGTTTTGTAAATGACCAGCTCAGATGTCTGATACGGGTAATAATTAACTTTATTCTCAAGAGTAAAACAACTGCAGAAATCCCGATAAGCAGAAAGCACTCTCGGTATATTTATTTTAGTCTGATTCATACATTCTGTATCAAACTTATGTACAATTAGTTACCATTTGTTTACTCAAAGAAATAAATTTTTATATGTGACTGCCAAGGTCTAAAACTTCTTACCTAGAACTAATATGTATTTATTTCATCAAATTCAATAAATATTACACACATTGGCCAAAACTGATTTGATATTAAAAGAAAAATCTGACCTGTAAGGTCAAAACTGTTGTCAGTTTCAGTGATATGTTACAGAAAGAAATCCATGAATGAATAAATAAATAAATAAATTAAATGAATGAATGAATCAATCAATCAAGCAAGCAAGCGATGAATGAATGAATCATTCAATAAATCAATCAATAAATACATAAAATATAATAAGTGAATATATGTATGAATATAAAATAAATAAATGAATACACAATTGAATACACAAATAAATGAATGAATAAACAAACAAATAAATTAAATAATTGATAAATTGATAAATAAATCATTATTTAGTGGTTCAAAAAAAGTAAAAATGTACAACAAATGACCAGAAATGCCATCCATTTAAATTCCACATATACTACTGTGTTACAATTTTTATCCTTGGCAATGGAATTCAATCATTACTTCACTTTTCAGTTGTATATATCATTAAGTGTCTGAATTAATTTGATTTTTTTCTTTTTTTCTGGGTATTTTTCATCAAAGTTCAGGAATTTTCTAACAAGACCCCTGTAAGTCTAACTAATGTTTTTGATAATATAAGGTACAACATACCTTTATTTGAACAGAGAAGAGGAATGAAGTAAGATTGAAGAGCCCATCTAACACCTTTGAAAGTGGAAAATACGGCCTCAAATCCTCATCATTGAAGCTACGGAAAATAAATCAGATATATAATATGTACATACCTATATATGTAATATATATTAAAACATTATTATAGTATTTGAAAAAAACTCAAAAGAGCAAGAATTTATGAGAGGATCAGGAGAGCGTTTCATCAACATTTTTCATCTTGACAACAGCAGAGCTATGGACACAAAATCAAATTTTTATTTTTTAGTGTGACATATCTTTTGAACCATGTACCCAGGCATCGCAAATTTCGTCTAAAAGACGGAGGAGACTCAAAGGCAAAAAGTCACAGAACATCATGGCGAGAGCTTTTTGCATTGCAAAACTCATAACAAGAGTGTCGCTAAGGCGAGCACATAATACGCCTGCCTGTAACACGGAAAATGGAGTTATTGGTCAAACAAGAAAAGTGGAAGGTGGCGACTTCACCTTTGACCTTCTGACCTCAAAATCAATAGAATTGCTGATATCTATGCTAGTGTCATACACACCAAATTATATGAGCCTAGATTAAGTTAAACTGAAGTTATCACGTTTACAAGGACTGCAGAAGGGTAAGATGTAAACATGTCAGTGTGACCTTGACCTTTTGACCTCAAAATCATTAGGCTCCCTGGGATCAATGCTAGTATCATACACACCAAATTATATGAGCATAGATTAAGTTAAACTGAAGTTATCGCGTTTACAAGGACTGCAGAAGGGTAAGATGAAAACATGTCAGTGTGACCTTGACCCAGGGGTGTGAGTGGTCACAAATAAAAAGATCTGTAAAAAGCTGAAGAGTGTTGAAAAAGTCTGAAATAGAAAGAGCTCCCATACTTTTTGTACAGAGGAAGGCCAAAAATAAGCTGAAATTAAGCTGAAAATCAAAACGAAAAAATCTGAAATCAGATAAAGATCTGAACTCTCACACCCCTGCCTTGACCTTTTGACCTCAAAATCAAAAGGCTTCCTGGGATCCATGCTAGTATCGTACACACCAAATTATATGAGCTTAGGTCAAGTTAAACTGAAGTTTTCACGTTTACAAGGACTGCAGAAGGGTAAGATGAAAATAGGTCACTGTGACCTTGTCCTTTGACCTTTTGACCTCAAAATCGATAGGCTTACTGGGATCTATGCTAGTATCATACACACCAAGTTATATGAGCCTAGGTTAAGTCAAACTGAGGTTATCGCGTTTACAAGGAAAATTTAACGGACGGACGGACACCGAGCATAATACCATAATACGTCCCGTCTAGACGGGCGTATAAACACCCATACCTGAATAGATGTTCTCTCTGCCTCTCAGCCCAGTATGAGAGATCCCATAGACTCAAATCACCATGGAAACCATTAGAGGATGCAAAAGATTGTAGCTCAGACAACTCCCTATGAAGAGAACAAAAGAATGTCAATGTTTAAGTCTGATAAATTTGAACATGAAACATTAGAAATCCTGCACGCAATTTGCATTCCAATGTTTAATTTAGTTTATTTCAGGTTTTAAATTTAATTTCAGCTAATATTAGAAGAAAACTAAATCAGTTTATATTTATTTCTCTTTGGTGCCAGTTTCTGACGAAATCCAACCATTAGTCTGACCAACCTGACTCAGCACTACTCATAGACAAGTCTTGTAACATTAAATTTACCTTTATTTCAATTCATTTAGTATAAAAAGTTACAATATACAGATAGTCAGTTTTCAACTAAAATATAAATGAGTGCAAGCCTTGAAATAAGCAGGCGCTGAGCGCAAATTCGCGCTCATAAAGCCATCAATTGCGCCCATAAAGCCCCAAAATCATCAAAATTTTGACGACCGGGCGGAAATATTTTCCAGGTAATTGCGCCCGCTGTGAGTGAGCAGTGAAGCCATATCATACATGTAATTTAAATATCTGAAAAGCCAAAATCAAGTAACTTTCAATTTACGATATAAGCACAGTTTCAAATTGCCAAGTGCGTCTTTTTTTCTGTACCATAAAAAGTGAGCTACGTCCGTCTTTTTTTTTCTGTAATACATGTGTCGCGTGCTTCTGGTAGCGGTTTTTCCATACTTCACCATGTGCAATTTCTAATGCACACATTTCCAGTTGGGTTATCACAATTCTGGGATATAGTAATTCAAATTGCACAGGAGATAAATCCCTGTTCACAGCACATACGATAAGCAAGTCTTTTACCCTAACAGTCCCCGACTTTGGTTGTCAAAACGGAGCCTTAATAATCCAAAATCACTTAGCTTATAGTTGTGAATTGTAGCTTTTTAATTTCTTTCTTGGAGAGGGGTAAATATCAGACAATAAATCATCAACAAGGCTCCATCTAAAAAAAAACCAGGAGGACGCCGTGCACTTGAGTGTGGTTTAAGCTAGCCAGTTTGAGCTCATGTTCTCTGCCAGAGCTCTGGGTGAGAATTCTATCAGTAATGGCCTAAGTGATGGTGATTTTCCGTTTCAGATAGAGTTTAGATTTCATGTTAATTTTTGAAAAATGTAAAAAAAACTTTATGATTTCTTCATTGTGATGAATATTTAAGTTATTAATGAATACATTTTCACTGAATTTAGACTCTCCCAGAATGAAAGGCATTTTCTGTGGAGATCTGCGTTTTCAAATAACTTGTGAAAAACTTAAGGTACATGAACCTACAATACATGTACATAGCCTGTGGCTATGTGCTGGAATTTGAATAGACTGAGTTAGATATTGATTTCATTTCTTCATATCTTTAACATAATTTATATGCAATCCAAGTGCACCTCACAGTCACAATCACACACAAACACTCACCCACACCCGTGATTCTAACTATGACTACATTTATTATTATTTTTTTTTTTTTTGGGGGGGGTTCATTATTCATGGTTCATTAAAGATGAAAAATAAATAAGCCCATGTGTGTGTGGTTGTAAAGGGGATGTGGAGTGAGGGTGTCAAAATACACTTAAACATTTAAATCTGATTTCTTAAATGTTTGAATAAGCCTAATACTTAGCATGCTATTCATGTACTAATTAAAAAATTGCAGGAGCTGCGCTTTTTACTATAAACAAATTTGCGGTGTGGTTCACCGTTATATATATATTTTTTTTTTGCCCCCGGTTCCTGTAAAAAACCTGTGAGCCGGGGGCAATTTTTTTTTTTAATTGCCCCCGGTCTGCAGCTGCTTATTTCAAGGCTTGAATGAGTGATGTTCTATCTGCATGGTTAGAGCAATATTAGTGAATTGTAGAGACATAGAAGTGATCTTTTATTTCATTCATTTCATTATACAATCAAGAGATATCATTTGTACAAGTCTGTAGGAAGCTAGGTAACAACATTAAGAAGAAATGAACAATGATATGAATTGAATTATTCATATGATATGAAACTGTTCTTATCTTATTGCTGAAAAATACATTTTTTTTAAAAAGACATGGGGCCCGTTTCATAAAGAACTTTCAATTGTTGCAACTTTGCCATAATGGCAAATACCATGATAATAGGGCTCAGCAGCCAATCAATATCACGATTAACATGGTAGTTGCCATAATGGCAAAGTTACAACAGTTGCAAGTCTTAATGAAATGGGCTCCTGGGTCCCGTTTCATGAATACTTGTTATAATAACAAATGCAAGATTTCTATAACAAATTAACTATCAGCCAATCAGACTGAAGTATTTCAGTAGCTTATAACGGCTATTGTAATTTTGTTATTGTAACAAGTTTTATGAAACAGACCCCTGACCTATAATTTTGCGATTCATAGGGCCCTGTAACACAGAGCTTAGTGACTGATCATGGGACTGATTTTTATGATTGATCATACAAAATCCATGTGATCAAACAAAGATAAACAGTCCCTTGATCAGTCGCAAAGCTTCATGTTACTGGAACCCTGGACGTGTCTAGCTGTGCCTCTGTACGTATTACACTACATGTATAAACCGAATTTAGCATCCTTTAGACCAAGTAGGTACCTTTTCGCTGCTACCTTGCTCCTGTCTCTCAAGTTATGGATGAGTTTCCATACATTCTCTGCTTGGCCAGCCATTTTAGATTCCAAGGAGAGGGCAGCAAAATCCTTGTAACCAAGTAATCCAGAGATCTCTCTTCTGTTGAATGTAGTCATGAGTGGTCATTGATATTACATCTACTTTAATTATCATGATATTAAAGGTAAATAAAAGTAGTTGCAGCAAACAATCATTTCATGAGAAAGTCTTTACAATCAAGGTTAATTGCCACCATATTATCATAGATTTAGATCTGGTACATTGAAATAAACTCATCTTTGTGAAGTCCTGAAATCTTAGCTGAAAACTGACATTTCTGATGATCACTTACCCAAAAAGGCATATGTGGGACAGTGTATTACTATTGTTTGGAAAAATACCTGACATTTCATGGCATTCTGTGCTTATTTTGCTCATACTAATACAGACAATGCAATCTATTCTATGATAAATAAACCAAAATATACTCCTATGTTTTATCTGTTTTTTTTTTCTAAGACAATTTTAGCCATACCTTAGTTTTCTTATTTCTTCTATGATGCCACTATTGTTATGACCTTCCTGAGAAGCTCTTGTAATATAAGCCCTATACACCGTCTCTCTCAGGTCACGACGTCTGCTGTGTTTCATAAACGGCTCAAAGCAGGGAAGGTCAAGGGTCAACTTCCAGGGTCCTTTATCTGGATCTACTCTGAAAGGAAAATGTAAAAATTTGCTTGGCTAAATTTGATACCTTCACAATCATTTTTTCTTTTCATGTTGAAAATAAATATTGTGACATTTTATAACACATGTAGAAATTTTCACTTTTATCTTGGCTCAAGAAGTATTATCTTTGTTTCAGGGCTGAGTCAAGTTAATAATTTTTCCCTCTACGGATTCTGGCACATTGTGTTACCTTAAAATCTTTTCTACTAAATATATAAGAAAAAATATATATTGTGCCATTTAAAATATAAATAGTATTGTAGATTTCTATCTTGGCTCAAGAAGTCATAGCCTGCTGAGCCAAGTCACATTTTCTTTCAACATACAAAAATCTGCAACATCATCTTTAGAGTTTTACAGGATGACTTACTGCTTAGATCCTTGTGAAGCTGAGGCAGCCATGAGCTGTTTGAGGGATGCCGGTAATCCTTCTACATCATTCTCATTATTGAGCTCTAAGCTGAATGCCTTGGTTGCATCAAGAACATTGTTGCTATAATGAGTTAATGGAAAGATTAAAACAAATTTTAAATATTGAAATCTTGTACAAGTGTAGACAATTTTACCTTGAACCAGCTGAAAGAGGAAAATAAATCTGACCCCCCTGCCCTGCCAGAAATTTGTGATTGTCACACAACCACAATTTTGTGAGTTGCTTCAAAGCACTGATTTTCAATCTCCTAAATCACTTGAATCATATTTTATCGTTTGAAATTGATCTGGAAAATATTCAGTTATAAAAACAAATGATAATAGCAATAAACATAAATTAGATAATGACAAAACAATTAACAAAATAATAAATTCAAGTTTCATATAACATTAGTAAACTACAATATTAGGAAGTGCTTTGAGCACCGAGTTGTTGCAAAAGAATTTTTTTATAACGTGCATAATTGAGGGAAAAAATTAAAAATATAAGTATATACATCTAATTTATTTGATGCAACACCTTTTTAAAATCAGAGGGTCATGTCATAATTTCTTTCAGCAATAAATATATCCATGTTGTGCGGCACTTGACCCAGGTGTAGTAAAGAGGTAGAAGGCAGGAATATTCAAACCTTGATCCACTTGTATGCCAAGGTGGCAGCCAGGCTACAGCCAGTTTTATAATGGCAATGAGTGCCTTGAGCACTCTAAGGAAAGAATACCAGTATTTCATAAGCTGCAAAATGATTTTTTTTTTCATTATTAATTATCAAAATGTCTTGTCCCACCAATCCTTTGACTGATAACAACTTTACGATGCATCTACATAAATTTGTCTTTCTTTACCTGAAGTCATTGCTCAACTTTGCTAACTGCAGCCTGATCTGATTAAACGTCTCTTTGTCTTTGCCTGTCAGCTCAACCCCTCCCTGTCTTGATTCTCTGACTGCCGATTGTAATATTCTCTGCTGAGGGGTGTCCAACTTCAAGCTATCAGCATGCTGTAATAACTCCTGAAACGTAAAATTACAGATTTGAAAGGGAATATGGAGATGCAACATGTAATGCACACATACTGGTAGATATGACGTTGATAATGATGACGATGATGATAATGATTATGATGATGATGATAATAATGATTATGATGATGATGATGAAGGTAATGATGGTAATGGTGATGATGATGATGGTGGTGGCAACGGTTGGGGTGATGATGTTGGGGATGATGATGGTGATGATGAGGATGATGAAGATGATGTTAATGTAGGTGATGGTAATGATGGCAGTGATGATAATTATGACAATGGTCATGGTGATGATTGTGATGATGAAGTACAAATTATTCGTAAATTTTGCACTCTTAAATCACTCACCTTCATGGCATTATAGATAACTTCACTTTGAGCAAGTTTAGTAGATACCATGACAACAGCTGGTTGAGCTTGTTGATATGCTTCTCTAAGCTCCTGATTGTTCTTGACTCCGTTGAGATGCGACACCATACCCCAGCCATACTCCAGAGGGGCACCTAGTCTTTCTAATGGGTCAGATACCTTGGACCATGTCATATCACTGATGGTATAGCCTGATTGTAAAAAAAACGGACTCAAGAATACATTTCATTCCCTGGCAAAGAGATAACAGCCTACTATTGCACATACTTATATGCTGCAATCTTATAGAGCACCTACAAATTCTGATATAAGTATTAAGTGTAGGCTAGATTTTAAGACTGTCTGACTTGTATCTTTACATTTTGAGGATGACATATTGTGACATACGTATGTATGCCACAGGAATGAAAGAAGGTGAAATCATTGATATAATTGAAGAAAAAAAATCATACCTCTGGATAAACAAATATTTTAAAGCCTTCTGAATTCATTGCAGTGCCAATGGTGGCCAACTGATGTACTACTTATTGCTACAAAAGTTGCATTTCTATAATAATCTCAGTCATTTCTGTATTTCATACATTATTTTGTAACTTGTTTTCACAATATTTTGTACATTATTTTGTAAAAATGTGCTTTGAAAAGCAGAATAAACGATAAATAAATGATAAAAATATGCTGCAAGCAAAATGACAAAATGAAATAGTACAGTGTAATCTTTTGTGGGAACCAGCAAAGCCACTGGGAGGAATTTCTATACTATACCTTTATATGTGTCTTCGATTTCTTCAATAGTCTTCTCAAAGTTTTGGACTAGCTTCTGCATCCCAGGACCTACGTGACTTGCATGGAACGATTGGAACCTAGGAAGACCATCTTGCATAAGAAGAGAGTTCTCTGAGTCTGGCACTGCAGTACAAAACTGATTACTTGGAAGGATATACCTGGAATGGGATAGTGCATAGATGGGGGAGGGAATTTTTTTAATGGTAACTGATTTCAGGGTTAACTTTGAATTGGGATCATTGAAAAAACAATCAATATCAACTTTGTCCAACTCAATCAAGTTAAAATAAAGAAGAATAGTTAACAAGGAACCCAGGTTTAAAACACAATGAAATTAGACAAGATATTCAAACAAACCCAGCATCATCAGAATCCATAAATGAAAAGGAATGGCTCCTTAATAAAAAGAAATTCCTTATATATCATGGAAAATAAAAATACATGTTAATTATACAAGTCACACAAGTAGACACAACTTTCAAACACATTGTTAGGTATGAAATGCCATAAATTTCAATATAAATGGAAGGTTGTTTTTTTTGGGGGGGCAAGGTTGCTTTACTATTTATAGGGCACATTTCTACACTACAACACACATGGGAAATACAGGCCAATAAAAGGGGAATTATCGTCAAACTATAGGGCATCAAAACCATGCAATGCAGTGGTTTTCCTTGGCCTGATATTACACATACCACCAACTACCTAGATTAAATCACAGAAAATTCTACATTTTTGCTGTGCTGTCAGTGTTTACAGAAAAGGAAATTTCATTGTATTTCTTTTGTACCTCTCAATGAAATTCCCCAGAGCAGAACAGTAGAGGTTAATAGGCTTTGCACCAGATACTATGTGTACACCAATTAACAGTAGGATGAATAGACTAATTATTCTCCTGCAAAATATAAAGTGGGGTGAAAAGAGGACTTTTAAAAAGAAATCAAACTTTGATGGCACATGGCTCTAAAAGAAATTAAACAAATTTGTGACGCCTAAATGAAAACAAAATGACACAATAAATTTATGTTTTTTAATTGAAGTTGCAAGAGGGCTCTGCAAATTGTAAGATTAGATATTCTCTTCTGTACTGTTTAGAGTACTTATTGATTTGTTCAAATCTAAAATGAATAATATGCTCATCCACAACTATGTAAGAATGTGGGTCATATGAGTGAAAGCTCACAAGGTGGCAACAATAAAAATAAGAAATAATTATAGAGGATACAGTTCATACTGCATGTTAGTTGGGCAAGTGGTGTTACACCGATCTCAATCAATCAATCCCAATCATTTATCATGACAATAAAGGTGTTTTGAAAAAATAAATAGAGGAAAATTACTGTTTTTTTTAAATCAAAATCCATCAAATGATCAAATGAGAATTAACTTTTTTATGTTTTTGAGACATCATACTATATCATGTATATGTTGGTAGCTCCTCCATATATCACGTAATACCATAACTTTTTATTTTTTAAGAAAATCTTTTTTCTGATAGAAGGGGGTATGGAACTGCTGTGTCATTTGAAATATCCCCCCACCTGCACAAATAAAATGACTTCGTTTTTTTTCTCTTCAGCAAATGGCATTTTGGATTTTTGGGAGGAGCTGCTCATCTATAGTATGATATCACAAATCTAGAATTCTGTTCCGACTGTCATTCTTTGTTCATTTTTTTTTAAATCAAACCTGCAGAGTGCAGGCTAATTTAGTTATTTTCTATTCTTTTAACAAAGCCAACTTATCATCACAGCTAAGTAGGTCTTTTTTAGTACATGTACTTACAATGAATACATCACTCGTCAGCAAATAGTAGATCTAATCTATACTTTTCCAAAGACCAAATTCAAATACATCAATCATCATGCCAATCTGCAGTGCAAATTCTACTATTTCTACATTCTAGTATGTCTAGTGCGGCTAAAAATAATCCAGACAACTCTGTTGGCACCAATTACAGAGACCGAAGTTCTAACTCGATATGTACAGGGACTCAATGGCCATATGTTTATGTATTGAATTTGGATAAACCAGGGAAGCGGAGTTGCGCGACAGCCGAAGTAAGTCACTGGGTTTTTTTTGTCCTTTGAAGTTTATTTTTTCCCATTTTGGTGCATTTCTGGCCAAAACGGAATAATAATCTTCATTTTGGTCCAGTTCTTTTTATATATTTTATGAAATAAAGACAAAAATCGATGGGCCCCGGGGTATTTTGCATTTAATGGCGATTGCGAGCCATCTGTGTGCGAGAATAATTTTTTTTAATGTTTAAAAAACACCTTGAAACAGACGGCTACCTCAAATGAAGTTCGAGCAGGCTCCACTCCACTTCACTACCGCTACACTACGCTCCACCTACCCGAACATCAAGGTCCAAAACTCACTTTGATTCTCCGAGTGGCAAAGGTGGGGAAAAATGCATATTTATTGTATAAATCCTACACCGGAACTAGCTTAAAAAGAATAAGAAACTTAATTTCTTACATTTTATCCTAATTTTACTCCATATCCATCCTCCTGTTAGCCTCAAAATTGGTGATTTAGAGCCAGCATCGAGTTCCTCACATGTATAAACAATTCGCTGCCGATTTCAAAACATCGCATGCGCGAGGGTCTGAGCTCGGACCAGTACGACAATACACCAGACGGTGGCCTGTACTGTTTTTAGAAGAAGGATGGATATGGAGTGAAATTAGGATGCGGATGAAAAGTAAGAAATTAAGTTTCTTATTTTTTTTAAAGCTAGTTCCGGTGTAGGATCTTTACAATAACATGAATAAATATGCATTTTTCCCACCTTCGCCACTCTGAGTATTAGAGCGACTTTTGGACTTTGAGGTTCGGGTAGGTGGAGCGTAACAGGGAAAAATTTTTTTTTTTTTTTCGGGGGCTCCATTTTTAATTTTTCATCAAATTTCGGGGGCTCCATTTCTACCTTTCAGGGGGTACTTTTTGCATTTCGGGGGCTCTTTTTGAATGCTACTTTTTTTATTTTGAGGATTCACTTATTAATGAATTATTACTTTTTGTTTAATATTGTATGATTTTTTAAGTTATTTTTTCATGCTTAGAATCTTGGGTGTGTGTGTGTGTGGGTGTGACTGTGAGTTGGACTTGGATATAAATGAATTCAATATGTAATTTCTACTCGGTCTATTCCAGTACAATACCCTGTACTCAGCCATGTATATGTAATAAAGGCCCACATTATCACATACCCTAACTTTTCGTGAAGTTCGTTGAAAACGCAGATCTCCATGAAAATTGCATTTCTCTATGGGGGAGTCTAAATTTGGTGAGAATGTATTCATTAAGAACTTAAATATACACGACAATGAAGAAATCATCAAACTTTAATTGGCAGTTTTGAATAATATACCCGAAATGTAAACTCTGTCTGAAACAGAAAATCACCATCATTGAGGCCTTTACTGAGCGAATTGTCCCCCAGAGCTCTGGCAGAGAGACAGAGCTCAGACTGGCTAATACAAGCGCCAATGCGTGCGCCTGCCGCCGGCCTTGTAAAATAGATGGAGCTTTGTTTGATGATTTATTGTCTGATATTTACCACATCCCCGAGAAAATAAAACAAATGATTTTTAAGTTATAATTAATAAATAAGGTAAGTTATTTTGGATGTTAATAGGCCGTTTTGAAAAGCAAAGCCGAATGACAACTCACCAATGATAGGTTACTAGACTCGAATTATTTTATCACAGAATTGTGATAACTGTAGGGGAAACATGTGCATTAGAAATTGCACATGGTGGTAGTCATAATGGACCCCTATACATGCAACTGTTTCCCGACCGTCGCGTTCATTTTTTTTCCATACCTAGTACCATGTGTGTGGAAATACGTGGTACAGAAAAAAAGACGCAACTTCGGAATTTGAAACTGCGCTCCTCGCTATTTTCAAGGCTTATTCATGATTTTGAGTGTGGATTTTGGATGATTTTTAAATGGTAAGCGGAGCTCGAGCATATGGCGCTAGTGGGTCGTTGAGTTGTTATCACTCATCTATAATTTCGGGGGCGACATTCAGATTTTATGTCGCCCCCGAAAGCATGATTTTGGGGGATTTCGAGGGCGACTTTAGGCATTTCCGGGGCGAATTCGCCCGCCGCCCCCGTGTATTTTTTTCACTGGTGTAGCGGTACCTAGTGAAGTGGAGCCTGCACGAACATCACTTGACATACTTGACTTGAGGCGAGTCTTGAGGTACATTTCACCGAACTCCCTACGCTCAATTAGTAGGTGCCGGAGAGTCATTAGCTCACTGCAACCATCCTGCCTGTGGGGAAAGTACCAGGTCCAGGTAGGACTATGCCTGCTAATGCTGTACAGAGCACACACTTAAAAAAAATCATTAAAAATATCACTTTTGTGACCAAAATTACTAATTTCCATACAGTTGCAATTTATTTTTCATTAGTAACTTGGGAATAATTTTTGTATTCACCAGAGCGCTCAAAAACTTGAATTTTTGGCATATTTTTGTGTACGCCCTCTATTGGTGGAAAGTAATATGGCAAGACAATTTTAATTTTTAAATCTCTATTTTTAATTAAGAAAAAAATAATTTAAAGAATCAAATTTACTTAAGTACTTAAAAGAGCCAAGTTGTATGATGAATAGCTGTAATGGTAATGAAAACTGTTGGTGTAAAAACAATCAAGCATTTGTCCCAAAGAAAAAATAAGCCAAACATTGCCACCCTTATTTTGCCGCCCACACACGTCATGCCATTAACAGAGAACAAGGACAAGGTTTAACCTTGTTCATTGAATGAGTGACCTTGTTCATTGAATGAGTGCGAAGAGTGTAATTAAACAATTTACAAATTTATACAAGTAACTTTTGTAATTTAACTGGCAATGTCATTTAACTTAGTTTGTTACGAGTCAGACTCGACTCCCACTACTACTGTACTAGCAGTCTAGCACTGCACTTTTACCATGTTCGATGCGGACGAGGAGTATAGCATCCACACATTCGTCGACATTTCTGCCGCAACTTCACCGACCACTTCAGGGAACGTACGCTATTCAGAAGAGGCGTCGCAGCCGCTGCTTTCAACAAGCTCATATTTCAATCCAGATTAGTGCTACTATCAACAACAGTATGATTTCTCAACATTCGGATTTAGTCAATGTTATCACTTCAAATTCAGAGGAACAAATCTGTCAGAAAGTGAAAAAACAGTCCGTCAGAATATTAAGAAAGCTCGTGTCATTGGCCCATGAGCACCCCGCCGTATGTATGACAAGCTAGGCAAGATGAAGACGTCTTTCATCATATTAATTTATTCAAAGATTCTCCATTTATAATGTATTGAATGGCGATCAGCTCATTTGAAATGTCCAAATATAGATCGATGCCATGATTTAGCTAAGAAAAAGTAATTTGAATCCATAATCACCAAGAAATTATCTAAAATCAGTAAAAAGATGTCTTAGGAAAAGATACCCCACTTGGCACTTCACACTGGCGCGCTCCCTCCTCCGCCCCGCCCCCCCCCCCCCCCCATATTCGTACATGCCATACCTTTATACCGCATCTACTGGAAAAATACAGTTGTTCCTGCAGTCAAGTTTGCCATATATATGCCCAAGTTGGATATCATCATAGAGATGGATATCATCATAGATATCCATCTCTATGATGATATCCAACTTGGGCATATCATCTCTATGCCCAAGTTGGATATCATCATAGAGATGGACTTTCAAGGTGCATATGCCCGCCCGCCCCCCTATTGGTGGAGCAAAAAAAAAGGAAAAAGTGAAAGGAAGGGGGGGGAATGGAAGGGAAAAGAGAAGAGTAAAAAAGATGAGAAAAGGATGAGGAAGACTAGTGAATAAAATAAGGTGAGGCTGGGTAAGGCTTGGAAAAAAAAACTTTCATATGTCACTATAAAATTTTCGCTCGCGCTTTGCGCTCGCATAGCATGTTTGATGAAATACATAAAATTCTTAAAATATCAAGTTTTGAAGTCAATATACAAAACATATTTCAGCTCCGACATCGAGCTTCCATTATTTTGTTTGATTTACAATTTAATTTTCAAAAAGTGATCTGTAAAATATCCATTTTATTGACTCAGTATCAAAATTTTAGCTCGCATACGTATTTGATTTGTCAAGTATGCTATTCGTGTATTCTCATAATATCCCTTTTCAGGTTTGATTGTCAAAACCTTTCAGCCATAGCGCTATGCGCTCGCATATATATGCCTCGATCTATAATACTAAGTAATTATATAACAAACTACTTAAAATCCCCTTTTTATGACAGTTTAAAAAAATTTCGGCGTGCGATTTGCGCTCGCATAAATTTGATTGATAAACTTATCATGCATCCTATTATTCATAATTACGAAAGTGCTTAAAATGTCCAGTTTTCAGGCCTTATTATTAACAAATTTTACGCTGTCATAGGCATAATTATTAGATTAATTAAGAAAATGATAACATGTCAATGAATTCCTAAATTGTCTCTTTTTTCAGAAAGGGATATCGACAAGTTTTATCTCGCGCTTAGGAGGAATAGGAAGATAGACATCATTTTCATAATTATGACAAAATGTCCTCATGAAATGTCCCGGTCCTAGGCCGGGTCCTAGGTTAAAATAACTTCAGCTCGTGCCGCGCTCGCATCATTTATTAGGTGCGATCCATTTCCATTTCACAATTTTTCTACACCGTGCTTGAATTAGTGCTTAATTAAATTGACACTTTTTGAGATCGGAATATCATATGTTTTCAGCTCACGGTTCGCGCTCGAATTATTGATTTTCATGATTGTACTCATAATGCCCAGATACTATATAAATCAATCTAAAATACACGCACGTGTTTATTGAGATACCCAGCTTGTTCTACATGCTTAAATTATCCAGTTTCAGATTTTAAAATATCAACAATTTTCTGCTCGCGCTCAATTTGCACTCGCATTGTTAATGTAGGAAGATAACTAATTACCCATCCTTTTCATGATTTACAAAACATAGATTAAAATCTTATCCCCCTTTCCCCTGTATTTTGTGTGTGTGGCAATTTCGTACCTTAATTGCATGTTCACTGCATGGCCAGGAAAAGTTAGTTTTGCAAGAAATGACCATGGTACCTAGCCCCCCCCCCCCCCCCACACCCTCCGTTTCAGCCATGTCGGTCAAGCATGAAGAGGATCATATTCCTCTTCATGTTGCTTTACCTTCAAGGCCTTATATCATCTTTATTTTAATTTTATTCTGATGATTTACAGTTCGCCTTTGAGTTTATTCGGATTCTCAACATTTTAATTAGCACTCTTTAATTTAGTTCTGAAAATATTTTCCTCGTGGGAAAAGAAGTGGGGGCACCAGGGGATGTGTGGGAGGGGGGGGACTTGCCACCCACTCATCGAACCGTTGCCCCCCCTCCCTTCCCCAGTTGCCAACAGATTTAGAAAGTTTTTTTTTAATGACTGTTCATTTCTTTAATATTTTGTAAGTAAATAATATTAAAGGTCAATTCCACCCCAAAGGAAAGTTGATTTGAATTAATATAGAAAAATCAAACAAACATGCATAACGCTGAAAATCTCATCAAAATCGAATGTTATGACACTTTAAAATTTCGCTTATTTTTTCACAAAACAGTTATATTCACAACACAGTGATATGCAAATGAGAGAGTCGATGATGTCTCTAACTCACTGTCTCTTTTGTTTTTTGTTGTTTGATTTCGACCGTCTTGTTTTTAACCACAAAATGTTAAAACAGTTGTAATTCCACATGTTCAGGAAGGAATCAAATTTTATATTTCATGCAAAAGAAATAGTGAGTGGATGATGTCATCATCTCCAATGAAAATATTTTTTTGGGGGGCAAACATATCGTTTTGCCCCCCCCCCCCCCAATAATTCCGGATGTGCAAAAATGAAAAGGATTGTAATGTTACACAGAAATCGGCAAGCGAGATTGAGATACACAACTCGATCGTTCTTTATCTAAATCGTGCTCAAAATGTGCGTTTTTCAGAATCGAATGTAAAAAATTTCAGCTCGCGCTTCGCGCTCGCATCATTTCTTTAGCAAAAACCCATACTTTTCATGAATAATAGGTAAATAGAATGTCCCGTTTTCAGGTCTAAACCTCAAAAGAACTCCCGCTTCGATTATCAACAATCTTTTGTTGGATATAAATCCTGTCTTTATTAAAAAGTCCATTAAACTGTCAATTTTTTCAGATCGAAATATCAAAATTTTCAGCTCGCGCTTCGCCATCGCATCTATTGTTCTTTTAGATGCCCATCTTAATCATTGTTACCAAAAATGCTTAAATTTCAAGCTTTCAGGTCAGAATATAAAGAAATATCAGCTCGCTCTCGGCCGGCTCGCATTATCTGTGTAGTGAGATAAAAGTATCCTCCTCATGAGTTACTACAAACAGTCCTAACAGGTACCTTTTTCCTGTTTTCAGGTCAGTATACTAAAAGATTTTCAGCTCGCGCTTCGCGCTCGCATTATAATTTGTTGGTGGGATATGTGTCTCTTTCTCATGAGTCACATATATATATATATATTTATATATAGGCCTATGTGTGTGTGTGTGTGTCAGTGTTCGTGTGGGTGAGTTGTGTGATCGAGCTCCTTTGGAAAGTTCATGATTTTGCCCCCCAATCTGAAAAATGGATCGACGCCCCTGTTTCCTCATTCTGACCAGCATATGTCAAATGTTTTTATAAAATTAAGCGAAACTTTAAAATGTCATGCTGACTTTTTTATTTTTACATTGGATTTTGATGAAATTTTCAGTGTAGTGCATGCTTGTATGATTTTTATCTTTCTATCTAACCCAATTTTTTGATGGGCTGGACTGGACTTGTCCTTTAAAGGACAAGTCCACCCCAACAAAAAGTTGATTTGAATAAAAAGAAAAAAATCCAACAAGCATAACACTGAAAATTTTATCAAAATCGGATGTGAAATAAAAAAGTTATATTTTTAAGTTCAAGTTGGTCTTTAGTGTCAAATCTGTAAAAAATGAAATATTGTATAATTCAAACAATAAAACACGAAAGAAATAGTCAGTGATGGACATCATCGACCGACTCATTTGCATGTCACTAGGTTATGCATATCACTATTTGGGAAAAATAAGCAAAACTTTAAAATGCCATAACTTATTTTACATCCGATTTTGATGAAATTTTCAGCGTTATGCTATAGATTGATCTTTCTTTATTCAAATCAATAGGCTTAGTTTGATTAATTTATAGGCCTACACCGGCATCACTTTTGTAGAGAATGAGTGCTCAGTTACCGAAGGCCGGCTTGAGATCGAGCTTTATCTGAATTGTTGTTTTCTATAGTCTAATAAAATTCAAATAGTGTTCTAGTTCTATTTCATAGTTTCTGAGCAATTTTTATTAAACAAAAGTATACGTACGTGAAGCACTGCGTTGTCTTAATGTTCTTCTTCTCAATTATTTTAATTCTTCTAATTGAATTTTGCATGCGGTCACGTACGGCAGGTCGAGTCCCGTTCCGATTGTATATACAGGCCTAGTATAGATAACCTTTTCTTTCAATTAGTATAGATAACTCATATTAGTGAACACACATATTCTTACAATTTTTAAAGTAATTCTCAGACACTGCATGCATGCATGGATTATATCCACGGACTCCAAAATATAGTTAACATAATTGGCAGGCTCATCCATCACTCGATTTCTCAATAATTTCTATATGGAATTAGATAATTTTTTCTTGATCAGATATGTTTTCTGCCGAATATCAGAGAAGAATAATTGCTTTCAAAGTGGCAAGATAATATAATTAAAGTTTATATTATTTTACTCAGGATCATTTAGGGCTACGCCTATAGTATGATTCGGCAAATATAAGTGACAAGTTCTGTCGCATGGGTGATGTCATTTTGATTCAGAAAAGCAAGCATTTGAGTTTAAAATGGCAAGTTAAGCTTTAATCAGAATAATAGGCTTTCTTAGAAGAGGATAAAACCTCCACGAATTTAGTGTACACGATAATTGCTAGTTGCCTTATATATATTTATTGGCACATTAAAACAGGTGCCTAATCGAGATTCCATTGATCTAATATTAAAAGTAAACAGTCATATTTTCTTCCCCATTTATTTCAAACTTTCACCATTCTATAGTTTCGCCTTCTTTATTTAAAGTTACCATTTAATGATGTATTCAACGCCAACCAAAAGATCAATAAAACGCGACAAATCAAACAAGCATTATAAAACTTCATACGGCTTCGGGGGATAAATATTGTTCATCATCTGGCGTGGTGAATATAATTAGCGCCAATATATTTTAGCACGGGCCTGTAGTAGTGCGGCAATTTCTACACACTCGTACTCGGATCGGAAGTGTAGCACATACAGACATTGAGCGTGTTACACCCGGTCCTGAATGTTGCATGCTGAAAACAACCGCTGAAAACTGGTCTAAAACTCGGGGAAAACACTCAATCATGGACGAAGATGATAGAAAACCAGGTAGGCATTAGTAAGAGTGATGTAAAAAGCATGGAATCTTTTCATTTTAATTTCCAAATACGATAGACGAAATACAAACATGACGGCCATGGCCATGCCAGCCAGTCAGTTTGCGTCGCGTTCATCATGTGTCATTGTGCAGTTGTGTGTGTGTGCTTTGTGGTGCGCTAGTTAGTGCTTGTGTGGGTTGGGGGTGTGTGTGTGTGTAAAGAACCCCTGTGTAAATAGGGCCCTGAGTTCTGGCTTCCAGTTCCACAGCCAGGCACAACTCCTTGTAAAGTTTTTTTGCCAAAAGAACATGATAAAATGGGGCATTATCGTGAAATTGGGAACCAGTTCCTAATTTCCAAAGGACACTTTTTCACGACAAGACATGACCTACCTACCTTTTCGAGCTTGTTCACTGTTTCATTGCAGCTGGCGCGCTGATCACTGAACTAAAAAAACGTGGAATGCGTGTCCCTATTCCCAACGTACACAAAGCCATGCGGCAACGAAGAGCATCGGGCTTCACGCTCGACTGAGCGCGCCGCCATTTTGCTAGGTCAATACTGGCTGGTCGACAAATGCTGCGTGTATATAGGCAGATGGGAGAAAGGAACGCAAAGAAAGTGTTCCTTGTGCTGTTTAAAGTTTTAGTTTGCTTTGTTACATCATGAACTATATGTTATTGAATACTTTCATAACTGAAAATGTTGATTTAGTCACATTTTTTTATTAAAGGGGAGTAAACATACAGACATGAAATCATAAAAAACTCGACCTTTTTCACGCGCACGCTGTGACAAGGAAAGGCCCCACAACAAATATGCTTTCTGAGTAGGCCTATACTAGCTGGTTGCATCAAAAAAATCTTTTAACGATTAGAAATCATGTCCCTTTCTCTAGCTTTTTTTTTAAACCTCCCTTCTCATTCAACTATTAATCTCATCTCATTTTCTCTGATTTTCCTCTTTTTTCCATCTCTCTTATCCTCTCCATCCCCTTCTATTTCTTCCATTTCTACTTTCATGCCCCTCTCTCTCTTATTTCTCCCCTTTATATCATCTCGATCTCCCTCTTTATTATTTTCCTTTCTCTTTGGCTTCTTTCTCTCTGATTCTCCTCTTCTTTCTCATCTCTCTCTTTTACATTCCCACTCTCTCTTCCCCTAATTATATTTTTCTTTTATTTCCCCCATCTCCCTTATATCGAGCCCTCTTTTATCTCCCTCTCGTCTCGCCTTTCTCTCCTCACCTCTTTCTCATTCCTCGATTTCCCCCTCTCTCTCCCTCTCTCTCCCTCTCTCTCTCTCTCTTTCTCTTTGATCTTCCTCTTCTTTCCATCTCTTCTCGTTGATCGTCTGTTTCTTTTTCTCTCTCTCCATCTTTACCATTTTTCCTTTCTCATTTCAACTTTCTCTATATAAATTTTGAGTAAATATTCCCACAAACACACCAAATATCATTATCATTTCTGTTAGATGATTGGATTGCTTTTGTTTGCTTGAAGTTTGAACTTTTTCCTCTTTCCTTTTTATCCTTCATCCTTCTATCCTTGCTTTTTTTTGTTCCATCTACATCTTTTAATATTTCATACCTTTCTTTCCTGATTCTTTCTGTGTTTTAATTTTCTTTCTTTCCTTCTTTCTCCGTATCTGCCATTTTTATTTCCGTCATTCTTTTTTTCCTTATACTTTTATTTACTCCCTTCCTCACCTTTTTCTTTTCGTTTTTCTCTCCTTCCATTATTTTTTTCATTCTATCCTATCTCCAATCTTTCCTCCCTCTCTTTCATTCTTTCTTTCATTCTCTATTTTATTTTTCCTTCTTCTTCTTTCCCCTTATTCTTTCTTTCTTTCTTTCTTTCCCTCCCTCCCTCCCTTCCTTCATTTCCCCTTCCCGTTTTCTTCTTTCTTTGTTTCCTCCTCCTTAATTTTTCTTACTTTTCTTACCTTTATTTTGTCTTTCACACATCTTCCCTTTCTTTCTATATTGGGCGAATTCAAAGAATGACGGAAACCCTTTTTTCTCTTTTATTCTTTCTTTCATCGTCCTTTTGATTATTCTAACTTTCTTTCATTTTCCCCTTCATTTGTTCTTTCTTCTTTATCATTTCTTTTCTTTCGTCTTTTCTTTCTCTCCTTCATTCTTTCGTTCTCCCTCCCTTCCAATTATTTTTATTTTTTTCACAAGTATAACATCGTGTAGCCTTCTTTGATGATCTTTTTTTATCGATTGTCCCGTATTTCATTTTGTGAAATCTGGTCACCCTGATTTAGACCCTTTTTTTAACTACATGAATTACCAGGTCCCGGTACATTGTGCATATAGAAATATGTTTGTACATGATTGGCTTAATGACATTAAAATACACTTTGCCACACTATTAATTTTATATTTATAGAGAAAACATATTGCATCTTGCACATAATATTATTTTCAATTGCCTTCTACGGAACGTTCTCGAACAATTGACCTAGCAAAATGGCGGCGGTCACGTGACTTATCGATTTCGCCGGCGCTGTTTTGCTTGAGTGAACACGACTTCCACGTATTTTTAGTTCAGTGGCGCTGATTCTAGATAAAGTAATCCTTCAAAGAGCTTAGATCAGAAAGATTGATTTCGTCGCAGTCTTTTCTCTACTCGCTAAAATGGGAACCAGCGTGGAAAACTCCCCATAGAGTTGTACACACTGGTTCCCATTTTAGCGAGTAGAGTAAACTAGTTTACTCTACTCGCTGAAATGGGAACCAGCGTGTACAACTTTATTGAGAATTTTCCATATGATAGAGTTGTACGCGCTGGTTCCCATTTCAGCGAGTAGATAAAGACAGATTACTAGTGATATTTATTTTGTTAGTGATGATTCTCTGACGAAATAAAGCTGATTAATAAACTGTCTTTATCTACTCGTGAAAATGGGAACCATTATTTATAATTCAGGAGAATTTTCTTAGATGGTTCCCATTTTGAAGAGTAGATATAGAGAGAGAGAATGCCAATGAGATTTATTTCGTCAGTGATGATTCTGACGAAATAAATCTAAATCTAACAAATTGTCTTTATCTACTCGTGAAAATGGGAACCAACATGTATAATTCATGAGAATTTTCTTAGATGGTTCCCATTTTGGCGATTAGATTTAATAAACTACTTTACTCTACTCGCCAAAATGGGAACCAGTGCGTACAACTCTATGGAAAACTCCCCATAGAGTTGTACACATGGTTCCCATTTTAGCGAGTAGAGTAAACTAGTTTACTCTACTCGCTGAAATGGGAACCAGCGCGTACAACTCTATGGAAAACTCCACATAGAGTTGTACACGCAGGTTCCCATTTCAGCGAGTAGAGTAAACTAGTTTAATCTACTCGCCAAAATAGGAACCAGCGTGGAAAATTCTCAATAGAGTTGTACACGCTGGTTCCCATTTCAGCGAGTAGATAAAGACAGATTACTAGTTATATTTATTTCGTTAGTGATGATTCTTTGACGAAATAAATCTGATTAATAAACTGTCTTTATCTACTCGTGAAAATGGGAACCAGCATTTATAATTCAGGAGAATTTTCTTAGATGGTTCCCATTTTGAAGAGTAGATATAGAGAGAGATTGCCAATGAGATTTATTTTGTCAGTGATGACTCTGACAAAATAAATTTCACTAGTAAACTGTCTTTATCTACTCGTGAAAATGGGAACCAGCTATGCTGGTTCCCATTTTCACGAGTAGATAATACAGTTTACTAAAGTGATTCATCCCCAGATATATCTTGTTTGTGATTTATTTAGTGAATCGATTTTGTAATATAAGTTTTTGTCAACATTGTGAAAGTGGCAGAGTGGTCTTGAAGAGCAGGGAAATGCGGGGTAGATGGATAATTAAAAAAATTATAATTCCGCGGAATCGTCGATGTCATCTGAAAACTTGTCCACCCGTGGCAAACTGAGCCCGTTAAACATCGCATGAGGAAAGAGGTTACCAGTTGTGTGAAGAGCTTCGCATCGTAAACAAAGCCTCTCGCATCAATTCTTTTCAAAATCGCCAAAGCGAAGATTCTTTACATATCGTGGTGAAAGGAGGTACAAGTTCAATTTGGCTACCAGTTCCCAAAAGCACGGAATGGCCTAAAATGGTATCCACAAAGAAAAATGACTTGAAATTTTACCAAGATTTTGTTACATGTGCTGGTCAGAAAATGGTGCTAAATTAAATACAGTTTCACACCGGCCGACTGTCTACGAGCAATTTTCCCACCAGAAATTGTTCACAAATGAAAATGTCAGACATTAATAGGTCATAACAATTCCCTCAATCACATTTCAAGGTCAATATGCCACCGCCTTTCCAAATATTGTGATCGGGAACGACTGTATTTTGGCTTCGATCTCGACGTCATTGTTCAAATTGTCCAAATCATGCAAACAAAAGGATGAGCTGCTGCAGGCAAATCTTTGGGTCGCTAACTTTACTCCATATAAAAATTACGACTAAGCCAGGCCAGGCGAAGCGATTTCTGACTGAGAATTCAAATAATGACGTTGCACAACGAAAAATCGTCCATAGACTGTGTACAACGGATAGATCGTCTCCACAAAGCGATTCGGAGACCGCTGATTGGTCAATCGCGCAGATCACGTCATGACTATGTGGTCGCCAAAATAATTCCTTCGGACTGCGTGCGGAAGTATTGATAGCGATAACGATATCCGGTCACGTTGTGTAGGCTGGAAATGGTCTTGGTTCGTGATCGGATTGCTCTGGTATCGATCACAAATTATCGAAACTCTGCAATTTCATGCATATTCACGCTATGCTCCGAAACCCGGAAGCCAATTGACTTTGTGCACGTTGCGATAGACTCTACAAATTCCAACAAACACGATGCCATATCGAAGCTAATTCATAAGATTTTGACGGAAAAGCAAGAAGTGTGCGGTATCGGTGAGAAAATAGATCCTCCGAGAATACCTTTCATAATTCATATAAAATATAGGAAAGTGAAATTCTAGGTCGATTTTGGTACGAGGTGATAGAGAATTGCACACTTGTTTTGGTGTCCATACTGTGTGGGGAAATGGAAGGCTTGCACTGCGCATGCTTACTATATTTTCATTCATAAATTTTCTCTCGGCAGTGGCTGGATGACATCATATAATAAGCAAAATGTACACGACCGCTAGCGTTGAACGCTCCGCTCTCCGTTGTACACAATTTGTCGCTGTGCGTTGAGATCGCAGCCGAAAATACGACAGTACGACAATACACCAGATGGTGGCCTGTATTATTTCCAGAAGAAGAAGAAAATACAGCCGTTCCCTATCGCGATATTCAAAAAGTGATGGATATATTGACCTTGAAATGTGATTTAGAATGAGATACTTGCTATGACATTTGCAAACAATTACTGATGGGGAAATCTGCTCAAAGTCGGCCGATGCGAAACTGCATTCGCGCCCAGAAAATTTAGATTGTCCCAGTTTGATGTTACAGGGACTCTCATTTTTCAAATATTTCTCTACAGCTACAAGAAATCTAGGAAAATTCATTCACTTGCCAAGTGCTGACACCAATTGATTGCGCTAGTCAATGACAGTACTATTATCAGGTTTCATAACAAGGTTAATATTGGAAGACAGGGCTTTAGAATCTAATGTCATGAATCAATAACACATGTCAGACGTGTGTCATGCCGCATTCTAAAACTACAGTTAGTAATACAAGGCCATTGACCTACTCTGGAATATTGCAACTCTGCATGGGCTCCTGTCTACAAACGAGATGAAGATCTCCTTGAAAAGGTACAACAGAGAGCAAGTAGACTTCTGCCTCATCTCCGTCATCTAGACTATCCTGAAAGGCTGCAGGCTTTAAAACTACCTACTCTATCATGTAGAAGACAAAGAGCTGAACTGATCCAAATATACAAAATTTTAAAAGGACTAGATCAAATTGACCTAAACAACTTCTTTGAGATTGATGTTCATGGTAGAACCAGAGTTCACAGCATGAAATTAAGAAAACACAGATGCAAATTGCAAATAAGTCAAAAAGCCAGGCAATTGAAATCGTGCAGTGTTTGATTGCCTGGTTTAGTGATCAGCCCTTTGACATGGCGCATGTGTATCTATTAAACACACAAATTGAATTACTTCAAGATTATGGACTGTAATTTTCAAACATGAAGCATTCATGAATTTGTCTTTATCCCAAACAGACCGAAGGAGAAGGAGTCGCAGTCGAGATCGTGACCGAGACAGAGATAGGAGAAGCAGAAGCAAAGATAAAAGAAGTCGAAGCAGAGAAAGGAGGAGAAGGAGTAGAAGCAAAAGTAGGTCACGGTCAGGGAGCAGAGATAGAGACAGGGACAGAAGAGATAGGCGGCGGAGGAGGTTCGTAAAATCCAACCCTTCTACAATGTAATGAAAGAAAATAAGAAAAAATGGGGAAAGTTTGAAAGAAATTGTACAAGGAATAAAGAAAAAATGGGCTGTTTGGAAGTTGAGATCACAGACTTATGTAAATGTACTTGAATGGAAATCTCAATTGGCAATTGGATATTGTAGTTTGTTACAAGTGGTTTGAAACTTTTTTCCTAAACTCTATTTTACTCAATAGCAGGATTGGGCTCAATAACAAGGTACTTGATCAATTATGTTATAAATTACATATTTTTGAGTAATTGTATTTGAAATTTTGAAAGGGAAATTAATTGTAATTGTAATAAAAAAAAAGTAATTGACATCAATTACTTTTAATTACATTCAATTATGCTTTAAAAATAATCCTTGACAGTCTCTCAGAGTGTTATTATTTGATTTATGATTGAGTCACATGCCATTGCCTTCCGTTCTGTAGTCGTTCACCTCGTGAAAGGAAGAGGAGAAGGAAGCCTAACAAGTATTGGGATGTGCCACCAGCAGGATTTGAACATGTTTCTCCAATGCAGTACAAAGCCATGCAAGGTGAGTCTATTGATTAGAAAATGGTCTCTGGGCCCAGTCTTCCAAAGAGTTCCGATTGATCTGATCAATCTCAAGTCTATGGAAATCCATTAATGTCATAATTGTTTTCTTTTGGAAATTTGCTCAATGTCTTTTGAAAACAAAGAGAAGCGTACTTAATTGTCAAGAAAACAGTGAATGTATGAATATACAACATTTCTAGAAAATATTTTGAACAAACATGTAATTTAGATGTTGACATTGCTGGCTTTCCATAGTTGCGATTGAACTGATCAATCGCAACTCTTTGTAAGACGGGCCCCTGGTTTAAAATGATTGGTCTCCCACCCTCCTCTTTCTCTCACCTTCTCTCTTCATGTCCTGTCTTTCCATTTCTCTCCTAATCTCTCCCCCTTCCTCTTCTATTTTCAAATGTGAATATGCATAGAATTTCTTCAGAAGAAGTATGAACTTTGCTGCTTGGGAGAAAATAATGGTAGTTTTGGGTAATAATTTGCCATACTTGCAGACTACCTACAGTTACAATTGTGATTAATTTTATCTTTGTTTAAGGGCTGAGATTAGACATATTATGGAAGGGGATAATACGGGAGAAGGTGAAATGCCTAGAATCCTGCACAGTAGGCAGCATGTTAATACGGTGTACATTTGTGGTGTTTTTTTTTGGGGGGGGGGTGGGGTCATCAGAGGGGCGTTTAATGAGAGATATCAGCACTAACTAAATTGTCAGCTCTGACGATTTCAGTTACATCCTTCATTTCTGATTGGCTGAGTGAGAAGCTCTGGTCTGTCCGTTACTCTGGTAAAAATCAGAGAATGATGACTTATCAGTTCTGAGAAGCTTCATGAAATTATGCCCAGAAGATTTCCGATAATGAAAGATAATGAATATTGTTTTTTTTTCTTGAATCAGCTGGTCAGATCCCCCCTGCAGTTGCACCCCAGCCCATTATCCCCGAGGCTCCCATGCCCGCAGCCATCCCTCCAGCAGCAGCAGCATCTGTGGCGGCTGCAGTGGCGGCGGCTACACCTGCTGTCCCCGTAGTGGGCAGTCAGATGACCAGACAAGCTAGGAGGCTGTATGTTGGAAACATTCCGTTTGGTGTCACAGAGGTAAATCTTGACAAGTACCAGAGTTGCCTAGTGTCTCTGATCGTCCTAAAGACTCACTGGTTATGTGTAGATTTTTACTAACCCACTAGATATTTCTATGATATTAACTTGCTATGAGGGAAATACAGTAGTCTTATATTGCCCTGAGTCGTGATGAGGGCATTGTGGCTCTAGTAAGGGAAACATGCTATCTCGTGCAAAATTAAGGTTAGTCAATATTATTACCTATAGCTTTGTAATGTGTATATTCGAGCTGTTATTTAAAGAAATTTATGGGGCAATTTATTTATTTGGATAACCTGATTTCAGGTTATCCATTTAGAAAAGAGCTAAGGAATTGTGGTGTAAATTGTTCCTGTACACAGTTCATATATTTCATCAGTTGGAATATGGATATTATGGAGTGATAATTTAATTTTGCAAAGGAGGGGTATATGAATCAACGTTCTCGCCAGGTTCACTCTGACGCTTGGCGACGCAAGCCGCGCAGCGGCCTCGGTGCGTGCGATGCACGCACGGGGGGAGGGTTCGGGAGGGTATCAATATCGACGAGCTTAGATTGCTGCTAAATGCACCACATTTTATGTCTATTTAATGCTTCTCCGGCCACACAGCTGTAACGGTTGCGCGAATTGCTATTGAAGCAGAAAGGCAATTACTGATAACTTAAAAAAGTGAAAGGAAATGATTTGAAGTCAATCTCATTTTATACTTACAGTTTATAGATTATTTACATCGATAAATTAACTCCATACTTTCCAATGTTCAGATCGATATCGCTACATCCTTAGAAAGTGCGATTAATTTTGTGAATGCGTGTTGTTTCTTACGGACCGCATGCGTAGCCCTTTGAGCTTGCTCTGCGTCACGCCCTTACTAAATCCAAAGATTGTTCCGACTTTATACCTCGGTCACATTTGTTCTACGGCGGCCATACGGCGAGTCGAAAATAGCTGTTTTAACATTTTTTGTACCAGCTGAATACAAATTTAGGTGGTTTGAATAAAAATGAATAAAACAGCTGTTTTCGACTCGCCGTAGAGCAAATGTGACCGAGGTATTATTTGGAAGCCTCAGAAGTTTTTTTCCGAGGATTCCAAATAATGGGCATCGGTATTCATGAGACAGGGTCCCCAACTTATATAATTTGCATGGTTTTTTGTTTGGTTTATTCGATACTCACTGAAACTATAACTCTCATAAGACTTCTGTTAATGTTTATACTAATAATTTCCTATTGAGATTCTTTTATCACTGTCAATTATTGCTGTGTTCATTTGTATTGTTCGTTACCTATAAAATAATGAATGTGCTGTGCTCATCACGAGCGTGAGAAATATTTTTAGTCATTCATAATACTCTAATATTACGATTTTGTTGTTCTTAACTGCGATTTAAAATGTTTTGAAAGTATAGGTTAATTGACATGAAATAAGTTTTCTATTTTTACATAATACATTATGTAGGCCTACAGATACAGCGTGTGTGAAAGAGAGGAAGAGGGGTGGGGTTGTAGGATGGTCGAAGGGAGAGAGCGATAGGGGAGGGGTCGTGGCGTGGACAATGACAAGGGGATGTTGAGATCGTGTGTGTGGGATTGGTGAAGAAGTCAATATTCGAAGCGAATACATTTTTATAGACGTGTCTATACTTCTACCGATGATGACGGCCGAATAATCTTTCTTTACCTGTATATTTTGGTGAATTTAAAAAATATTTTCTTGCACCATGAGTGGGATGATTGAGGTATGTGATTCAATAAATTGCATCACAATATCACTATACATTGTAGGTGTAGTTTGAAAATCACGAACAGTTAATTAAAAATGAATAAAAGAGAAAGATCTTCTTAATTTTATAGCCCCCATCCAGCGTAAACACCATGAAGAGTTTTTGAGGTCACGAAATCAGCTGATTCGCACTCAAACAACAGGTTAACAGGTCACACACGTGGGACACATTCCAAGGGCGAGAATTCGGGGAAACCCGTTTTATAGCACAATGATTGGCTCAACCCAGAAAATGAATACTAATAAGATCACGTGCCATCGGCTTTGGGGCGTCTCGTTCACTTTCCAACTCATTTCATAAATATCATCCACTCGCAGTATAATTAGGCTAACGACGTTGTCAAGATATAACTCATATATTAAAAGCACAATTCCGATATAAAACATAAAGACATAAGTGAACTTGAAAAATTCATCCAACGATATTCAAATTATACTAGCAACTCATTGTGGGCGAGAAAAAACGATATACATATCCGATATCCTCTAAAACGTTCACACATATCAACTTCAATAATTCGTACTTGAAACGAATATATGTGAATGCCAATTCCACTTTGTTGAATGTGTACTTCTATCGAAATCTATTGAATCACGTACCCCTCCCAACCCAAGGTGGATTTTCCAATCGCCATAAAGATTATGCAGCCACAATCACAGTAGACACATCCATAAATCTATATCAATTTCATTCGCTACGAACAATCCCCTCCCCACAAAGTCACAAACATCCCATCATTTTCATCTACATTGCCCACGGCCACCCCCCCATTATTCTCTTTTTTCCTTTACACAAATTAATTTCGAATGATATTTTATTTTAAATCATAGTTAAGCAATTGTACAACAAATTCATAAAGCATTCACTGTGATGACTAAAAACAATTCTCAGGCCCGTGGCAGGTGCGCTCTTTATTTACTTGGCAGGCAAAGAGTGATAAAGAACAATACAAATGAAAATACACTGTACGTATAACTCACATTCATAAATGAGTCTTAATGATAAAAAATGTGAATAACATTAATAAAGATTATTAATTATGAAAATTATAACAGATTCAATGAATATATGAAAAAAGTCAAATTAAATTAGTTTTGGATCCCATCTAATTTTGGAAGACTATCGGATCCCCGGATCAAGGATTTTGATGCCATGTGCGATTTGTATTATGAATGTGACCTTTGCGAGCGCAAGTGCAGTGGCACAGAACTTGGTAGACATGCCGTCGCGAAATTAATCAACAGTTTCAAAAGATCGATGTAGCGATCAAGACTTTGGAAATAATGGAGTAAAATCGGAACTTAAATGTGAATTAATCATTTTGATGTAAGTAAATGAGTTGGACATTATATCAATCCATTTCATTGGCTTTGTCATTATTAACGTGATCTTTGAATAGTTTTCTCAATTCGCTCTACGGCAGTGTCATCAGAAATGCATTCAATGAATTCATGTAGATGTAGCTATAAAGGCTGGGGTCCTGGGACGAGATGAAATACACTGTACGTATAACTCACATTCATAAATGAGTCTTAATGATAAAAAATGTGAATAACATTAATAAAGATTATTAATTATGAAAATTATAACAGATTCAATGAATATATGAAAAAAGTCAAATTAAATTAGTTTTGGATCCCATCTAATTTTGGAAGACTATCGGATCCCCGGATCAAGGATTTTGATGCCATGTGCGATTTGTATTATGAATGTGACCTTTGCGAGCGCAAGTGCAGTGGCACAGAACTTGGTAGACATGCCGTCGCAAAATTAATCAACAGTTTCAAAAGATCGATGTAGCGATCAAGACTTTGGAAATAATGGAGTAAAATCGGAACTTAAATGTGAATTAATCATTTTGATGTAAGTAAATGAGTTGGACATTATATCAATCCATTTCATTGGCTTTGTCATTATTAACGTGATCTTTGAATAGTTTTCTCAATTCGCTCTACGGCAGTGTCATCAGAAATGCATTCAATGAATTCATGTAGATGTAGCTATAAAGGCTGGGGTCCTGGGACGAGATGAAACTATATTTCGATCGAATTTTGATAGTAATTTTGACACACTTTATTTTTGACAAAATAAGTGACAATATCAACTAAAATTCATAATCTAAATTACATTGCCCAAGCCAGTAACCCACGATACCCCTCTCCCCTCACTTGTTTTTTAGCGTATTTACTACCATTTTAAAGACGTAAATAATGTGAGCAATGCGATACGCAAATGCGAGGTAAACATCTTCGCGCTTCCCACAAAAGAGATTGGGCCTCGAGTAGAGGTCGTATCATATATAGCGCACTAGTAGTAGTGAGTGAGTCAAAGAAATCTCGGGAAGAAATCGTGGACGAAATAATTTTTTTATTTTAGGATCTGAAAAGCAGATTGTTTTTTTAATATATTATTCAGTTTTTGTGTAGATCTAGACCTGCTTTACAGTTGTCGGCCACGGTTGTCGGGGAAGTACACGGTTGGCGGATTTGCCTGAAAATTTTCAGGGTTGGCGGCGCCCGCCAACCGTGACGCGTGGTAGCGAGAACGTTGGTATGAATATTATTGTCACTAAGCACACAGCTGAGTCCTTGTTGATTAATTTTGATGTATTTCTCTGTCAAGTAAATAACGTGAACAGATAAATTTTCATTTCTATCCTGTATCTAAAATGTCCCATTTAGGTAATGATCATCAATAACATGCATTTTTCCTGATATTTTGTAGCCAATAGGAGTGTCTGTTATCTTGCAGGATGCTATGGTGGATTTCTTCAATGCTAAGATGCACAGTGCTGGGCTATCACAAGCACCGGGACCACCGGTCCTCGCTGTGCAGGTCAACCACGATAAAAACTTTGCTTTCCTTGAGGTAAATTCTCTTGATATATCATGTTTTATCGAGCAATCCTCACTTGCATACTATCTGAAGTTCTGTTAATCGTTGCAAATCGTTCTGATAGGCAAAGAAAAAACTTGTCATCGAAGATAGAAAATGTCCCCCTTTTGAATACCTTTTAGATGAATTATTTGACAAAATCTCTTTAGATTTTGTTATTTCAAAATGCAATATTTCAGGGGAGGGTATTTCGTTCTAAAAATTTTAATTTTGTATTCTCATCTTTATTCTTTTATTGTATGATTGTTTTTCCTTTGCAATAAATGTTTCTTGTCTTTGTAATTTTACTTTTTATGTACATTTCAACCTGCCTTGAACCCGTATAGGTTCATGGACCTGGTTTTGCTTGTTACTTTTTCATTGTTTCACTAAAGCTAGAGCTAGGGTAATAATAATTTTATCATGTTAAGTGGCTCCTGGTCCCCTAGATATATTGTTGGAACTACATGTAGGAGTTGTTAAAAAAATGAAAATGCAGTCAGTTCAAATTTGTTCATGTTAAGCAGTGGCTACCGTAGGTAGCTATGAAGTTATTGTAAATAATAAACCTATACCTAATCATATCCCTGTTCCTATTCCTTAGTTCCGTTCCGTGGAAGAGACTACCCAGGCGATGGCCTTTGATGGGATCCTATTCCAGAACCAAGCCTTGAAGATCCGTCGACCCAAAGACTACCAGGCCATCCCAGGCATGTCGGCTACACCTACTGTACATGTACCTGGTGAGCTTTTGTTTTTTCATTACTTCCTACAAAGCTATAGGATAGGCAGTGTATAATGTTTGGTGAACCTCAATTATTTTTCAGATTTTGAAAATAGATTATGAATTCCATCTCGTCTAAAACGTTCAGGTATTGTGGATGAAGCAAGAATTATTGTGTACCTCTCGTTCCATCATAAGCTAATTCTACTTTTGTTAAAGTAAACCCATTCCTTTCATGATTTATGATGATTGCTTATTGAATCATGTTTGTCAGGTAGTCTGCAGTCAGAGACCCTAATTGAAACTTTTATCAACAAGTGGGTCTTCACACAAGACCAGCGCAAATAAACTTGCTGTTACAATTTCATAGAATGAGAGGGACTTTATGTGCACGTTTTCAGACAACTTTCCTAGGGTGAAGGTTTGATAGTTTATCTTTTAAAGGTTAAGTAACCAAACCCTGGACTAATGAAAGTAATCCTATTTTATATCATTGTGGTAGGTGTTGTGTCTACTGTTGTCCAGGATTCGCCAAACAAGATCTTCATTGGAGGTTTACCAAACTACTTGAACGATGACCAGGTAAGAAACTTAGCAGAATAATTCCAATTTTTGTTTACACTGCTTAAGCTTGGCATCTTTCCCATTGGGTAACACAGCAACAGCATCTGTACAAACAAAAGTCTTAAAGATGACATTTGTTAGCAAGGTTGTTGCATTCGCTCCCGTTTTTTCTCCCTTTTCTTTTTCAATTTGTTTCCCTTATGGAGATCGGGAGCCATGAGAAATAGCTGGAATTGAACAAGCCATCGGTGGAATCAGGGCTGAGGATATATCTTTTCTCCCATTTCTTTCCAAACAAATATTTATTTTTATTATTATTTACTAGGAATCATCTAAGAATTTCAAATCTTTTTGTGTACCATCATTGCATTGTATGAAATGAAGCCATGTTCTAGGCTTTAGCAAGCACTTGGTCTACAGAGCATATCAACATTTTCAGAGTATGTAGAGATCTAAATGTGCATCGCTGAGTTATTAACATCCTTGCACTTCAAGCAACAAAAAGTTAAAGAAAAGTCTTCATTACATGCAGGTGGAGACAGATACAATAAGAACAAGGAGCTAAATATAATAGCAAATTGCATTTGAAGCAATTTTTCTGTGTAACGTTATATTAATGATTTCATAATATAGTTAATTAAGTAAAATTTCTACCAATTAAGGTTCTATGGTAGCAGGAACCTCTTCTATGAGATGTGAATAAAATAATGATTTAGAGGTGTTTTTTTTTTCATCAACGAAATATGCAGGAATCTATATTACTTTTAGTTTAAGGTCACCCCCCTCAATCATATGGTTGAAACATGGTAGTTATCTACTTAATAGAATGAAAGAGAGACGGACAGAGGAAGAGAGAGAGAGTGGGGATCTAGAGATGGGTGCATCAGAAATGCTAGTACTGTTTTAGGGAGATGTATGTACAGAGAAGAGATCATTGGGGAAGAGAGAGTGAATTAGAGGGGGGTAAGGGTTTGGGGAAGGGGCAAAATAGAATCGTGCAAGGAATAGAAGCCATCCATTAGTTAAATGTAAGTTAGTGTTGGGTCATGATATTCTGCCTCTTTATATCCATGAGACTGATCTCCGCAACATCCATGATGAATGTGGTCGTTGGTTTGCGAGATGATGCCAAAGCACTCTTCAATTGCTTCTATCACTGTGGATAGCAAGGTCACTACATGGAAAATCCGTAAGAATTCATTGTATTCAGCTGAAGCTAGGTGTTTTCTTTCCCAATTTAAGTCTTAGTTTTCCAGTCTTAAATGAAGCATCTTCAAGGATCGTTTGTTGATGGTCGTCCTTACTTCGGTCTAGTGAGTGATCTGTACGCGCAGATATTTTTTCCACTTTTTTTCTCCATTTCTTCCCTTTTACTTTTTTTCAGCAGCTCGCATCATATTTATTTCCCTTTTTTATTGCTCTTTTTCCCTAAACAGGCTAAAAATATATTCTGTCAGAATCATTGAAATATAAGTTTTCTCCCTATTCTTGTTGTGGCATGCATTTTTATACCGATAGAGATATTCCAATGCCTATTGTGTATTTGTGTATCATCTTGATATTACATAATATGCTGTTGCAACATATCACATGTTCAGTAAGAGGTCAAAAATGACCATCTCTATTCATCAATAAGACAGGAAAAATATATATATATTGATAAAACCTAAATTTTTCTTTCCCTTTTCTATTAATTTTGTTCAACTTTACAAAAAAAACTTTTTGGTTAAATAAGGCATTACTAGATATCAGCTAAATTAAATCATGACATGTAGGGTTGATTAAAAAAAATAGAAGTCTAGACATGCAATCACTTTATTTAATTAAATATTTAACAGTTCTTTCTTTTATTTCTTCCCGTTTCTTCCATTTTTTCTCCATTTTCTCTCCTTTATTATTGAAATGGGAAAGATTTTTGGGGGATAAACGAAGTGGAAATCTAAGAAATGGAAGATAAACTTCAGAAAGTGAAAAGAAAGCACATTGTGCGAAAGAATTAATTTGGAAGTGTTTACAAGATTTAGTGCTTGCTAATTATGCATTTTTGGATTTGGTCATCGTTGGGTCATTCAAGTCAACAACAACTTGATACGAGCATCAGTCTCCGAAGCCGAGTGGCGCTTTGCGTTTTAGTAATCATCGACACATTTCTCAGGTAACTATGGAGAGGTTGGGAATGGCTGGGGGAAATTTGGAACTGAATAAGAGTCGTTGTGATGTTTCTTAAAATGTGTATAGATGCGTTCCTTCCGGCCTAAGGTCCTAGCGAATATGACGCAGTTGGTGAGCTATGTAGATAGAAATTGAATTGAATAAGGTTCATGGGTAGTTTTCTTGTATTGTTATGTTAGCAGTTATCTTGCTATGATTAGGAGAATTAGTAGAAGATGGCTGATTTTCAATAGATATTAGTTTCAAATCCCTCAACCCATCCCCAAAACATTTACAGCAGTACAATCATAATTAATTTATATCAGGTTTTGGTTGAATGTACTGTGGGGCTGAAAAAAGCATTGTAGGTCATTCACTTTCATTCAGTTCAGAATCAAAGTAGGGGTAAGGCATTTAATATATAACAAGTGCTTGATCATTTGTTGTCGTTTTGGATAGGCAATGTTCATGGCTAAGAAATGTTTCAAAGGAGAAATTTCTTAGAAGGCTGCTTTCTGCCTACTAGGAAGGCTAAATGTACTGAATTGAAACTTGTACTGTCCTGTTTGAAGTGAACTGTAGTCTAGTGACAAATGGATTTTGAAAGAGAGAAATAGAGAGAGAGATATGGGAGAGATAGGAGTGGAGAGAGAGCAAGAGAGAATGAGAATGAAAGATGGAGATGCGTTTCTCTCCTAGTTTGGTAGACCATTGGAGATTCATTGACTAAACTGTAGAGGTAAGTTTGCGTTCTCTTTCATACAAGTTGTAAGTGGATAAAGGTTGCCAATTTTGCCGAAGTTATTTGATTACTGATCCTGTCGTACTGAATCAAATTTGAATTGAAAAGAAAACATCAAATTCAAACTCAAATAGATTTTCTTGCATGATGAGGCATTACCCATATGCCCCTTGTGTTTGTAAAGGAGGGGGATACATTTGAAACTGCAAGATGATTTGTAAATTCAGTTTACATTACATTATCCCATTCTGGATTATTCTTTAACAATAACATCTGTACTGTGTCGATATACTAAGTAATGATAGTTTTACATATATCTATTACAAGTATTCCTTTTTAGGCAAAAATACTACTTAATGATGACAGTTTTTTTTTAAAGATGAAAATGATATGTGACTAGTGGGGATTGAATCAAGCACCAATGAGTACCTCCTGAAGTTACATCTCAAATAATGGAAAGTTGTGTTTACAGATATTATTTGCATCTCATTACTTGTACATCTATTCAAAATTGAATAGAAAAAATGAAAAGGAAAATTGAAAAAGAGGCTTAAGCTGATAAAATTTAATTCAGTGATTTCTTCTTGTTACAAATTGTCAACAACAAAAAAGGTAATTGGTTATATACCAGCTTGGCGTTTACCAGCAAAATGCTGTCCTGCCGAGTTCCTGCGGGAGTTACCATAAACAAAGTTCCACTCATTGTAATTAGGGGCTATATAGTTAGGTAGTGCAGGTTTGCTAAACTGTTCTTATTCTTGTCTCCTCATTGCTGTGATGTGCTGCACAGGTCAAGGAACTTTTATCCTCCTTCGGTCCTCTGAAAGCCTTCAACTTGGTGAAAGACAGTGCGACATCGCTCTCTAAGGGATATGCATTCTGCGAATACGTCGATACTGACCGCACCGAGTTGGTAAGCCTATCATAACAAAGAGTTACGATTGATCCAATCAATCGTAACTATGGAAATCCATCGGTGTCATAATTTTTTTCTACCAAAAAAATTTGCACAGTGTCCCTTTTATGCAAAGAGAAGCGCAGTGAATATTCCAGAAAATAATGAATGCATGAATATACTGTACATCACAGCTAGAAAATATTTTGAACAAACATGCATAATAGATGATGACGTTGCTGGCCGTCCATACTTTGTAAGATGGGGCCCCGATGTAATTTGTAACAGAAAGTGTAGATCAGTGTTACTTGCAATATATCCAATGAAGTAGAAAATGTTCTTATGTATTGTGTACAGGTCAATAATGATAATGATAATAGCTATTTTTTAATATAGCGCTTTTTCCAACAAGACACAATTGCTAGGCATACTACATAGGCTTTCGCATCCTACCGGTTACCCTTTTAGTTCCTGGGTCGAGAGTGGCAAAGTGTTTTCAAGGCGAGAGTCAGAACCACTACACCACGGCTCTTCCACATTAATCATTTATTTGATTGATTACTCAACTGATTATTTAATTAATTGGCTTGTTAATCCATTTCTTTTTTATCAATGTTTTTTATTGATTGCTTCTTACAGGCTATTGCTGGACTGAATGGTATGCAGCTTGGTGAAAAGAAGTTGATTGTTCAGAGAGCCAGCGTTGGTGCCAAGAATGCAATGAACCAGGTACACTTGTTTATAATAATAATTATAATGATAACAGTATATTTACCCAGGGTAGCCACTTCAGTTCCGAAAACTTCTCCCAGCGGGCCCTGCTATTATTATTACACGGCTAAGCTAGGCTACCTAATTGGTTTCACACTGTTTTTGAGGAATTATTTCCTGCCGGTACCCATTTACCTCACCACGGTCGAGTGCAGCACACTGTGGATGAATTCCTTGCTGAAGGAAATTACGCCATAGCTGGGATTTTAACCCACGACCCTTTGTTTCAAAGTCTGGAGACTAATCCACTGGGCCACAACGCTCCACCCTGTTTAACCCTTTCCACGCGTACTTCGCACCAATGCACACTCGGTGCTGTGCGAACTTCGCATTTAACACTCAACAAACAATGCATTGTTTCCCTCCCTGAAAATAATTCAGTACAGATGGGTTCATTGTCCAGCGCACAAAGAGTTAACCCTTTTTATGACATTGCGTGGATCCTTGAACTTCTGACATTTCACCTCAGTACTTGTTTGAACTAAACTCTTCCCTGCCTCTCAGTATTTTTATTTAAGGCACCAAAAGTGAGCTCTATTAACAGACCTGCCAACCAGTACGTTTTAGCCGTATTTAGTACGTTTTTGCAACCAAAATACGGCAGTACGTTTTTTTTTTTTACAAAATCGTAATTTCTTGAGAAAAATCATCTCTATATGTCTCTATTTCATAAAACGTACACAAATATGGTTATTAGATCAATGTAATTTCAGGTAACTTGTTTTTTTTTTCAATCATTTTGTAAAAACCAGGGTGAGATATACACAAGTTTCAATGGGTTTTTTTTTTTCATCTGCGAGAGCAGTGCGCATTTTAGCTTGCATGCAGCTTGAGCGCCGTGATGGGCGAGTGCGCCAAGCATTTTATTATGAAATACAATTTTTTGGGGAAAATACAGTTTTTTGTATCACAGAATACAGTTTTTCATTCCCAGAGGTTGGCAGGTCTGTATTAATGGTATGCTTGACCGGTTGGAGAATGACTGATCAAAAGACAGATTTCTGATTACCCCAGCCTGAATATGTGTTGGCTCAGTCTCTTAATAATTTAAACTTATTCATAAGTTAATAATAATGTCAAATCTGTTTGAGTGTAACATATTCAAAAAGCGATGTAACTTGTTCTGTGTTGATTAGTTCATAAACATATCCCTCTTTTCTAATGTAAAACATAAGATATGTACATTTTTTAGGGCAAGGCCTCTTTTCTACTGTGCACATATATGACAGCACTGATTGATTTTTTATTCAATAAATACCAGTTGTGGTAATGATCTCCAAATAAGTTCGAAAATCCAATAAAATTACCACCCAGGTGTTTGTATGTATAAATAAAAAATGTGTGCCAAATGGCTCTGGAAGAAAATGTGTAATTGCTGATAAATGAGCAAAATATGCGCGGGATTCCATAATATGTCAGGTATTTTCCCAAACAATAGTAATACACTGTCCCACATATGACTTTTTGTGTTAGTGAATAGTGATCATCAGAATTATTGGTTTTCAGCTAAGATTTCATGATTTCACAAAGACAAGTTCATTTCAATGTAGAAGAACTAAATCTATGATGATATAGTAGCATTTAACCTTTAATTTAACCCTAAATAGACTGGGCTATTTCGACGCCTAAGAAGACTGGGGGGGGGGTGATTCAGCCCCCCTTATGATCTCGGCCGTCAATCGCGTGATCGCGATGAAAATTGGCATGCGCGTTACCCATGGCACTTTCTACAAAACTATAATATCAAATTCTGCAAAAATCTCATTGCTCATTAATTATTCTAATTTATGCGTAACATCATAAGTTTGCTCTTATTAACAAAAAAATGCCCCTAAAATGATAATTTTTGTTTCACATACTCTTTATTGGCATCTGATCAAATAAAAAATATTGTCAACACATTTTTTTTCTTATGTATTTTATTGTTTTCTAAATTTTCTTATGTATTTCTTTGTTATCGACTTATTTTGACCATAAATGAGATAACATTTATTGATTTTAAGCAGTAAAAGGAAAAAGGCATTGGATTTGTACATAAGTTCATGTTTTTGAGCAAATTCGGGTCTGCATGCACTTATGAAATGTTGCGTAATTTCGGAACCGCATACCGGGGGTCACAAATCAAAAGTTGTGCGAGACTTGAAAGTGAAATGTCAGCGAGCGACGCGGTCAAAAAATTTCGCGCAGCAGTCTTCTTAGGGTTACAGACCTCATGAAATGATTGTTTGCTGCAACTAATTTCTTTTAACTTTAAGAAAAAAAAGGCATGGCATATCTTAAAGGTCAATGAGAGGGGCATTGAGGGGCGTTTTCACCACAGATGGACACAGAGGCAAAAAAATCAAGTTGATATTCATGTCAAATGCTTTATGTTTTTTAATAAAACAAGACCTGAAGTTTCTGAGACAAAATTTTTTTCCGACTCTGGCAGCCATTTTTTATTTCAAAATGGCTGCCAAAGTATGGATACAAATTAGTGTTGAAAATGGTATATTGATACATATTTTGTTTAGACATATTTTTAAAGAACAGGTTTGATCATGATGTTTTCACCTGTGATTTAGCTTGCTATTATAACACTTTTTAAAATCCCACAGAAAGAAACACCAGTAATTCATTCATCTGATAAAAAAACATTGATGAAGTATGTGATATGGTATGTAATGTCAGTTACCGAAAACATGAACTTTTTTTTCTCATTTCCTGGAAAAGAGGATAGATTATATGAAACTTGGTAGATTTCCTCTCTAGGTAACACCCCTCCCTTCTACACCAAAATTAAAGATTACCAATTAACAATGAAGCCATAGGGTACCATTAAATATATGTAATGTCAGTTACCAAGTGGAAAATGTAATGTCAGTTACCGAAAATGTAATGTCAGTTACCATGATAAAACGTTGGTTACCAATATTGAAATGCAAATATGTGGTCAATTTTATGGTGAAGAAATATTGTATACTTGTTATTTAAGTCTTTCACTTTAAAAGTCACACCAGGAGGAGCTTGCTATTGACTTTTAACCCTAAAATGGCCGGGGGGGTTGAATCAACCCCCCCCTCAACATTTTCTGCGATCATTCCGCCGCGCGAAATTTTTTGACCGCGCCACTCACAGAGTTTATACTTTTAAGTCTCGCGCATCTTTTGAGACCAAATTTACGATGCCCAGGTACGCGGTTCCGAAATTACGCAACATTTTGTAAGTGCATGTCAGACTAAAAATTGTTCCAAAACGTGATTTTGTGTACAAAGTCAATGCAAATTGAGTTTTCTCATCTTATTCATAAAGATATGATTATTTTTACTTCAAACAGCTGAAAGCAATTGATTTTAGCATAATTATGCTTCAAAAAGGTTGTGCAATAAATCTGGTGAAAAAAACAAAGAAAAACAAAAGGTTGAAAAACATAGAAATACATAAGAAATTCATAAAACAATAAGATACATAAGAAATTGATTTCCAAACCGAAGTTTTTTTCAATTGCCATTGTTAAGAATGCTAAAAAGAATATTTTTACCAAAAATTAGCATTCTAGGAGCTTTATTTAGTGAATTAGAGCAAAAAGTATGATTTATGCATAAATTAACATAATTAATTCATATAAAATAAAATCTCATTATTTTGGAAAATTTTACCATACAGCCTTGTAGATTACATCGCACACTACCAGCGTGCAAATTTTTGCGGCGCTCGTGCGATCGGCGGCCGAGATCTCAGGGGGGGGGGTTGAATCAACCCCCCCCCAGCCACAGAACAGCCCAAAAAGCCCGGCCTAGTTAGGGTTAAAAGGTATAGTTCACAAGGAATACTATATGAAATTATGAAGGAAGTTGCATTCCCATCGTGCAAAAAAAAATTACTATGAAATTGTTTTGTACATGCACTTACCAAGTACCTAATTGTTTGTATCAGACAATTTTTTGTTTGGTTTTTTTTTTTTTTGGGGGGGGGGGGGTAGGGGGTACTTTTCCCAACCTATTGCCTACATGTAAATCTGCAACATTTATTAAGCTTAACATTGTAATGAAGGGGATTTCCAGGGTCCCTTTTTTAGTTTCTAGGATTCTTTTGAGCATTGCCTTGCTAAAAGTAAGTTCCTGGTTTTTATACCTGTTAGTAGTGTGGATGTGTGATACAATTTTGTTTTTGGTTTACAAGTATAGATGAAAAGTGAAATTTGACAGTTCTGATCAATGTTGCATGGATCTACTAAAACTGTTTTTTTTTCTAATTTACAAATAGTTCAGTTTCAGTTTAGAAGCTGGAGTTTATTTTTTGTTGACAGCTTAAAAAAGAAATTAGCAAAGAAAATGATTAAACAAATTATGAAGAGAATTGAAATCTGACAGATATGAACAAGCATTGCTTGCACTGACCAGAATAGAAATCAATAAAACTACATGGCTGCATGAGATTTGGGGGAGGGGTGCGTGTAGCCTAGGGGAGGAGACCCTTATTCATTTTGCCTTTTTTGAGGGGAGGGGCAGGTTGGAGAAGGAAAAGGTTTAAAAAGTCAATATAAAACTGATGAATATATTATGGGTGTATAGTCAGAAAAATCCATGTGTACAGTCAATGCAATATTAAATTACTATAGGAAAACATGTAGCTGCTACTACCCCACCCCCCCCCCCCCCGAGTAAGTAAAACATACATTTTTTATGTTTTGATAATTAAAAATGTGAAGTATTATGAAACTTTTTTGATTCTAAAAAGCCTTACATATAAGTACCAAGAAAATTATGCCTTTGAAAATTATATAGCACTAGTAAATGTTAATGTGTATTGTCAGTTACCGACAAGTAATGATAAAAATATTCAAATCAAAGAAAGGAATTAAGAAAAAGAAAAAGTTTTTTCATTGAAATGTTCCTAGAAACTCGGGTATACTTCCACATCAAGCTCAATTTCATGTGAAGCCCTGCACAGAAGATACAATGCAATGATTCCACACATTTGACTTCCATGTGTTATCTCTATGGCAAATTAAGTGTAATGTCAGTTACCGTAATGTCAGTTACCAGCATGGTTGTGGAAAAATTATCATAGCCCCCAAAAGACAAAAACAAATTGTTTAATATTTTGACAAATCTGAACCTAATAATGGAGGTATATTTACATATTCAAATTATTACTCTATCTACTCAGGGACATGATATATTTCAATTTTAATGAACACCCTGAAATTGCATGTCCTTTTGCGTAATGTCAGTTACCGACACATTTTTGCTTGTTGATGCGTAAAAAAATGCGGTTACATAGGAAAACTTAGTATCAGAGTATACAGCAAGGTTCACTTTATTAACTCTATCAAAAGCAAACTCCCATCATTTGTTGTTTTAGAGATACACACAATGAAAGGTGTGAAAACATTGTGCCGTGTAATGTCAGTTACCGTGAAAATGCCCTGAGGCCAATCAAAAGGTCATCCACTGTCATGGCCTCCGATGGCATTGGATTAAAGGGGAAGTTCACACTGACAAAAAAATTTGTTGTAAAAATAGCAGGAAAAATGTGAATATTGGTGAAGTTTGAGGAAATCCATTGAAAATTAAGAAAGGTGTTTAAATATTAAGTTTTGATTTGTGACGTCATATACCCTGTACGAGCAGCTCCCATATGTTATGTAATATAGAATGCATAAATTTCAATTTTTTTATAGTTCGTGATGACTACAAATCTTCTTTTTTCAGGATTGGTATAAAATAATTTTTCTCTTGATATACTGAAGGTACAAGAGAAAACATTTTTAATTTACATTTTTAATTTTTAATTACATTTCATTGAAATATTTTTATTCACGATACATGGTAATTAAAATTCTAATAACTAATAATTCTAATGTCTTTGATAGATTTTTCTCAAACCTTCACCAATACTTTTTGTCATTTTTTTCCTGCTATTTTCACAAACTTTTTGTCAGGGTGAACTTCCCCTTCAGGTTAATCCCTGGTATGGTTTGTTATTCCTTCCCACTTGAACCATGCATGTCTTGTGTCATTGTAATACAGGGTCAACAAGTCCAGATCAACATTCCTGGTTTATCGCTACCTGGTACTACAGGACCAAACACAGAGATCCTCTGCCTCATGAACATGGTCACTCCAGACGAACTCAAAGATGAGGACGAATATGACGGTAAAATGAAATATGATAGAAATCAATGATTGGTAATGGTGGTGGTGGTGGTGATGATGATGATGAGGAGGAGGAGGAGGAGAAAGAGGATGGTGCTAATTATGATCGTGGTGTTGATGAGGTGATGATGATGAAGTTAATAATGGTGAGGATATCAGGATGATACATTGATGATGATGATGAAGATGATGATGATGATAATGATGATCGTGATCGTGATGGTGATGATGATGATGATGATAATGATGATCGTGATGGTGATGATGATGGTGATGATGATGATGGTGATGATGATGATGATGATGATGGTGATGGTGAGGTGATGGTGATGGTGATGATGATGATGATGATGAGGAAGGGGAGGAGGATGGTGCCAGTTATGATAGTGGTGTTAAAGATGATGTGATGATGATGAAGTTAACGATGGTGAGGAAAACAGGATGATATATTGGTGATGATGATAATGATAACCAATTAACCATGCAAATTGACTTCTTGAATTTTCTTTTCCAGATATTGTGCAAGATGTGAGGGAGGAATGCCAGAAGTATGGCCAAGTTCGCAGTCTTGAGATCCCACGTCCCATTAATGGCTTAGATATCCCCGGTTGCGGAAAGGTAATTTTAACATCAAGAAGTTGGAGAGTTGTGATCAGTGATATTGCTATACTATGTAGAGGGATAGGAGTGACCGTCCACTATGATTTCTTTTCCTAGAATTGTAAGAAAAAAAAGAGGGGTCAAAAGAGGAAGCTAGAAAAAAAGAAGAGTATTAGAAAGGTCACTGAGAAAAAAAAAGATCCTGGCACCATTAATGTATGTGATCACCATGCAACATGTTCCATTCTTTTAATTGTGCCTTTGTTTTCAAGTAATTATTGTTTTGGTAATTCCATATGCTGAAGCACTTTTGTGCTGTATCAGTAAGTTAACTCCAATCTCTCTTTCAATGTACTCTAATGTCAAAATGGATAAAGAGTATGAAATACATTACTCATTTATTCTAAACTGTTAAACATTCAAAAAGAGGGCAATCGACTTTACAAGATCAAGTTTGTGTCTGTGGAAACATTGAGCCTTCAACATTGGCTGTGTGACTCTATGCAGCGATCGTGAATGTGTGCAAATCCATTTTAAACCTCTTAACTATTCATGACACCATTGACTCTGTTGTTTGTTTATATAAAACATGTACCTGTATGTTTAATTTGTCAAAATCAGTTACATAGGGAGATGAATTTTGTAGAGTTGATTTTGTTACTAACATTTGACATTTATGTAAAGTAGCTTTAGAAAATTATATAAATTTTCATTGATGGTATTTGTTATAATTCTTACAGATCTTTGTTGAATTCATGACTGTTATGGATGCCCAGGCGGCTCAGAGAGCCCTCGCCGGTCGGAAGTTTGCCAACCGCACCGTTGTAACGTCCTTCTATGACAACGATAAGTACCACAGAAGAGAATTTTAAGATTTGTTTTTACACGCTGGATCACTCGATGAATGTAATACTCAATTATTGGATGAGCACACATCATCGGACAACTAATTTGTATTTATTGTTAAGTACCTGTGCAGTACACAAATTTCAGTGTAGAGGCCTGTTTGGTGACCCTTTTCAATTTTTTTCATTGATACAAGTAGGGGTTTTAAAGCTGTAGCAAAATATAAATGGATATAACCATGATACTGTAAACTTTCACACCTTTTCTGTAGAATTTCATCATTATGTTTAATAAACACTGGATGCATACTTCTTGTCAATATTGTAGTTCATACATGTATTCTGTAATACGTACATTGTATTGCATATTACTTCATAAACTTTGATGTGAAATATTAATCAGTCATTTGCAAGCATTACTAACCGAAGGCTTTGATCGAATTATCAAATGCAACCAAACACGAAGGTGGCATTCATTGCTTTTTTATGGCAGGGGACAATTTTGTCAACAATGTAGCTTTACTTTGTCTGGAATATTTATTGCACGCTTTATTCCTTGAAAACTACATATTGTTTGCTATTCACTGATTGCAATGTTAACGGTATTAGGCTATTTACTTTTAGGTGGAATTCACAGTGAATTATGATGTACATATTGGAGGTGGTTTTCAATACCCAATGTTGCAATGGAATGTTCAAATGTCTCAGTTCTCAAATGAAATAACTTATAGCATTTTTCACTTAACCCTTATTAAACTGGGGGGGGGGGGGGTCAATTTGACCCCCCCCCCTCGACATTCACTTAAACCGTTTATATACTAGTAGTAGAATGTGGTAAAATCGTGAGATCTTATTTCCACTATTTGCAGTGAAATCCTACATTTCAAACATCAATTTTGTTGGATAAGAAGTGGAATATCCCTAATTTTAATCATTAGACCTTATATTTATTCTTGAAGCTTGTGAGGTTGCATTGTTTTATCAATCAAATTTGCATTGTGAGTAGGGTTTTTGAAGTTTGAACAAGGGCTACAGTATTTTTCACCTTTCACATTGCATGAAAAATATCATTGTAATTTCCTATTTTTTATGTTGCTGAGACAGAAATATTGATTTTTTGAACCAGTTTGGAACGTGAATGATTAATGATTAGCTCTTAAATCAATAAATGATTAATTTTTTTATCATTGATCTTTAATAATCTCTCTGATACACCATAGCTAATGATTAAGTACTTTCCTGCGTCCACCTTACTCACATATTAATATATTGATTGCGCAATTTGTTGACCTGTCACTACTAAGCACTCATTGCAGTTGCTCTAGAAACTTGAACAAAAGAAATTTCATATCTACTATTTTACATGATTTATTTGCGGTTTCTTCTTTTACCTGCTTAATTTATCTCATATCACTCAGAGGTTTGATAGGAATGTTATCTATTTTCTCTAATCCAGAGGTTTTTTTTCGTTCTAAAATATCTATTTTATTCCCCTTCCCAATGGTTGAAGGAGATACAGGAAGCTGCGTACGGTTGGGCGAAGGTTTATGCACTACAGATCTCTGGGATCCAATTACTTTCTCAGTTTCTTTTGAATGCTTCACATAACTGTTGCTCTTCGAGTAAAAACGTGCAAGACATATTATTTTAGTTTGTTCGAACCATATTGCTACATGAATGGGAATGGCATATTATGTTATTGCCATTACATGTACATTCCTTAGCAAAGGTGTTTGCGATTAATCACTTTCAGTGATATTTTATAGTAATTACTAGGTATTCCCATGAGTACTTGTATATTACCCAGGCTTTGTCTGCATGCCATTCACCAAAATACTGTTTTCTGGGATATTTTTTCAGGTTTCATTTTCACCAAACAATGAGATTAAGCATTACATAACGAACGTTCTGTTTGAAAAAAGGTAATGATGATTATGTGAATTTGTGTCCAAGCTTCGCCCCTGAGGAATTAGTACTGGAAGAACAAATTATTATGTACAATGGATTGCAAATATTTAAATGTGGCCTACTTCAGACAACAAATTTTGGCTTAAATCTGTGAATGATAGTTTCTTGTAAGTTTACCTAGGTCACATTTGCTCTACGGCGGCCGTACGGCGAGTCGAAGACGGCCGTTTTATTCATTTTTATTCAAACCAAATTTATCTGGTACAAAAAATGTTAAAACGGCTATTTTCGACTCGCCGTACGGCCACCGTAGAACAAATGTGACCAAGGTATTACAGGCCCCAGAAGTTCACTGAATAAGATGCAATTCTCACAATGCTAATTGAAGTAAAAATCATATGTTTGCTCATTCAAAATTAATTCACCCATTTGTCAAGATGTAATGTTGAAAGCAAGAAGCTGCATGTTTCTGCAAAGTTTATGTATGCCTAAAATAAATTTCTGTAATTTTTGTATTTGTCTCATTCAACATATTTTGATTTGTTCTTGAGTGGTTTCTATTACTGAATGTTTTTTCCAAATAAATGCTTTGTAGTCCAATGCAGTTTCCTCTTAATTCAATGTTTTTCTTTTCTTCAAGTTTGTATAATCATGTTTTAAGATATTAGAGAGTGTCTGGTTGCGGTTGTATTACAATAAGATGTCCAAGGAGGAGCTGAGCTGACATATAAATTTTGAGATTAATTACGATTAAAGGGGGAGTGAACTGTGTGTGGTCTCTCATTGACTGTGTGTTATGAATACATAGTCTTAAAATATACGTTTTCAGGTATATACTAATACTACAGAGAATGAATTGACCCATTATTGTATTTGTATAGAGAAACTAAAATGTTATGAGTGGAAAAGTAACTGTTTTGCTACTTGGTAACGTGATTATTGCAGTATAAGTGTATTGAGTAGTTAATTAGCATGTTATCATTCAAGTGGGTCTATATTACTAGACTACACTAGCATTATGGGTCAGGAAACTGGTCAGGTATTAGTAGTTGAGGACTCGAGATGGCACTTTTGGTTCGTGTCTGCTTTAAAGTGAAGATTTTATGTGACTGCCTGTTTTTGAGGGGATAAACTACGCGATAGAGGTTATTATGTCGGCTTTTTTTCCTCGGATGTGCGACGTATTCTCGTACAGAGAAAAAGGTTTCAAAATCGGGAGGGGGGGGGGAAGGAAATACTTTTCACTCTATCATTAAAAAGGAAATATTTGAGGTATCATTTGGATGGGGAAATCATAGAAAAAAATACTTATAAGAATGATGACTTTTTGAGGGTCCATAGTGTTGAGGCAATGCAAGAGCATGATTTACACCATTTAATTAGGGGGGGGGGGGGGGTATGACAATGTTTAAAAAAAAAACCCTGAAAATATTTTGGAATTATCAGCAAGCCCATGTGGAATTGCCTTAGATCTGTCAGGGTCCTGGGATAGAGTTGGCCGAAGTAAAATGGAAAAGAAAGGATGATTTTCTAATAAGCTGGAAGAAAAGAAGAGAGATAGAGAGGGGGGGGGGGGGGGTGAGGAAGAGAGAGGATGACAGAAAAAGTCTTGACGCCATAATACTATTTGAACTCTTGCGGCTCCAGAGTTATATGGCACAGACGTCTCGTAATTAATTGCGTCCTCCCCTTTCTTCTTTTTTCCCCCACTTGTAAAAATTATAGGGGGCGCTAAAAAATAATCGATCTTGTTTTCTGCAAAACAAGAATATAAAGCAAAATAATTAGCTGGCAAGTGGTGGAAAAATTAACTTGGCTCTGTTGCATATAAGCTTTCGATTGGAATAGGCCTAGTTCTACAATTTGTTAATTTGACCAAGGACCCTTCTCTTCGAATAATAATATTAATGATAATGATAATACATAACATTTATAAGGCACTTACTAACGGTGTTTCTAAGCGCACTGTGCTCTGTTCATGGTTAATACTTGGGATTAAAAGAGAAGAAAGAAAAACGTGGAAGCGGAACTTGTGCACCTCCAACTGACCGACCCACAACTGTGAAACAAGTAGGTTTTGAGTATAGGGCTTTGAACTGATTGACAGACTTGGCATTATGAATGTAAGATGGGAGCTTGGTCCAAGGGGAAGGGGTAATTGAAGAAAAAGCGCGATCACCATACTTTATAGAGGTCTAAAGAGGTATAAATGGGGTCTTAATTCAGACGGGCGTCAGCTTTCATGGGGGAGAGGATATTATTTGCTAACCACACACTTTGTGAAAAGCTTTGGAAATATTTGCAGCTGAGACATCTGATAGGAAAGGCGAACTCGGTGTACCAGCGAGAAATTCCTCGGCCAAACCCTCTCGGGCAACTGCCGGGCCGTGGGAAGTGAGATAATGGCCCTATTCTCAGTGAAGTCGGGTTTAAATCGGGGTTTAGATATTAGACAATGGTCTAACTCTGTGCTACAATATTATGTGAAGCCAAATATGTCAAAAATACGTGTACATTGCCTGTTTCTTATGTTTACTGTGCTCTTTCCTAATCCTTAACAAATCTTTGAGATTGACTCGAGAGTCAAATGAGCGGATACATTGAAGCTCTACTGTCGGGTATTTATGCAACTATTGGCTACCCATAGACTGACAACTCTACGACTACACCCGACTACAGAATGCGGGCCACTGACTTTAAATTTCAATCTTTGGACCCCATGGAAGAACAGTATATGGGCAGAGTTGAACTGGATGTCCTTCCGATTTTACTATCTTCATGTCTCTTTGGTATATATATTTATATATATATATATATATATATTTGTATAAGTTTGTTTCTTGTTAATTTATATTTTGCTTTTATATGTTCCTGTGTACACTTATACAAATACAAACATATTAAGACGATTTCCAGTAACATTACAAAACGTCTACTAGTCATAAATCTCGTTCAACTCTGGGCAGTGGCGTACCTAGGATTTTCCACAGGGGGGGCAAAACCGTCCGCCAAAAAATTTGACAAGCAAAAAAAAAAAAAAAAAAAAAAAAAGGTCTTCGATCACAAATAAAGGATTTCGTACCAGAAAAAAAATTGACAAGCAAAAAAAAAAAAATGCTCGTCAAGGGGGGAAAAAAGGTTTTTTCAAGCCCGTCAGGGGGGGCAAAGATACGTTTTTGCATGGGTTGTGACTCGTCAGGGGGGGCAGAGTGCCCCCCCGTAGGTACGCTAGTGAATGTCAAATTCCCCATGAAAACAAACGATAATCTTCCTTTAAGGGATCGAGACTCCAAGTTAAGCTAATGAATGTAATTGCTATACAAAATCCATCACGTTTGCTTTATCGAGACGAGATGAATAATCTGGCGCCTAATGAGAGTGCTCTCATGTTTATAATACATGTACTTTCATGAGATGGAAACGCTCCATCCACATCTAAAGTAAATATTGGACAATTCAAGGTTGAATAATGGATCGGATGAATGAACTATAGGGAGGTGAAAAGAGTTCAAACGCGCATCCCTCTGATTGAAAAAAAAAATCACTTTAGCAATTTGGTACATTTACTTGTACTGCCAGGGCCTCGCCAAGGGTTATTTTTTTAATTGGGGGGGGGGGGGGGGGGAGGGGGGGGGGGAGGGGGGGGGGGGTAAGACGATGTAAATGATTATGACGTGTTTTTTTAATTTTATTTAATAATGTGGGTAGTGTAGACTTAACACGACCCAGATGTCTATTTTTAAACCTTTCTTTTTCATTAAAAAGCTCACAGTTGAGGCAAAAAGTTTACATACACCCATGGAATTCAGTGAAATTTGTTTGCTTGCCAAACATCGTAAAATTTATAATATCTTCAGAAATATATACTACCATGACGAATTTGGTATCAAAATAATGAAAGAATGTAATGCTGTTGGGGTTAGAGTATATTTCAGGTGGAATTTTCTCTGAAGAAAAAAAAGTAATATTCGTGCCAAATGTATTCTATTGTTTGTCATATTTTCAGACATCGTTACATAGAAATATATAAATGTCAAATATTTTATAAGATGCAGTAAATTTTAAGATGTTAGGCACTGTGAAATTTTCTTTGATTTTTCCCGGTTGTATATAAACTTCTGGCCTCAACTGTTACCCGATATTGGTAAATACGGAATGCGCCAGGGTTCAGAGTTAAAGGGATGCTCCGGGCTGAGAATGTTTAATATATAGATAAAAAGAGTAAAATTCACAGAGCAAAATGCTGAAATTTTTTATAAAAATCGGGGCAACAAATAACGATGTAATTGAATTTTAAAGTTTAGCAATATTCTTTAAAAGAGTTATATGCACGTCATCATGAATATTCATTAGGTTGGCTGATGACGTCACATCCCCTCTTTCCTTTTTCTTATGTTATTACATGAAATCATAATTGTTTCATTTTTCATACATGCGTGAATGATATGTCTCCCTTATAATGACAAGTTGCAGCATTGAATATCTAATGCACTAATTCAGTTATCAATCCAAGTTTTGTATGGTCTTGGTAGAACAAAATCGAATAAACCTAATTTCATATGATAAAATACAAAAGAACAAGTGGGGATATGACAACATCGGTTTGCTCATTGAATATTCATGAAGACATGCCTAGAACTATTTCACCGAAAGAATTCAAATCTTTAAAATGCCATAGCTTTGTTATTCCTTTTCTGATATTGATGAAATTTTCACTGTTTAGTTTGTCTGAATTTTCTTTATCTGTTCAGAACATATTATTTTCAGCCTGGAATATCCCTTTAATTGTTCCATTAATTTGAGCGTACATGTTAGAAAGATACTCTAAAAGCTTTTACATTGAGGGATTTGTTTTGCTTTCGATGCCTCTCGCAGTCTTCCTTTGCTAGAAGACCATAATGTGATTATTATTGTTCGCAATTATCGACTCTCCATTATAATCCTTCCCATTTCTTCCTCTTCCCACCCCCTTTTCATCGCCTATAAATTCTTCACTACGCGGGATAACTTAGGCAGCGGCCGCTCCCTACCCCCCCCCCCCCGTGCTGCCGCCCCTGCTTGACCAGTCTACTCGAGGGTGACCGACATGGGTTTGACCAACCTTGACCGTGACCTTAACCTTGTCAGTATGCAAAATTGTTTCACATCTCAGGCCTGCATCCTCCCCTCGGCCTCCATGCATGAATCTAAGAGCCCTCCTGATCGTGTGTCTAATGGAAATTTAATCGAGACGTATAGAGGGACGGTCACACAAGTAACTATATTAACTCAGCCATCCGATGGTAACTTGCCTGAAATCCTTGATTCTGATTGGATGCTTAGCATTGTTACCATGGTAGTTATGGCAAAATAATAGTAACTTTTATGCAACAGGTCCCATAGTGGTTTAGCCAACGTGCTAAGCCATTTTGTTAACAATTATATAAATAGTGTACAATATATTGTACATTATTTTATTTATACTGGATGTACGACAAATATAAAATTATCCCGAGTGCAGGTTTATTTCACCGAGGCCGAAGGCCGATGTGAAATAGACCTGCACGAGGGATAATTTTGTATTTGGAGTTCATATTGTCCAGTAATATTGTATAATAGAACGTTCACTATAACACCCACTACGCGAGCAAATGGGAGGAAAAGTGATGACGTCACTATAAAAATTAAGATTCAACGCATTGTACGCGTTTAAGTAATACTGGCTAAATGCGCATTGCCATTATTCTCCCCATTCATTTAACACGGGCTTTACCCTCCAAAAATCGAAAGTTATATTGTACAAATGTACTATATAACTTTTTGAAGGGAGGTCACGTGGTACCAATTTAGCCAATCACAGCTCGTATTTTACTACCACTATTTGCTATATATATATATATATATATATATATAAATGTGTAAAGTTATACATGTACAACATGTGTAAAGTTATACATGTACATATATGTATATATATATATATATATATATATATATATATATATATATATATATATATATATAATGAGATAAGGCGAGGCCAACTCAACAGATGACGCAGGACACCATTATTTGCTTTAGCTTTCGTCTTTTAATTGAGACTTCGTCAGAAGCGTCTGTAATTACAGACTATTGTGATAGTTAAGTATGACCGTATCCTATCTCGTTAATTCATAAGGTAGGCCTAATGGAATGTAACCGAGGCGCCGAGACGTGAACGTTCAGATATGCGAACGTAATATTACATGCAATCCTCCAGCTAAATGCCCCAGTGAATTCATTAAGATCACGCCAATGACCATTACGGTGCGTATAATGTATTCAATCATCATAAAGCTTTGATAGTCCATTAGTTATTTCTTCATCGACTAATATTACTCTATCCTTGGTGAAGTTGGTGTTAAATTGATAGACCGCTTGTTCTGTTCCGACAAGCCGTGACGGTGCGACGGGGGTAAACCAGGGTTAATGTGGAAAAGGTTGCAATCATTGATGGTTGGTATATATGGGTTAAAGGAAATGATTTGGTAAAAAGCTGCACTAAAATTATTGCAAAATGTATGAGCAATTTTTATTTAGAAACCAAAGATTAACTCAATGCCATCATCGATCGGGAGTTGGGGTGGCCGGGGGGGGGGGGGATGGGTCTGTTATTGCAAGGGGGATACCATGCTCATTTACTAAAACAAAAACACCTGAAAAGGGTGTGGGGGAGAGATTCGCGGTAGAGCGATCGATGTACCCGCGTTTAATAAAAATGTTATAACAATGGCCAAAATCAGGAAAACGACTAATACTTTAAAACATGAAAATATAATTATTTGAGACATAATCAAGAACGGGAAAACGCGACAAGTCGAAGGATGATGAGGGTGCGAAGTTTTGGAAATCCATGCTGGATAGGGGCTGGATCATGATGTCCACCTTAATTATTATGACAATTGCCCGAGCCCCCAGCCTGTCATTCATTCCTAATCCAGACAAGGCACATTGTAAGAAGTAAAAGGAATCAACATTTGTTAAGTAGGTTATGCTGGAGAGAATACGAAGGACTGTTGAAAACTCACGTATTAAGCTGATTTCAGGTTTCTTTTTATCTAATTCTCTACCCAATATTCTAGTCAATCCAGACTTGATTTAATTTTTCCAATCAATGAAATAATCAGATGTCAATCCTTTTGCAATGCGTCCTTAATGTAACCCAACAATTAATTCTTAAAAAGGGAATAGAAAAATGAACATTCTGAAGCTTCGCGTATAAGTGCATGTGGTTGAGAAATCCCGTCTTTTAATGAGCAAGCTGATGATGTCATACCCCCACTTATTCTTTTGCATTTTATCATATGAAATTATATCTATTTAAATATATTTTGTTCTTCAAGAATGAAAAAAAAATGACCAAAAACTTATTTTGCTTCAAGGGGGACATTGCCATACATGCATGAAAGTATGAAATAATTATGATTTCTGGCATCACAAACCCACATATTGCATATTCATGACGGCGTGCGAAAAACTCTTTTTAAAAAATATTGCTAAATTTTAACATTCAATAACTTTGTTCTCGTTTGTTGTCAGATTTTGATGACATTTTCATCTTTTCACTCAGCGAATTTTACTCTATTGAGTTAAATAGGATTATTTTAAGCCCAGAGAATCCTACAAAACTTAAAGCGTCACTTGGCCTATATGCAAAAATGAGTATACTTTTTTCAAAGTATTTCGATTTCAACCTTACTGCAAATTGTAGAGCGGGGGGGGGGGGGGGGGGGGGAGAGAAAAGAGAGAGAGAAATGGGGGGGGGGATGAGCTGACCGTTTATTAAGTATTCTAGTCCTTTAACCCTTCACCGGCATCGATCCTATTAGAGAATTAGCGGTAATTAAATGTAAAATGCATGAAGGAAAAAAAATTGCTTCCAGGATCAGAATAAGTGATAAGCCATACATCATCAAAAGGACAATAAGATATTTAAGCTCACAAGCATTATCAAGCCATGAATTTTTTAACAAGGGGGGAAAAGGTATTGCAGTAATGGGGAAAAATCGATGAGGAAGGGCTTGAAGCTTCAAAATGTTATAGTTATTTTATTTGTATCCGGTTTTGTTGAAAATCTTTGGTGCTGTGCTTGTGGAGTGGACGTGGCATTTGATAAATAATCAATCATTCAATATACATAAAATTCAGTTAATCAGTCGGTCAATCAATCAATCAATCAGAAAATCAATCAATCAGGCAATCAATTAATCAATCAATCAATCAATCAATCAATCGACCAACCAACCAATCAACCAACCAACCAACCAACCAACCAACCAACCAACCAACCAACCAACCAACCAACCAACCAACCAACCAACCAACCAACCAATCAATCAATCAATCAATCATTCATTCAGGCAATCAATCAATCAATCAATCAATCAATCAATCAGTCAATCAGGCAAATAATCAATCAATCAATCAATCATTTAATCAATTAATTTGACGTTAGCAAAATAGATGCTACATTCGCTGTGTATTCACACGCTGCAAAAACTCCCGTGTTTGAGCCCGGAATCCATATATGTCCACACAGTTTGGTTTTGGTCTAACACCAAGATATGTGTTTATACAACACAAAATAGTTTTAAGGGGATACTCTGGGCTGAAGATATTTATATCTAAATAAAAAGAGTAAAATTCACAGAGCAAAATGCTGAAATTTTCATTAAAATCAGATAACAAATAACAAAGTTATGAATTTTAAAGATTTGCATTATTCTGGTGAAACAGTTCTAGGGATGTCTTCATTAATATTCATTATAGGTGGGCTGATGATGTCACATCCCCACTTTCCTATTTCTTATGTTATTACATGAAATCATAATTGTTTCATTTTTTTTTTATAAATGTGTAAATGTGTCTCCATTATGATGAAATATGTTGCAGCAAGAAATGAATAATGCAATTAATCAGTTGTCAATCCAGTTGTTTTGGTTCTTGGTAGATTAAAAAAATAATAATAATCCTAATTTTATATAATAAAATACAAAGTAACAAGTGGGGATATATGACATTATCTTCCCACCTAATAAATATTCATGAAGACATGCCTAGAACTGTTTCACCGGAATAATGCAAATCTTTAAAATTCAATAACTTCGTTATTTGTTATCCGATTTTGATCAAATTTTCAGCATTTGGCTCTGTGAGTTTGCTCTATTTATTGAGATATAACTATCTTCAGACCGGAGCATCTCTTTAAAACAGCATCGGTTTGATTCCAGGCTGGTGTTGTTTCAATAGAACTTCTCTGTGGACATAAAAGGTTCCGGGCTGGTGGTAAATCAACATCGGAGTTCTTGCAGTGCAGTATGTGAGTTTAAAAGTTGTTTTACGCCTTATACAACATTGGCCTACTTCGATTTTATAAGGGGTTGGTCATTTCATGTTGTAAACATTGTTTGTATTATGTATCATGAGACTGCGATTTCTCAGCGTAATTAGGGCATGATGATCCTTTTTCTCATTGGTTACATTACTAATCATACTAATAACCTGTAAGATCAGAGAACTGTAACGAGCTTTCGTTTTGGACGGCGCTCTGTCGTCGGATGTGCAGTGTATTGTAAATCGCTTTGATTTATAAGATGGGGATCACAGGTATTACGTAACAAAAAAGGTATCAAGTACCCCCCCCCCTACATGGTCACGTAATCATGAGTTGACCCATGGTGATTAAATTTCACCACCGGCCATCGAAACATCTCTCAAGCAAAACTGAACTCCTTATCACTGGCGTGCAGAAAGGGGGTGGGGGGGGGGGGCGCTTGAGGGCATGTACCCCCCAAAAAAATATTCAAGGCCAAGAAAAACAGGAGAAAAGGGAAAGGGTGGAATTTAGAAGTTATTTTCTGAATATAAGTCCAAATCTATCTAAAAAATTAGATTCTAATATTTAGAATTAAAAAAAGAATTTGCTCGGTCGCTTCGCTCGCACCTTTACATAAATGTTTACCCTTTTCGCCCTGGCATGCTCCCGAATAAAAAAATGTTGATTGGCTCATATGCCACTGCTTCTTATTTTCGCCACATTCATACCAATGAAATTGTGTCCAAAGCAATCGATGAAAAAACATTTGAAATAACGTTATAGTTTTTATCGGTTCTTTGGAGTCCCTTTTCGTTGTGCGACTGTGACGTATTCAAGATTCAAAGGAAAAAAAACGAAAAAAAACTAATGTCCCCATTAGACCTTCCGTTGAAAAAAAAACTATCTCGCATAAAACAGTAAGAATAAAATGCTGGCAACTTTACCCGGGGGGCCGGGGGGGGGGGGACTTACCAGTGGCGTACCTAGAATGTTCCACAGGGGGGCAAATTCGTCCGCCAAAAAATTTGACAAGCAAAAAAAAAAAGGTCTTCAACCACAAATAAAGGATTTCGTACCAGAAAAAAAAATTGACAAGCAAAAAAAAAAAATAATTATCAACCAAAATTTTAGGGAGGTACTACCAAAATTTTTTGACAAGCAAAAAAAAAAATAGTAAGCGAGACTTTTAAAAAGTAATTGCATTATAATGATAATAATAACCTCGATCTACTCCCCCAAAACCTGTACTCCGAGAACTAGTCTTCGGGGGGGGGGGGGGGACTAGGTAGGCCCCACTATACAAGTTCTTGGGATCGCGCGTTTACTTGAATTGGCTTGATGTATACGGTCCGCGAATAGAGAATCCAGTAAATAAAATACCATTAGGCTGACAAAACCAAATAAACAAATTTAGAATAGGAGATGGGAAGACAGACCAAGAAGCCCAAGAAGTGAAAAGGGTATTATGGAATTCTTTAGAGCAGATTAGTGTGTCATTGTGTTTAAATTGACGTTTGTATGCTTTCTCCACAAATATAGACAAACCCTACATTCGCAAATGCCCCATGATTTCATTTTCTCTCAACAGACAAAAACGGAGTCTTTCATCTTTATAAAAGGCAAATCAGTACTTGTCGCGATTTATTTAACTAAAATATAATTATAGTTCGCGCGCTCAATACGTGATTAAAAATTGTGTAATCTTTGCCTTATTCTTGCATAGGCGGCCGACCATCATATGGCACGGAATATTAAACTTCAAAATCGATGGAAATTCATATATTCTAAATATTACACTGGAAGGGACAGCTCCCTCATCCCTGTCTACATCCTAAATACGTATATTTTAAATCCCTTCATAGAGATATAAAATGATGAATCAAATTAGTAAATTACAATATATCTCTTTTTGCGCCCACCCCCTTCTAGACCCGGCCACGTCACGCTATAGCTGCATCTTAAACATTTGAACAACACTGCTTGCTGTTGTAACTTGACCTTTTGATGGGATATGACACTTGTATGATAGTTTTACATCTGTCCCCACGGGCGAACTTCACTGTACCATTATTTATACCAAGGATGAAACAACAATTCCCTAATCGCACTAAACACTATCCCTTCGATGTACTGAGCGCGCGCTTTCAAAATCAGACAGACGACTGCGAAAACCGAGCTGTTTCAGCATGGAACTCCTACTATGGTCCATGGGTGCCAGTAACAGTTTTTGCAGTGACTGCACTCGGGATAAGTCGAAGTAAAGAGAGTGGACGAACGTACCCATTCGTTTCCAGTCATTGTATGTAATATTCCATGATATATTTTCAGACTTTGGGCGACAATATGGATTCGTCATATTATATTCGTTAAAAGGGTTCTAACTGCCACCTGCATTGTCTCATGAAGCATCGCTTTATCGAAAAGACTAATAATTTTGAGTTTGATATAAGGAGTACTTGTATAGATATTGAATTCTACATCGATCGCGCGGTTATTTATTAATCATTGTGGATTTAACTAGACTTTTTAGTCACAATGGTACGTTCTCAAAGATCTCCTCTTCTTTGTGTTGTTTTAGTAGTCATCATCATCGTTTATTCTGATTTAACTAAAGGTAAGTAGAACTTGCATGCTATTCAGATATTCAATTTACTTTACAGTATATAATTTGTGACTCAGTATGCACATGAATTTTATCGAGTCTTCATCTTTTGCGCAATTAGTATTTATTGTTATCATTATGTATTCATGTTTTATTTAACATAATCGATGAAACAGTGGATTGAAGTCCGGTTCAGTTATAAAACTGATTTACAACGAAGCCCTCCGCGAATAAAAGAACATAAGCATGATAAAAATAAATAAATAGCAGAACATTAACATGGTAAATGGATAGATAACAGAAAATGAACATGAAGAAATAGCGTAACATAAATCAAAATCTGAAAACATAAGCATAAATCATAATTAAGTGCGGCTGCCATCTGACCCTCCCCATCCCTCCCAAACTGGGCAAAGGGCCCGTTTCATAAAGCTGTTCGTAAGTTACGAATGAATTAACGCACGACTGGTGACCCTTTCTTGTGCTATATGATATATCCCTATGTAGCTGATATATGTATAAGAACATGTTCCAGTCGTTCGTAAAGTTGTGCGTAACTTTACAAACAGCTTTATGAAACACCACCCTGGTTGTAAAGTTGGAGCATGTTATAAAGTTTTGCTTAGTTTTTTAAAGTTATTATGAGGGTCTTGTACGGACAATGGTAATTTATTGAATATAGAATATGCAGTGAATGAGAATGATATTTTTTTGTATTCAGATGTAGGGTATGGTATTTGTAGACGATTTTGGGCGGAATGTCCAGTATTGTAAACAATGGGTCTTATGCATGTATGTTGGTGCAGAATCATTCCACATTTTACACACTAGAATACACTGTTGGTATTTAATCCTCTGTTTAACAGATTGCTAGTAGAGTGTAGTTAACAAAGAACATTGTGAAGTTATGTAGTCTGTATTCAAAACCAAGCGAGCATATCTATTTTGCCATTTCTGTGGTCGGTAATATTATTATTATTATTATTCCCCACGCTGTACAGCAATCGGCGGAAATCCCAGGGGGGGGGGGGGACGCGCTCCCTACCCAAATAATAGGGGGGCACAATATCAAATGTCCCCCTACTTTTTTTTGTCTTTTATAATGGAAAGAAATACGTCATTCAAAATCGAAATAAAACATGTATTTTGGACGAGATGACCTCACATTTGGGTGATAACCTTTTTTTTTGCTTGTCAAATTTATTAAGGTCGAAATAACATGAACTTTGGGGTGATAACCTTTTTTTTCTTGTCAAATTTTCCAGCCCCTGGTCCCCCCATACATTTGGGGAGAGATTTCCACCCTTATGTGTACAGCAATAGTCTATATTATATAAGTGCAAAGTATAACTGTTTCAAAAATGATTTCTGGTGATCAAAATGTTTAATTATTCTTATGCAAGCAAGAAAGTGATATTTTACAAGAGATGTATAGTATACACTCTATAATATATTGGGTAAAAGTGCTCCATATGAGGGTAATTATGTGTCCAACCAACATTGGGCATTTCTTTTGGAAATTTTTATTTATCCAGTGTGATAAAAATTTTGCCCATTCTAAAGTAATTGCTGCTTATTTTTTTAAAACCTTACTGGACAATATGCTTCCCGCATTGGGTAAAATACTGCCCCAAATTACATCACACGCCTTCTGTAGGTCAAAGAACAGACCCCGTTATTCGACCAGAGTTCATGTTATTCAAAATAAAATCAACTATTTCTGTCAAACAGGTAGATGTCGAATGGAGAGGCCTGAATCCAGAATGACTATGACACAGAAGACCATTTTTTATTTAAATAAGCATTAAGTTGTTGATGGACAGCTTTTTCTAATATTTTAGATAGTGTCGGTAGAAGCGAAATCGGTCTGTAATTCTTTGGTTCAAAAGTACCTCCTTTGTGAATTGGTGTTATCTTCGCTTTCTTAAATTCTTTTGGAAATTGACCGGTTGAGACCGACTAATCAAATAATTTTGTAAGCGATTTGGCGATATGAATAGCATTTTTTTCAACAGTTTTAGATGCAGACCATTAACCCCAGACTCCTTTTTTATATCAATATTTTGCATTTCTTTTAGTACAAACTCTTCCCTTATTTCTTCAAATACGAAACGTTTATCAGTTAGGAACATTGTATTCATAATATTCATATATATATATTTTAAAACTTGAGTACTTGTGCTAGGTTCGTTGCAAATTCATTAAATGACTTATCTAAAATTTCAACAATGACACTTTTGTCTGTAATCGATACGTCATCTTTAACTATCTTCACTTCTCCTATTTCTTTTTTATTTGGTAATAATTGTTTAAGTAACCGCCAATTTTGGCAAACATTATTTCCGCATTTCTTCAATTTTTTTGGGTAAAAATCCTTTATAGTCTTTTAATAAGATTATTTGCTTTATTGCGGAAATATTTAAAATTTTCCCAGCCTTGAAGGTTTTGGGTTTTATAGAGTTTTCTATGGAAATAATCCCGTTGTCTGGCTGACAGGATTGATCCACGGTACACCCGTATAACGTACGGGCGTGTTTTTACCACTTTCATAGATTTAAAGTTGTTCCAAAGATTTTCAACGTCTTTTTCAGATTCAGACCAATCGATTTCATTCAATTTTTCATTAAAATTTTCTTCATCAAAATTTCTGAATGATCGGAATTTGCTTCTTAGAGGTTTCAATAATGAAGCCTTTCCGTGTAGTACCATATAAACTAAAGAATTGTCACGGATTCCTAGCGTTTGAACTCCTGATTTTAAACAGGGTATTGTATCTGAAACCAGTATTAAGTCAATAAGTGTTTTGCTATGGGGGGGGGGGGGGTGCGAGTATAATAATTTATGATTTGACGCATATTAAAATTATTACGAAACTCCTGTACTTTATTTGATAAATGATTGTTTGTCATCACATTGCAGTTAAAATCCCCTAAAGTAACAATATTGTTTGTAATAGAAAATAAATTATCAACATTTTGTTCGAGTTTTTTAAAGAAATATTATGTTACATCACTGGACGGTCTTCTATACTCCAACAAACATGGAACTTCTTTGGTGCCTTTTTATTTCTAACCACATCAGTTCAATTTCGTCACAATCTAAATCTTCTCGTCTTAGGTGAGATAAATTATGCTAATCTCGATGTAGCAACCATGTTTCAGATGTGCTTAACAAGTCATGCTGAACATCGACCACCTTGCTTCGTAGGCTTCTGATATTAATATATGCTATTATTTCAATTTCTTTTTTTTTATGTGGATAGTCAGCACATGTGATGATGACAACAAAGTTACATTGGGTCAAACATGTGGCTGATGCATCGTATTAAACCGTTCAACTCTTCCTGCATGAATATTTGTAACTTTGACCTCTCATCGTTTAAACCGAAAACAAAAAAGAATGATGTCTCACAACAAACCCACAAATAAATATTCACAAATCTCAATTTGACCTTTTCTTATTCGGTCGTTTATTTCGTTACGTATATCATGTATATATGTTATGAGAAATGTGCAATTTTGTAAGCCTATGATACGAGTAGAGTAGTAAATATCGATTTTTTTTTTCGCATGTTGATTTTCATCTGGACATATCATATGATTATTCACGTGGGAGGGGGGGGGCTCTTATGATTTGGCCCATGGCAGTATGGGTATGTGTGGTCCTTAAGCCCCCCTCTTGCCTCGCCAGTCAGTTCTCGAAGACCTCCATTCATGTTAAATTCCAGTTCACAACATCCCCATTTGCAGAAGGTCACCCAGGGGCGGCGGAACAGATTTTCGTGGGGGGGGGGGGAACCAAAATAGGGCACTTATATGTCAAAATTGCCATTTTGGTGCAAACAGACAAAAAACAGATTTTTTTTCAAATCTGAGGTTCTAAAACTCGTTTTTTGTCAATTATGGCGCTTATTACTGTTAAACATCCTTGCGAGATGTTGCGAGCGCGAATCGCAAGCTCAAACTTTTGGACACTCTATTAAATAAGACATGAAAATTAAACATTCCAAGCAGTTTTTGTTATCATGAAAAGGTTGTGTATCTAACTTAAGCATTGACGCGAGCTAAAGTTACTGATTAATAGGATACATATCTTACCAATCGAATAGCGCGAGCTAAAAATTTGTAATATTCCAACCTGAAAACTAGACATTTTAAGCATTTTTGTAACCAAGAACAGAATGAGTACCTTACTAAAAGATCATTAATTAGCCGAAATTTGTTTAACCTGAAATGTATTTTGTTTTACTTCATTTTGAAAAAAGGGCACATTTCATTTTGAAAAAAGAGCGCTTTCCATTTGAATAAAGGGCATTATTTCCGACTAGGATTTTTTTTTGGGGGAGGGCAAGTTCCCCCCCCCCCGGTTCCACCGTCTCTGGGGTCATCTAGTTCTTAAATACCTTATTTTATAGTTCTTAAGCGTGTGTTTTCAGATTTTGGAGCAACACACCCTACCCTTTCAAATCTGAGTATATACCCCTCCCCTCCCCACCTGATTACTCATAGGACACATCTTGCTACCAGAGTCACATGATTTACAACCACATCTTAACAAAATGATATCTGTTTATTGAGTTTGCGACAATTTAACAAAAAAATAAGATGACACGTGAAAGTTCAAAGGTAACATCAGTACTAGCAAAGTCTTTCACATGTCAAAAGAGTTTAAGCTGGTGTTTAGGTTTTGTTTGTGACACACACCCCTTCTCCGAAGCGCAAGTTTTTTTTTTTCTTAAGCGCAAGTGTGTTATGTTGATAGATACAGTCATGTAGGTCCGTATAGTAGATAAACAGCTAAGCCAGGGTACTGGCTAAACAGTTCTCTATGGAAATATCTGCATTCCAACCAACTGTGACATTGCACGTAATTACACATCGATTATTGTTTACTCCCAAACTTAGGGGCGGATCCAGGATTTTCCAGAGGGGGGGGGGGGGGGCACATTTCCCGATGAAAATTTGACAACAAAAAAAAGTCCTCGCTTTCAAGAGGGGGGGGGGGGGGGGGAGAGCGGCACACTAACACGTGGGTAAAATGGCATAATTATTTACATTACACAATTTTGATTATGACTCTCAAGGCTCGTGCCCCCTCCCCTGGATCCGCCAGTGGCCAAGTTTACGAAATCAAATGAGAGAATGATCGTTTTGAAGATAAAAATCAAAGTTCCCTTGAGCAATAATTTACTCTTTAAAGGAGAATGAAACTCTTGGAGCAAGTTAGCTTTTGTGAAAGCAGAAAAATCAAAGAATAAGATCAACAAAACTTTGAGTAAAATAGGACTTGCAATAAAAGAGTAATGAGCATTTGAATGTCGAGATCACTAATGCTATGGAGATCCTCCCATTGGCAATGCGACCAAGATATGTGATGTCACACACGTACAACTCTCCCATTCGGACACTGAAAATATACCCCAAAACATCTCTTTTTGCTCATTCTAATCATATGACAAACGATTCATCAATGATATAATGTTGTGAAACCTCTGTACTTGTCATCTCATAAAGAAAACACCTAACCTTGTGATAGACTCTATAAAAGTGAGAATATAAGTGAAATAAGTACTAAAGTAATGAGGGAGTTGTACGTGTGTGATATCACAGATCTTGGTCGCATTGCCGATGGGAGGATCTACATGGCACTAGTGATCTCAATATTCAAATGCTCATAACTTTCTTATTATTCATTCAATCTTCCTCAAACTTTCAACAATATGTTTCTTTGATTTTTCTCTTTGATATGGATTCAGCTAGTTTCAAGGGTTTCATTTTCCTTTAAAATGAAAACAATGTGATGTTTAATTCATCTCCGTGTATTATACTTATCTTGCATTTCCATGCAACCTGTTATTCGTAAGGCTGTTACTACAGCCGAAAAAAACCCCGTATCAATAGAATATAATTTTCACTGCATGATACTTGAACTGCCTCAATAAAAACAATATAATAATGCAACTTATAGATATCGTGTGGTTGAATGGACAGTTTGAAAACTGTTTCATTGTCATGATTGTATAAGTGTAGTAAGTCGACTGTGAAAAGTGAAGAAGAAACAACACCACAAAATAGTTTTCAAAAAGTGCGGAAACAATATATTGTAGGCTTATACATGTCAGGAGTATCAGACCACAAGCTATTGCTTTAAATGATTTACGCCTTCGTCTGTGAACAAATCTATTATTGTTTTTAAGACAAATGATTCTATAAAATTCATGTTGACAATGATATTTTGTGAAAATGAAAGAGATTGAATATTTATTTTAATGAAGTGAATTGGAAAAAGTGAGAAAAATAGGGGTGAGAGAGAGGGAGAGAGAGACATACAAACAGAAAGATATCGAGAGAGGGTGGGAGTAAATAAGAAACAGAGACAACATTGATAGCTAGATGAATAAAACATAGAGAGATGAAATAAAGAAGAAAAATGAGAAAAGACGAAACGGAAGATGAAGAGTAAGAAGAAAAAGAGAGGAAGAACTGAAGGAGGAGGAAAAAGAAGAAGGAGAAAAAGAAGAAGAAGAAGGGAAAGAAGAAGGAGAAGAAGAGGAAGAAGAAGAAGAAAACAACAAGATTGAAGAAAATAAGAGTAAAAAGAATGTTACTTGAATTTTCATATCTTTATCTGTTATAGGTCAGTGGGACTGTTTCAACCGCCGCAGCTGGTCCTACTTGGGCAATCATAACGTGTCTTGTGTTTTAACCGGCAGCACACTCGACTGTCAGTACTGTGAAACCTGGTCCTCTATAATCGGGAACTGGTCCAATGCCGAAGAGCTCTTAGATGGATACGGTAAATATGGAAGCTTTTTGTAATTTCTTTTTTTTTTCTGTTTAAGGGGGAATTTGCCCCCCCCAAAAAAAAAAAAAAAAAAAATTAAGATAAAAAAAAAGCATAACATTTTATTATTTTATTAATAATTGAATAAAAAATGAAATTGTGAAGTATGCCTAGAAATTGAGTCTTGTGCCTCTTTTTGGAATGCTCCGCAGGGAATTGAGAAAGTACTTACATTTTTGCGGGCATGACATGATCCGATGACCCGAGACCGGAGTATGAATATAAAGAGCTTAGTAGTGCTGTATAGATGTAACCATTATTATTATTATTATCAGTATTATTATTATTATTACCAATATTGTTTTTGCTATTTATTGATATAATTATGACATTTTATCCTGGTTATTAAACAATTATTGATACACATCGTGGTGATATGCACGTCAGATAATGCCACATACTTAATATCTCTTTTGCATTTCATTGTTCGAATAAGGCAAAATTTAATCATTTTAAACATTTGACATACTGAAGGAAACTCTTCATTGAATCGCGAAAGGTTAGCCAATATATGACTGATTGACCTTGACGTAAAATGTTTCATATGTAATTGGTTATATACCAGTTTGGCGTTGGTGTAGCGGAAAGCTGCTTTGCCGAGTTCCTATACGGGAGTTAACCCAACAGAAACAAAAATTACAGAAGGTTATGCTATGGCAACTGCCGAAAATATCAGTTCATTAATATATTAGTAAACTGTATTGACACAGCGTGACCACAGTGTGAACACGGTGTGGGATCAGTGTGATGCAATGACGCATGCTTGACATGCAACGAAACGGTCTATGTGTGATTGAACTTCTCCACAGTTTGATAACGGCAAACACACAGCTTTCGATCAGTGATATTCATTTGTCACAGTGTGTTCACAAAGTGCCAAACCAGGGAAGAAGCCCCTGTGTGGCAAATGTTCAGCTCATTGTGTTCATATAGTTCCACATAGTGCTCTGTAAATAAACTAATGACACCAGTTGGTGTTCCTATGGAGGACCATACACTGAGGTGTTAAAATTACACCTGGAAATTGAACCTAACACCAAAGAGTGTTAAAGTAACAATCAAATATGATGTAGAAACACCCGTTTGTGTTGAACTAACACCAAAAAGACAACACCTGAGTAAATTACAGGTGTAGTTCTACACTGCAAAACTGCCGGTGTTAATTTAAGACCAGCCTGCATGGTATCTATATCGGTCCACACCAGAGAGGTGTTGAAACGACACCGGTTGCTAGGCTTACACAAATGTGGCATTCAAGCAACACCAATTAGTGTTAAACGAATATTGGTTTGATTTTTAACTGGTGTTGTTTCAACGCTTCTCTGATGTGGACCGATATAGATACCAGGCTGGTGTTAAATTAACACTGAAGTTTTTGCAGTGTAGGCTGTAAAGAAGATTACCACTGTTTTGCCTTTGATCAACACAGTGTGATCACAGTGTGTTGACTTATCTTGCACATTAATGAATATGCATTTAAATTCAATTCCATAGTTTGAGGGGAAAATACATATACGCATCGAAGTTTTAAGCAGATGATTAATTGAACACATAGTTTGTGACGATAATCCTGATAGAATTTGTATTCGAAGTTTATTTCAAAAATGTATATAGGCCTAATAATATACTTACCATTACTAAAAATAAATTAGTCTCGTATTCGAAATTTATTTCAAAAATGTATATAGGCGTAATGACTAACCATTACTAAAAAGTCTCATACGCTTATGCGAAATGATGTGAAGACACGGCAATAGGGTTACAATACATCGTAATTTGCATTTTGTTATTGGGTGAGGTGTCACGGTGATCATGTCATGCTATCCATGTGTGATTGTTTAAAAAAAATGAATTAATATTGCGGTCAAACAATTCGATAGTGCATGGTTAATTAGGGTTTTTATGAAATATTTCCAATGGATTTTCTCAGTAGGCCTATACGATAGGCGTTTGTCATCACACTCTTCATTATGAGACTAAGTTTATACATTTTCCACACTGTATTCACATTTTCATTCCACTGTGATAAATTAGGAACTTTAACACAATTTCATTAAATCATTGCATATTCGCAGTGTGAAAAAGTGTTCCAATTTATTACAATGGAATGATTATGTGAGCAAAGTGTGAAATACAGTGCCGTCACACTGTGCTCACTGAGTAGGATGTGGGTGTGGGGTGTGTGTGTGTGTGTGTAGAGAGAGAGAGAGATGGAGGGGGCGGTAGAAATAACGTTGCTGAGTGCCACGAATGTTAAAATAAACGACAATATCGTATACTGATTGACATTTACACAATCCTACCTTGAAAGCGAAAAAAATGGACATTGTGTAATTCAACCTATTAAACGTATTATATCCGGAGGTTTGAATGTAATATAGGCCTTAAGTGTCACTTTTCCCGATTGACGCCATCGGCCCTGTTTCAGTAATATTTGTAGCATGCTATACATCACGTCACCGGGATGAATAGGAAATTTATTTCCTTTAACCGATGTCACGTTTAGTCCGTCTCTTATATCAAACTTGTCAAATTAGATGTATCAATAGTAGGCTTTACATGCATTAACTAATTGAGTCGATATGATTATCATTAAACCTTTATTACCAAAAAATTGTAAGTGATGAAGTCGTTTAAAAAAGTTGCTTCAGTCGTTTAAAATATTATATGCATTAAATAGAGAGGATGGTAAGGGTATATTATCAATAATGTAAACTTTAGAAGGATATGAACAAACAATGTATAACATTAAGAGCAAATAGGATTTTAATAGTCGAGTTTTGTTCAATGAAAATTCGTTTGCTCACTGGTCAAAGGTGAGATGAAAATGAAAAAAATAGGATCATGACTATCGGGAATAAGGGTGCCATATGAAATGATAGGCCATCACAGGCCACAATATAAACTTCCAAAAACGTGGAAATATCACAATGATAAATATGAAATTGAAAGATTTCGAATAATCTTTAAGATTATCTTGGGAGATGAAGCAACATTCCGAATTTTGAGCAAAATTCATTTATGAAATATTTATTACATTGATGTGCAAATAAATTTGATTTAAGGTCCCTATAAACATGATAAATGGATAAGATGGTAAAGATAAAAGTTTCATCATACGGCATTGATTTGATCGGGTTCAGCAATTGCCCCCACCCCTTCGGTCTGCACTGGAAGTGGTGTAAGATGTCGCACTAAAAACCCCGACGTCGATTTTCATTAATATACTACTAAAGTCCGTTGATTATCGTATTTAGAATATTGACAATGTTCGTTAAGTAATGCACGATTAGATCATTATTGTTTCTGCCCTTTTTGAAGAATGGGAACTCTTGCTTTCTGAATTGACCTTTCTATTTGCTGTAAATATCAATCAATTGCTCTAGCCTATAGTTACCGCAATTCCATAATGACAAAAACGTAATTACATATTCTGGCGAAAATGTTTCCTATTTAATTTTATCTCACTCAATTTATGTAATCAATGTGACTGAATGCGATTCCATTAACCTGTTAAATCTTAATCTAATGCCAATGGATGACTCATACGAGAACATTGTCCGAAGGCTAAATTTGTGTCTTCCTGATAACTTTTCTTGTTGATTTTTTTAATGGAAAGTACGTCACTAATGACACGTCCACTTTTATGGTTCATAAAGAAGCCTCTAAGGCGGAAACGTGACACTTACCAAGACAAACATATAAATAAATAAACAAAAACAGAATAGTACATGGCTTTCATGTCAAGGCAAAACGGCCACCCTGGTCTGGCGCGCGCATCGAGTATCCAAGGAATTTTCTTCCTACACCTGGGTGGAGAGTAACAAATGTAGATAAACGCCTTGCCAAGGGGTGCGAGTGCTGCGTTTGGATTGGAACCCCGACCTTATGGTTCTAAGTCCGGAAACTTGTCCACTGAGCCACATCTTCTCTACAATAGTCACTCGATGATTGAGACACGTACAAAGTTTCGAATTTTAATTTTAAACGATTTTCTTTTACAGATTTGGAGAACAATTCTTGCCGTGTTGCAGGAAATTCCTCGGCTCCATGGTGTTACATTATGAATATGAACGGAGTATTGCAGCCTGGGTTTTGTCGTATCGCTACATGTGCAGGTACGTGATATACATTAAGAATGATTAAAATTGATCGATATTGGTATTATTCATCTTTATGATAGAATTAGAAGAATACATCGATTAAATTTTAATCGAGACCCGTATAGATAAGCCAAAGAATGTATAGTCCGAATTTCTTATCTCCCTAATTAATGCAAGTTGAATATGCAACCTTCTTGTCAGAAGGCCTACGTTCTAGCATAAAATTTTCAGCGACTGGAATATGATCCATGCTCAGAGTTTCGCCTATAGGGATGATGGAAAGTGTCACTTTATTTCTAATACTTCATCAAAGTGTTCGAAAGCTAAAATTTTAAGTAAAAATGTGTGTTAATACTCATATTTTTAAAGATTAAATTTGTATATTCGGCTTATTTTATTGCAAATGTGTTGGGAAACATTTGGTCATTTCATATTTCAGTCATTCGTATAGCTTATTGTCGTGTGTGTAACATTGAGTGCCTGAACGACCACCCGTAATACATACTGTATATTCTGATGTAAATCATCTTGATGTGAATCATCCTAGTGAATTTTATCAGTATAATTTTTCAGGTTTAGCTTCAATCTGAAAAAAAAAGGTCTACCCAATATTTGGTACAGAAGAAACATGCATATTTCTTGGGTAAAATGCTGGTAGCAATTGCTTTGTACATTTTGCCCAATATTGCTTTGACATTTTAACCATAAAACATGCATTTTGCCCATTATGAGGCAAGATCTCACCCAACGAACCTAAACGTTCCCTCTTTACCTAATAGTGGGTAAGGTTTTACTCAATCCTTTAACATTTTACAGTGAACTGTTGATATGAGATTATTTCTGGGTTACATCAAAGTTTCGCCTGGCACTGCTTCACTGATTACAAGTTTTTATTTTGAACTTTTTAAGTAACCTTTTATATATTTGACTCCGGACATTGTTCAAAATACGCTATACCTCCTCAATATTCCTGTTATCAGCAATTCGTGTGAGCATGATAATGGAAGATTTTGCCATTCAGAAAGCTGTGCGTGTTTGGTATATCTCACAAAATAAACCCTCATCATCATCATCTCCAGTTTTCTATGATAATACCAGCAAGTATATGATCTCAATAACTAAAAAGCTATACAACGGGTATCAAGATACTCTCAATAATTATATGCCACCTTACTTTAAGACTCTTCTTATGGCTTTCAAAAGGCGATCAGTTTCCTTTTTGGTGTTTACATGCATTTGATACCGACAGTTTTGACCTTGAATTTTCAGAAGGAGTATTAATGGGGCCCTCATATAGTAGATTTTAAATATTGAGTGCTTACTTATTGAAATGGTGAAAATGAGTAAAATATGACCTGATAGAAATGAAGATGAATTTTCTGAATGAGTATTAATGGGATCCGCATGGTAGATTTAAAATACTGAGTACTTAATTATTGAAATGATAAAAAGTATTAAGACATGGCATGATAAAATAATGGTGAATTGGTAGAATGAGTATTAATGGGGTCCGCATAGTATACTTAAATTTGTGATTTTTTTAATTATAGAAGTAATTTAAATAATATAAAAAATACCGTGATAAAAAATGATGATGAATTTCACTGAATTAATGGGGTTATAGCAGATTTTAGATATTGAGTGTTAGATTATTGAAATGTTTATGATAAAAATGAATAAAACATGACCTGATAGAAATTATGATGAATTTTCAGAATTAGTACACTGCAAAAACTCAGGTGTTGATTTAACACAAGCCTGGAATCTATATATGTCCACACCAGAGAAGTATTGAAACAACACCAGTTTGGAATCAAACCGATCCTGTTTTAATACTAATTGGTGTTGTAGGAGGCTGTTCACACCGCAAGGGGGGACCGTGGGCGGACCGTGGATCGCGCTATCGTAGCGCGATCCACGGTCCGCCCATTGGCATTCGCCGGATTCACACCGCAGTGAGATAGCGCGGTCTATCGTAGCACCCCCTTTTTTGAGAGGTCCTGTTGCCATGACGCGTGACGTCATGAGGTCAGAGCAGAGCGGTCAAAGATTTCGCGCGCTTTTACGAACCCGTACTAGTTAGTTGAGAGCTCGATATCGCTGTGCCTATTATGCATATATGCTAGCCGGCCTACGTTTATTTCATGGCGTTGTAGAACGATGACTTCCGGCGTGCTATCGTAGCTCGGGTTCACACACCGGCAGAGATAGCGCGAACTAGCGCGCGCTAGACCGCGCTATCTCTCGTGGACCACCCCAAGAGGTGCTCCAGTGCCACGCCGTTTTGGCTCGCCGTGGCTCGCTGTTGGGCGGACCGAAACGACGTTGTACCTTCCACACCGCAGAGATAGCGCGATCTAGCGCGCGCTAGATCGCGCTATCTCTGCCGGTCTGAACAGGCTCTATAACACCTATCTGGTGTTAGACCAAAACCAAACTGGTGTTGTTTAACACTTCTCTGGTGTGGACGTATATAGATTCCGTGCTGGTGTCAAATCAACACCGGTGTTTTAGCAGTGTATTAACTGGGTTCACATAGTAGATTTTAGGTAGTGAGTGCATGATTATTTAAATTATAAGAATGATTAAAACATGGCGTAATGAAAATGGTGATAATGGTAATAAATAAAACTGAAGTGGGTGTTATTATTTCCCTGCAGAAAGAGGATCATCATACCTTTTTTTATCATCACTGATGTTCCTCACTGTGATAATATAATCATCATCGTACCAGCTAGCATAACATATTTTCATTACATTTTGTAAAAAGTTCTTAGCAATGCTTTCCCATAATATGTTTGTAATTACATTTCCATATAACATCGATACAACATACTATTCATCATATTTTGTAATGTAATTCTTAGTCCAAAATGTTCCAGTTGTCATATTTTTTTAATTATATTTTCTTTAAAATAAATAATGTTTGTGAAAATATCGCGATAATGTTTCAAAGGAAGTAATATATTTTTGATGAAAATTTGTAATAGTATTTCCAAAGAGTGCCAAACGTTATGAAAAATTGTTTTCTTGTTAGTTAAAAAGCTAGATATTTTCACATTTTGATAATCTTATCTTTTCAAATAAAATGTATTTGAAAATATTATTGCAGTGACCCATCACCTTTCTTTGTTTTTTACGTCAATGACCTTGTTATGCTTATATTCACTTTTTTATGTCTTTGATTATTGTATGTAATATGTAAAATATGGAATGAAGAAATAAAGGTTGAATCATGAAATATTTTTGTAAGATTTTGTGCTGAATGGGAGTGTAATCATGCTTACATTGTATCATTTCCCTTGAAGCACATGCTGGCTGTAGGAATGGAAGCGGTCAAGATTACCGAGATTACGGTCAATATACCGAATCAGGCTTCCTCTGTCTCAACTGGGAGAACATGACCGAAAGCACACTTTATCCAGAATCAGGTATGATATTTTGTGCTTGTTTCATTCACTTCGACAACAAATAACATTACATTGGAAGATAGGAATACGTAGTAGGAACAAAGCATAAAATATAAAGCACAGGGTCCCTTGAATATCATAGTAGACAAGTAATTAATTCAAGTTAAATATTGCTTAAAATAACGCATTCATGACTTAAGACTTCTGATAAAGTAAGTTTAAAACGCTAAATAAGCAAGTATAATTATCATGACTAATAACCAAGATATACATTGAATTATATCCCTGTAGCATATTAAGAAAGAATAAAAGACATCGTTAACATCTTACGAAAATTAAAAACATTATCATACACCTCAACTATTATAAAGAGTACTACATCAGGTACATACTATAATTGAATTTGTAATATTGTTACAAATTCGTATATGCAATATATACTTTCAAATTCAGTCTTTCAAAACAAAAAAGGTCATATTCAATGGGTGTAAGATGATTTTTCATAACTATTAACGAAATCCCGTAATCATCTGTTTATTTACTTATATAAGTATTTATTTTTTGTCTCACCTGCATAGCAGAGTGAAACTATATAGGCGCTGTTGACGCCGCGCGCCGCTTTTCCGAAGGCGGCGGCGGCGGCGGCGTCAACAGCAAATCTTAACCGAAGATTAAGTTTTTGAAATGTGATCATAACTTTGAAAGTATATAGACCTAGTTCATGAAACTTGGTCATAAGGGTAATCAAGTATTATTCAATACCCTGCCTGAGTTTCAAGTTACATGATCAAGGTCAAAGGTCATTTAGGGTCAATGAACTTTGGCCAAGTTGGGGGTATTTGTTGAATTAACATGATAACTTAAAAAGTTTACAGATCTGATTCATAAAACCTGAACATAAGAGTAATTAAGTATCACTTAACATCATGTGCGAGTTTCAGGTCACATGATCAAGGTCAAAGGTCATTTAAGGTCAATGAACTTTGGTCAAGTTGGGGGTATTTGTTGAAATGCCATCATATCTTTGAAAGTTTATGGATCTGATTCATAAAACTTGGACATAAGAATAATCAAGTATCACTGAACATCATGTGCTATTTTCAGGTCACATGACCAGGGTCAAACGTCATTAAGGTCAATGAACTTTGCCAATGTTGGAGGTAAATTGCTGTCATAACTTTCAAAGTTTATGGATATAGTTTATGAATTGTGGACATATAGGGGTAATCAAGTATCACTGCATGACAAGTCTTAGGTCACATGATCAAGGTTAAATATCATTTAGGGTCAATGAACGTAGTATTTTATCATTATATGAATGGTGTTTTTTGTGAATGAGTATTATATAGTAGTTTTCAAAGTCAGCACTGCTGCTATATTGAATCGCGTAATGCAGGTTAGACTGCCAGAGGAGCTCCACTTGTCATTTGTTTGTTTTTGATGATTTTGTTTATTCATACATGGATTTATCTAACCTATTAATCATTCCGTTTTTGTAAATTAATTTCATTATTATTCAGTTGCATTATTTGGGGGATGGTGGTTAAGTATTTACCCCAATAGTACTGAAGGCACGACGATTCTTTTATGTTTAGTACGAACTTATAATGCTTATATTTCAGTGACAACGCGTTTATGTAGACGGGTGGGCACAGGTAATGGCGATTACATCACAAACTCATGGCAATTTTTCCATTGAAACTGCCACTTCTTCTCTGAAGAAAACAAAAAACCCATGTCAAATCTGTTTTTCCCCCGAAACCAGGGCTTGACGAGAATTTTTGCCGGAACCCAGACGACCGTGATAGGCCGTGGTGTTATTACCAGACCTCAGAGAGCAGCGAGATCTATCAAGATTTTTGTCATATAGACGAGTGTAAGTCGAGATGGTTTTTATTATCATCATGAATTTATTCAGCAAAAGGAATACAAGATAACAGGGATAAAAGGATACATGATTAAAGTGAATGACATTGTCATATCGCAGTACGCATATATTTCGTTAACTGAACGATACAGAAAAAATGGCTACAACCATGGAAACAGTAAATCATTGACGTTACACCATGTAACGATATAGGAAATATAAGTAGGAAACTATTAAAATAGATCTACTTCGTCATGTCAGAAATGAAACAGAGATACATGGATATGACATTAATAAAGAGGGGGCGAGCGAGGATGGAAGACAATTTAGGAGGGGTTGGTGCAGATATTGGGAGGGGGTAGAATGCGGCAAAGAAAGACGGGACGGGGGAGGGAGGCAAGGATGGATGGAGGAGAGAGGGAGGGAGGGAAGGAGGGAGGGAGGAAGTGGGGTGGAGGGATTGAGAGGGAGGAGGTTAGGAGAAGACAGAGAGAAGGTAGGGGTCATATAAAATTAGGACTTGATTGAAGGATAAGGAAAACCAGATTAAAGGACAGGGCGGTGTTATCAATTTCTAAGACAATTTTCTTCGATACTGTTGCAGGTATAACGGATGCCCTATCCCAGTTCCTGCTGATCCCCAACGCACGTTTCAATTCTTACGATAGTCGGGTGATCGAGAACCCTAACATATCGGCAGAGGCATGTGCCCTGGAGTGCCTGGAAGAAGAATCCTTCACCTGTCTCTCCATCAAGTTCCGTGATGTCCATACCTACAACGACCACAGATGTACTCTATCGGATGAGAGCATATACACACTAGACCTGGCAAGGAGCCTAACGGACGGGAGTGTTTTTGATGACCATCATGGCTTGTACATTCGAATTGACAAGAGTAAGTAAGCAATCATCCTTATTATTCTATTACAGTGTGCCCCACCTAAAAAGAAGAGTATACTTTTCATGAAGAACGCCAACAATGCTAATATGGTTTTCGATTTGGACGCTATAGGTACTCGCATGGTAAACAAATCTTGGCTGAGATTTATTTTGCCCAACTTGATTTTGACATCAAAATCAAAATGGGTGTTTTTATCATTTTAGGTATCAAAATAATGATAAAACAACTGGACTTCATGATAATGCAAATATGATATCACGAATGATTGAATTATGCTAAAGATTTGATCAAGTTAGATAAGATTGGGGTATAGGCTTGTCCCCCCCCCCCAATGAGCATTATACATTTGGTGATTGACAGATGACATGGACAACGAATTGATCATGAGGTGGCACTTTCTGATGAATGAGTTTAAAACAAATCATAATGTAGGAGATCATCATCTAACCGTCTGGGAAATTAAGATTCGCAAATAAGCATATAACTTTGTCGACGGTACCACGCTTGCATCAAAGGACAGCGGCTATCACTGATTGATATTTACAGCTCATTTGTGCTAATTAGTTGTGTATATGCAAGTATGTTAATGCTGTTCATTGGAAGCACTCCCTTGAAATGGCATCATTTGTGCTTTCGGAAGTGGATTTCTTGTATGCAGTCAGTACTTCCCAAAGGGATTCAAACGAGTGGAGATATAAATTACATGTGCGGGACAGCAAGTATCCAATTCGGTGTGGGCCACGGGGTTCCATTACCCCCATGGGTGAGAGGGAGATATCAATGGTGTTATCATACTGTCATATGTTCCCGGTAAACCAGGGGCAAACGCGATCGGGGGGGGGGGGTAGCGACGTCTGCCCCTGTGATTTTCAAGTACACAAACAATATATTAAAAAAAAGGAGTGAAAGAAGTAAGATGAGTAGGAAATGAGAAGTTTATGACGGGTACAACTCTATTTTACCCCTGTCATTCATTAAGGTCCTCTCTTCTTACCCCCCCCCCCCATCCCATCAAAATATAGCACCGTCCATGCAGGCATTGGTGCAGGTAACCATATCCTATGTGTTGTGATGGGTATATGGATGAAATTTCGTTGTATGATGTTGGATATACAGTACACAGGTACAAGAAGAGATCGAAGCTTGTTTCGTTTTTTTTCGGAAAAGGTGTTTTCTTCTCTCCAGGGCCCGTGTCAAATATACTACGGTAATTCTTGTAACTACTATATATGGTAACCTTGATTGTGATTGGCTGCTATGTCATGTCATGGTTTATTTTCATTTGGTCCAATGTCAATTCGTCCAACTGCCAGCTCGTTTACTATCATTTGGTCTACCATCAGTTCGTCCAATACCCACATGGTGTAATTGCAATTTCTTCCACTCACCATTTCATCTACTAACCAGTTGGTCCCATAGCCATTTAGTCCATATACCATTTGGTCTAATTAGACTTAGTGTTAATTGTGCAAAAATAATGAAAATAAAACAAATATTAGACCAACTGGTTATGAGACCAAATGGTCATAGACGAACTGGTGATTAGACGAAGTGATGATTGGACGAAATAGTCATTAGACGAAATGTTGATGGATGGGATTGCATTAGATTAAATGAAGGTACACCATGTGGTGAGTGGGCCGGGGACGAATTGGCAATTGCTCATGTCACTAGCTGTTTTGGTGTAACGGTACAGATTTATTTTAATTTAAAGTATTCTTTTTATTGATTATTTCAGTGACAAACAGCAGTGAAATACAAATAGAGATCGGACAAATAAATTCATAAAAAAGACATCAAGGTTACCAGTAAAATAAGTAATTCATAAACATATACATTAATCGATTCAACTGGTCCATTCATTTATTTTTCAATTCACCGAAAGAAATTTAAGAAATGTAATACAGAAAAATAAAGAAATAAAGAGTTGCACAGTTGCTATGACGGCTGTTACAGCTTTATGATACAGACCCCAAGTACTTTATGTGACCAATGTTGGATGAGATAAATTGTACTGTTTGAATATGTTGTCATTACACTTGTTGTTTGTGTCAGTTTTTCACGTTGTCAAGACATGCAAGATGCATGCTTCTGAAAATGGAGATTTTTATGATATGAACAAAAATTGTGCTTGTTTTTTTAATGGGTAAATGGGAATACGCGTCCTTTGACATTTATTTGGGATATTGGAAGCTGTGATAGAACAATCGATTTTGATTGACATAAGTTCCATTTACATACATGTACGATAACAATAATCTTGAGTAAAAAATTGTTTTACACAGTGAAAACGCTGTTCAAAATTTATACAACGGTGTTTACTATATGAACCTAACATGAGTTGCAGTTTAAGATTCTAAACAACCAGGCTTAATTTGTTGAGAATTGAATATTAAAAACTTGTTATTAAAACTTTGTTGTTTAAGATTTTAAACACTTGTGTTAACTGTTTGAACAACAGCGTTGTATCAACAATTTTAAAAAGCGTTTTATTGTGTAAAATCATCATATTCAGGTTATATTTTCTAAAGAAGGTACATTGTTCAAAGTGTGGATCGTGTGAAGAGTGTGGACATTAAGACAGTGTTAAGTGTGGATCGAGTGAAGAGTGTGGACACCAAGACAGTGTTAAGTGTGGATCGAGTGAAGAGTGTGGACACCAAGACAGTGTTCGGTGTGGATCGTGTGAAGAGTGTGGACACCAAGACAGTGTTCGGTGTGGATCATGTGAAGGGTGTGGACACCAATACAGTGTCCACGGTGTGGATCATGCGAAAAGTGTGGACACCAAGACAGTGTCCACGGTGTGGATCATGCGAAGAGTGTGGACACCAATACAGTGTCCACGGTGTGGATCATGCGAAGAGTGTGGACACCAAGACAGTGTTCGGTGTGGATCATGTGAAGGGTGTGGACACCAATACAGTGTCCGGTGTGGATCATGCGAAGAGTGTGGACAGCAAGACAGTGTCCACGGTGTGGATCATGCAAAGAGTGTGGACACCAATACAGTGTCCACGGTGTGAATCATGCGAAGAGTTTGGACACCAAGACAGTGTCCAGAGTGTTGATCGAGTGAAGAGTGTGGACACAAAGAGTGTGTTCACAGTGTGTTTACAACTTGCATTGTATGTGAAGATGTGACTTAAATTTATTTTTAGATGCTCAAATCTAAAATCATTTCACCTTGCGTTCCTCAATCTGAACTCACCCCGACTGTGTGACATTATGTTCTTTCCAGCAGGGGCATTTCTGTTACAAATACTACGTACGTTTCAGAATTCTATACCTTTTTTTGGTACACATCTTCCCAATTATTATGATATTTCAGATTTCGTATCGTTTTTTTTGTTATTTCATCGCACCAGTATGATCATCTGTTTTCTTTCACAGTATGCGACGCTTTCCTCCCGGATTTCACGAAGCTTCCAACAACAGGTGATAATCTTGAATTCATATTGATTGATAACCTTTGTCATTATATGAAAAGTGAAATAAAGTTGAATATATGGGATGCTCATTCAATGTTGGGATCATTCAGTCATCAGAAAAAACTATACGCCATATGAATATCAAGAGATTATTCCCTCCGACATACCAAAATTATTCAAGGTTATAGCTTGTGACATAACGTGTTTTACTAACGATTTCCTACATAGATATTTTCTGCAGATACATTCTATGACCTCATTAAGGGGGAGGTACCGTCATTAAATGACAGTCTTTTTGCTTTTCGTTCGCATTTTCTTTTCGCCGGGGTTGGATAGCTAAATATATGAATTAAAAAACCATCATTATCATTTGAACTGTTGTACTTCTATATAAAGCTGAATGCCCATTTCCTGTTGATATCTTGGTGGATACTGGAAGGATCAGTGCAAACTTCACTGCATCTAGTTATATTGACAACTATCCGCCTAACCAAACTGACGTGGAAAGCGCCGTGGTCTGGGTTCCATTTAATGATGCAAATGACGAGTGGTGGCAGGTATATAATATTTCATATTGCACGTCCTAAATATACTCCTGTCTGATTGGTGCGAAGTTTATCACGTGATAAGTTAAAGATTTGAGGACGTATCCCTAATTTTTCGATTGTTATACATAGCTAGAATTAGAATAAATTCTGCTTTAAAATAAAAAAATGCTTTGTGTTTTTTATAATCAATTATCGTGTAATATATAAATCAAATCACCATATTTTGGTTTGATGAAATAAACAATTTTTTTTCCCGGAAATATTAATGTAGACGTTATATTTGCTTTAGCAAATAGCTCTACATCCAAATCGCCTCGAAAATGATAGTTTTCACACCAAGTTCACTGACAGTTTGTTTCGAGCTTCAAAGTATTGTTTTTACTTATTAATCACCGAATATGTCAGTATTTATGCATGTTTCCATGAAATAGGTTCCAGTATCTGTTTGCATGCTTGAGTACCCCCACCTTAAGACTCCATAGTTCCACTGCGGGTGACAATTTTGTTTCATTCATTGGGTCTTTGGTTGGTGTCGTGTTGTGGGTGCTCAAGCATGCAAGCAGGGTATATTTATATTATATTTAATTTATTTATATATTTATATTTACATGTATGTATTATCTTGATGTATTTATAGTTTGTGATTGATTATTCTTTGTTCCTATGCACTATTTGTTATTAAGAGTCTGGTGACAATATATTTTTTTTGATTGAACATGACATTAAAATGATTTAATTGAATTGATTTGAATTGAAGCTCCATTCTCTCTCGATTCTGTTGTTAAAGGTATGTTACAGCGAGCGCGTCATTATCACTGGACTGGTTACCCGTGGCAACGAACAGATGATGAATGGTGAGGGATGCTGGGTAAACTCATTCAAAGTGGACTACAGCTTAGATGAAGAATACTGGTGGAACCTTTTGGATTACCGAGATAACCCTGTAAACCCTAAGGTAAAATGCCTTCTTTTGACCTATTCATTTCTTTAATAAGTTTAGGGGCACCTTAAAATCTTTATTCAGATACCATTTCCCCCATCATGACAAGAACGTTCCAGTATTACCCCCCCCCCTCCCCCCGATCTTGATCGCGGACCTCGCGATCGCGACGAAGATTGCATGATAATGATAATAATATTCCGCATTTATATAATAATAATAATAATAATATAGGGTATTTATATTGCGCACATATCCACCTTAAGGTGCTCAAGGCGCTCCTATATTACCCGGCTAAGCTAGGCGTTCATAGCGCACACAGCTTTTTAAGGAATTACTTCCTACCGGTACCCATTTACCTCACCTGGGTTGAGTGCAGCACATTGTGGATCAGTTTCTTGCCGAAGGAAATTACGCCATGGCTGGGATTCGAACCCACGACCCTCTGTTTCAAAGTCCGAAGACTAATCCACTGGGCCACAACGCTCCACATATAGCGCTTAATACATCGGAACGACGTCTCTAAGCGCTTTACCGACATATTATTACCCCGGTCATCGGATCATTGCATGCCCGCATGCAATGTATGCACCTTCTCCACTCCCTGGGGAGCATTCCAACAAGAGTTCCAAGACTCAATTGCTAGGCATACTACATATAGGCTTTCACATCCTACCGGGTGGGAGAATGATGACGTAAGGGGCTGCATATAGCTAAATATATATTATTTCATTAATGTTATTTTATCATCTCATTATATATTATTTTATTATTAAGACCTTCCATAATGTTCTTTGTCATTTGACGTACATTTTCAATGCAACTCTGTTTTTTCATCCTCCGTACGTTGCTATTAAAGCGAAAAACTTCCTATGAAGATGTGGTCAGTGAATTATTGCCGACATGCGTGTCGTTATAATTTTGGAAAGCCTGTGATTCCGTGTCGCTAAGTTTTTTATTCAGGTCCTGGATATTTTTCGCTTTGGTCCACCTCGGCCTAAAGAAATGGATATAATCGTCTTATGCAAATTCAACGTCTCGTGTATCAGTTACCTGCCACTGTACAAATAGTGTTTGGAATAGGGTGAGGGTGTCGTCAAGGAGGTCCTTTGTCTCCCTACCTGTTTTTTGTAGTCAGTGAAATTCTTGGTATTCTTATACATTAGACACTTTAGTGAGAATGAACGTGATGGGGAAAACACTTAAATCGTTCCGATATACCAATGGTACCCTCTTGACGCCTAATACTGTAGTTCAACTCAGTACTCCCAAACACTTTTTTGATATGTCTCAACTCGGGAGTAACATAACTATAACTCACGTGATAGGTTGGGAAGAACATAACATAAGAAGCAGATTATAAACCAGTACAAACTAAATTGGGTACTTTTCGATTTAAGGATCGGAAATGGTTTATTACAATTATCAAGAGAGCGACATAATAAAATGCCAAAAAGTATTATTATTATTTTTTTTTTTAGGCAAAAATAGTGTTAACCGTTGGTCTTCAGACGTATTCCTATTATTTGGCCTCCACGTGTCTTAAAACCAAATGACACATCAAAATCATCTAAAGTGGCAGGCATAATAATTTTGTCCAAGGCATGAAAATGGTTTTATAACCAAAAGTCACTGTTTATTCATTTAATGATTCCATGCATGTGCTCATGTAGAGGAAAACAACCTATCGGCGTTATTATGACTATATCATTCAATTAAATGTACGCTAAATTACCTTTATTAATTACATGTGGTTACTGACCTTGCATTATGACATTGCTTCGACGTTTTTTTTTAGATGACATTCACTTTACATGGTGATGAAAGGCCATTATCCCTATTAACAATCCAGCCGTGAGAAAATAGTTTCATGATTAGATTACCCAAATCATTAACTCTATATGACAAGGATGCAATAATTTATATTTTCATTGTCATTGTAACAGCAATATTTAGAGCGTCGAAGCATTAATTAATCCTCATATGAATCATAGTCAAAAGATATCACAGGTTAAAGGGATAGAACGAATAAGAACACACCTTAAAATATAAACATGGTAAAACCATTAGTTTCTTCAGTCCATCATATTATTATCCTTTGATTGTGCGAGTTAAAATGTTTTCTTCAGTAATCATTATTTAAACTAGGCTATTTCAGGGTCTTGAAGTATCAAACGAAATACATACAACAGACCTTGAAAATAATAATTTCAATGAGGAATTCAAGATCATTTTGTTCCCTTTTTGTCAGTCAGGCACTGTGACTGTCTACCACTAATCAATAAATCATCTACTTTCTTTGTTTGAGCCTTCGTGTTATCAGTTTGCTCTGCTGTGATTAGTCTATTAGAGATATAGTATTTTTGTTAACTGTCAGACATTAATTAAAACCCACTATCTGTTTCCCCGTGTTCCTAAGATTAATTGATATTCAAATTTAGTATATAAATTCGTAACATTTTACAGTTATCTGTATAGTAAGTTAACTTAGTTTGAGTCTTGCTTTATTTATGATAATTTCTGTTTATAGATGCTTGTATATTTACTTCGTATTTAAAAGGGCTCCAATGAAAACAAGTGTTTGATCTGATTGTATTGGGCTACCCTTTTTAAATGTGCGATATGAATTAATAAATAATCAATCAAATACATATATTCATATAGATGAATACATGAATCAATGAATTGATTAATTAAGTAATAAATTGATTAATAATTGAATAAATAAAAAAATAAATGATAAATGAACGGACAAATAGTTAAATGAATGAATAAATAAATAAATAAATAAAAATAATAAAATAACAGATAGATAAATAAATGAATAAATAAATAAATAAATGAGTGAATGGATAAAATATGACGATTTTCATTGCTACAGGAATTTCTCGCCAACGCTGAAGCGACGTGCAATACGACGATCTTTCTTCCATCGCCCCTCCGGACGAAATGCCTTCGAATACTCCCTGCAACATGGCAGAACGGGATATGTCTCTCGGTAGAGGTTCTTGGCTGTCTTGATAATGGTACGGGTAACACTACGGTCACACTAAACAACCGACTCCAGAACGATAAAAACTTTAACGTTATTTCTTATGCCATACCGTTGATCGATTTGGAGTCTTCTGATAGAGTGACTGCAGCACAAATTAAGAATATACTAAAGTTTAGATATTACAAGACATAAATAGAAGAATTATGGAGATAGGGCTACAGAGAAATTGAGAAGGAGTGAAAGTGATATACTTCATTTTTAATAAAGGGGAAGCAACAAAGAGAATAAGCAATAGAGTACCGAAGTGTGACGTCACTGCCATGACAACGGACCGGCTGGTTCTAAACAGAGTCGTAGCTGACGATCGTCTATACACATTTGTATGTGTAAAAATTACCATCATTCTGAGGTTGCAAGCGATGAAATTCCATTAGCAGCCATTTTATCCTTTGAGAAACACGCTCCGGGTTCATTTGTTTAGAACCAGGCCGCCATGACACCATGGCAACTGACGTCATCGCTTCGGTACTCTATCAGCCCAGGTCTAAACAAATATGGTACAGGAAAGCACAATATCAATACAGATAGCATATAATGAACAGGAACAAGCAGAAAACTAACGAGTAACTCTTATACACTTAATGAGGGAAAAGGAGAGGTCTAAAAACTTGATAAACCATACAATACTTTTGTCCATACACATTTATATATATATATATATATATATATATAGTGTCCTGGTGAGCGCTTCAGTTGAAACATCGAGCACTTCCCCTGAACTTGATACATTTCAAAATATATATATATATATATATGTATATATATATATATAAATGTGTGAAGCTATACATGTACAACAGCTTTGGCAACTCTGTTATTTAAATATTTTGTGAAAGAAATGGATGAAGAGAACAATGGTAGGCGTAGCTTAAATCAAGGTTCCCCAGAGCTATCTACCCTTTGGAAAAATTGGTGATGCCGAAAAAATGTCTATGCCGGGAATCGAACCCGGGCCCCCAGCTTTGAACGCCGGTGCCTTAACCACTGGACCACAGAGACGGGTTAGTGGCTAGGGCGATCCCGATCCGATTAACCGTCAGATGGACAGATTTTCGACACTATACCAATTATAATTTCCTTGTATATATATATATATATAGTGAGATGAGGTCAACTCAGAAGATGACGCAGGACACAATTCTTAGCTTTCGTCTTTATTAAGACTTCGTCAGAAGCGTCTGTAATTACAGACTATTGTGGAAGTAAAGTAGGATGCCCACCGTATCCTATCTCGTTCTTAATGAAAGTGTCACAACTTGCAAATTTCTGACACTTTCATTAAAAAAAGAGATAGGATACGGTAGGCATCCTACTTTACTTCCACAATAGTCTGTAATTACAGACGCTTCTGACGAAGTCTTAATAAGGACGAAAGCTAAAGCTAAGAATGGTGTCCTGTGTCATCTTTTGCGTTGACCTAACCTCACTATGTTTCATACTCACACCTCAAGAGCGTTTGGTTCAAGTAAACTTTTCATCACATTATATATATATATATATAGTCTGCTTCGGCATATGTAATAAAGTAATCACAAATATGTATATGTGTGTGTGTATATATATATATGTATATGTATATATATATATATATATATATATATATGTATGTGTGTGTGTGTGGGTGTGTGTGTGAGGGTGTGTGTGTGGGTGTGCATGAGATCAGTAAATTATCATTTATTCTACAAACATAAGCTGAACCTTGATTTTTCTGAAATTCATTTACATGACAATATTCGATTCATATGCATCATTACTGATATGATCATAATAATCTAGACTGTGATGAGGCGCTGGGACTTAGCCTGAATGGTATCCATGACAACCAGATAGAGGCATCATCCTTGAATGGCGAGGCATCCCATTCTCCATCGTCCGCGAGGGTAGGATACAACAGACAGGTCGGATACGGATGGATCCCACAACAATCTTCTAGTGATCAATGGATACAGGTATGCAAGAATTTTCAGAAGATCTGGGTCCGTAACATAATGCTCTTGTCCCGTTCAAAAGTTTTCCTTGAACCTTGAAGGAGTACTCTCCCAAAAATCGTACACGCTTTCCTGGAGAGGGTTGTGCTGTGTCAGGTGCTGCCAGTGCTTCAGGTGATGTGGTGATCCTGTGGTGGTATTCTTGGTGCACTATATACAGTGTGCTAGGTTCAGTGTGCGGGTGGTGCGTGTGTGTCCCTCTTACAGCATCTTCTATGATCATGGTAGGATTATGGTAGGATGATCGTTGTGTGATAGTATCTTGTTATTCGTACGATCTCCTCAGGGTGCCGTAAGATGATCGTTGGATTTAAGATCATCATATGGTCTACGATCTTGTTTCGAGTGGTGATATATATATATATATACAAGTTTTTTTAATCGTAAACCAATCGTAATCAGTGCATGGGGCATCGTACGATATCCTTACGATCTCTGCAAGCTTTTGCATGGTTTTGTCGTTGGCCTGCTACGATGACCAACAAATGAAATCGTGTGATATGGCCTTGAATAATGTAAACATAAAAAACGTAGCCTATAGACAACTACGATGCCCGTAATGATCGTAGACACATCGTGGCAAATGTAAACTAGGCACATCGTTAAACTGATGCACAACAATCAATGCAATCAATCGTACGAATGTGTCCCCTCTATTAATCGCTAAAGCTTTATGTTACGGGGCTCAGACTTTGGTGAAGTTTGAATTTTGACCAGGGTTAGATTGCTGGAGATTAGACACCACACGTTACGTTCTTAGATTCAATTTACTTTTTTTTATCATTTCTAACAAGGTATAATAGTAACAATAAACAGAATAAATAGAGTAGGATTCATGCAATATAAACTTCTATTATTAGTTCAATTCGAAACTACCAAACCTTTATTTACACTAGCTCATTCTTTTACTGTCAACTTTTCTTCTTAACAATAAATGCAATTGGTTGTTAGAAATGCGTTCCAATCAGAATTAATGTTCATTATTAATCTGTTAATACCTCTTATGACTGCAAGTGCAAGTAAACGCTAGTAAGTCCTGTCCTAAAGAAATTCGAACGATTAATTCCCAGTAATACTCGTCGGTTGCCAACCACTGTTTAAGCCTCTATCATCCAAAACGAAATCTCTTTAATGTCAAAACAAACCCTTAACACATTAATATGATTCATACGGCATGAAACGACCATTCGCCTATCTGAATGGTCTTCAATCGTTGTGATGCAAAAACACTATGATTTCTGTTCTATCAGGTCAAGTTTGACGATGAGATGTCAGTCCAGGGCGTGGTCACTCAAGGCTGTCTGGACGTGAAGGCATGGGTAGAGTCCTACACCATCTCATACAACCAAGAGCCATATGCACATGATAATGGATCAGTCGTGGTGAGAATTATAGATTTTCCTTAGTAACGGTAGACCAGTTAATGTCATGTGGTTGCTAACATGCTGTGAAAACAAGAATTATAATGTATTAGTTACTAATTATATTGAAGACCCAATGAAAACTGTATTCTCAAGCGAAACAAGTAGGCCAATGTGTACTTTTATTCATGTATTTAATCACTAAAACAAATGAAGACTTGATGCAAGTATATACATGTTCCTCCATTTTGAAGGTTGATCGCAACATCTGTCCATCTTGGTACATAATTGCAATGACAATGTAGTTCAGGGCTATAATATAACCTATTTTATACAAGTTCATCGCCAAATGACAATAATAATTTAAGATCGAAGTTGCACGCGCTATTCGTTCAACACTGACCATGAATCGATTAGAAATAATATTTTGCATTTCCTTACTGAAAAGAACAATATGCCCCATAGTATGGGCCACAATGTGTGCCACAGTGTGTTCATAGTGTTGGACACAATTTTGAATCACCTTCACACTGTTAAGTTTGAGCATCACAACAGTGTAAATCCCGTATCCACATAATCGACTATGTGAACAAGCTGTGAACAGTTACACTGTCGAGGTGTCGACAGTGTGAAAATATCTTCACACTTGAATTTGAGCACTTTAACAGTGTGAATAATATAAGTTTTCCCGTCCAATTTCGTCAAAATTTCAACCGATTTAATGATGTAATAATTAAATTTGCAACTAATTTGAATGACCTATGAGATCAGCATTTAAATCCAAATACTTAATTCAATTTAATTTTATTGGCACGCGATTTCATGGTTATCTCATTTGAACATGTATAAAGCACGATCAAATTAAAATAGCTGAAGAAGTGTTTTCAAATTCGCACCGGTACCTTCCTTGCGAACGTTTAGGAATTGAAAAATCATTAATATGAAATCACTTATAGGATATGGACAGTGTTTTTCGTTGGTGTTGTTTACGTCTTTTGAATAATTATGGAAATGGGTTTTACTTCTAAATTGGATGTTTACAATGTTACTGAAATGTATCATCCATCTGACAAACCATCATCGGGACCACAACTAATTTTTGTTCCACTTTCAATACCATGTTTCTTATCCCTACCCCAAAACGATATAAATTACAATTATGTAAAATAAGAAAGAACAATATGATGAAGAGAAAATACCTGCCATTGGCATAGGTCATCCACCCACTCACTGGCGGATCCAGGGGGAGGGGCACAGCCGACTCGTGCCCCCTTTTTTAAAGGCACAATTAATTTTTTTCGTGGACGAAATACCCTTATTCTTTGGTTAAAAACATTTTTTTGCTCGTCAAATTCCTCGGCAAAATGTGCCTCCCCTTTTTGGAAATCCTGGATCCGCCCCTGCACCCACTCATCAATCACTAAAAGAATAAGCGTTTACAACCATATCCTATAAGTGATACATGAATAAAGTCTTTATCAAACATAATGGAATACAATTATTTTAAACTGAAAAGGTGAGAAAAAATAGAAAGATAGGATAAAGTTTGAAAAAAAATATTGTATGACGTAATAAAAAAAATGAACACAGAAACATGCTATCTAAATTTGGACGTTTAAAGTGCAATTATGTGTGCCGATAAATGAAATTGAAAATGGTATTTTAGGCGAAATTGAATGATCAGTTCGTCGTCACGAAATTAAATGACACCTTTGGGCCATTAATTTGAACGAATTTCTCTCTAAATTGAATTTCTACAAAATTCAAAGGAATTATATAGAACGGAATTGAATGCAAAATAAATGAAAATGAACCATGTGTGCAGAGGGTGGACGAAATATTTCGAATTTGAACGTCCTTTCATTAATTTAAATGCAACTCTGATGACATTGGACGGGAAAACCTAATTTTCACATAGTACTCTGTGTGAACACACTGTAATCACACTGTGTGAGACTGTGTTCTTACCAGCAGGTTAAAAATGACAAAATTTTGTATGATTATACGGGAGCCAAATTCCGTAATATAAAGTTATATAAATTTCTTCTAGCTCAGAATCTTATGGGCAATATGCCGTCCGTTCCTACAAACTTAACCAAACTTTAAATGATCAGTAAGACGATTCTCTCGTCACGTATGTCATACTTATGCCGCCCTATTTCTCGCAGAGCAAGGCATTTTCCTGCTTTGTGGCCAATGAATAAAACAGGAACATGAAAACCAATAAAACATGTTGAATGATTAAAGTATTGCAATATTTCAATAAACCTTCTTGGGTAGATATCGATGAATGAATGAATGAATGAATGATGGACGAAATCAGACTCTAATTGAGTTTGATTTATTTTTTGTAGAAAAGAGGTTGGAATTTCAGATCGATCGCTATTTGAAGTTGACTCGAATCTATTGAAACTCTTTTTGTAGAAAAGAGGTTGGAAATCCAGATCGATCGCTATTTGAAGTAGACTCGAATCTATTGAAACTCTTTGTACATGTTGTACTAAGACTTGCCCTAGATTTTCTAGTTTATGTTATTATCTCTTGGAAATCACATCAAGGTTTTCGTGGGTAACGTGGACATGAGAAGCCTTGTACGCAACGACATTGATCCACCAATAGTGACCAATCTTCTAAGAGTTCATCCGGTCACGTGGTACGATGAAATATGCCTCCGTCTTGAGTTTATCGGATGCAAGAATAGAGGTAGGAAAACATTAAGAATTTTCCATCTTATTGCTTGTTATAAATAGAAGACACTTCTCCTGATAACAAAATGCCAAGGTTATGTGACACATTGACATAGATGTACATATAGGAGAGGGGATCTTGGGACGGTAAATAGCCAATTCGTCCACTGGCCCCTCCCCCCCTGGATCCGCCAATGGTTGACGTCAATGTATTAACTAGATTTACATTAGTCATTTTAAGCAAAAACAAAGGTATTTTAGGATAACATCCTCCTTCATTATTGGAGAATGGTAATACCAATAACATATCAAAAATGACTTTTCCGACCATTTTTACCCTGTTCGCGAAATTGCACCACCTTATGACATGCGACCATAATTTTTAAATCAAATTTAAATAAACTGTACCGTTGTATCAAAACAACTAGTGACATGGATAATTGTCAATTCGTCCACTGCCAACTCGTCCATTCACCACATGGTCTACCTTCATTTAGTTTAATGCCATTCCGTCCATCAACATTTTAGGATAAAATCCTTCAAACGTGGTATATAGGGCAGGAGAGGTAGTCTTGCACGATTTCCTAAGAACTTTTCATTCCTCTCTTTCCTTTACTTTTCTAAATGATAAAGATTCAACAAAGAAATTATTCTGTTTTTGAAAAAAAAAGGAAAGCAAATTAACAAGGCAGCAAAAGTCAAAACTGACTAGTTTGCCTATTCAAAATAACAACAACGACAACAACTTTGGTCTAACAACCATTTGGTCCAATAACCATTTGGTCCAATCATCACTTCGTCTAATCACCATTTCGTCTATTACCATTTCGTCTAATAACCAGTTGGTCTAATACCCATTTTCTTTTCATTCATTTTGCGCCATTAACACTTCAGTTTGATTAGACCAAATGGTATATGGACTAAATGGCTATTGGACCAACTGCTTATTAGACGGAATGGCATTAGACTAAATGAAAGTAGATCATGTGGTGAGTAGACGAACTGATGATAGACCAAATGGTAGTAGACGAGTTGGCAATTGGACGAATTGGCATTAGACGAATTGGAAATAAACAGATGAAAGTAGATCATGTGGTGAGTAGACGAACTGATGATGGACCAAATGGAAGAAGACGAGTTGGCAAGTGGACGGATTGGCATTGGAAAATAAACCCTTGGGACCGTTGCTCTCCTTAAAGTTCCAAGGACGGATTATTTTTCTTCCATGTGATAGCTTCATAAAGCCTAATTGTATAGGTCTCAACAATTAGAAGATAAAGCAATCGTTTTTTTTTTTTTCGTTTTTTTTTATGGTTGATTGAATGAATGAACCTAATGAATTAACATTTTTTTTAAATCTCACTCATTGTATGAAATATTTTCGGCTTCAATTGTGTGTCCCCGTTGCACGAAACTTACCACCATGGTGACATTGTCAGCCAGCGGCGACTTCCACGGAATCCTTGTTTCTGATTGTCTGTTTGGCAGAGTCACCATGGTAGTTACCATGGGATCACAAAGTTTCCAGTAATAAGTTTTATTAAACGGCTCTTTGTCATCAGTTTGTAACAGAAGACTTGGAATGGAGTCATTTGTAATCCCCAACGAAGCTATAGAAGCTAGTTCCTTCTACTACCGAACACCTGGATATAATGGACGGCTACACGCAGAGATGTCCTTTTTAAGCGTGTTAAGTCCAGACCAACCCGTTCCATTCTGGGGAGCAAGAGGGCAACTCGCAAGGGAAGAGTGGCTACAGGTACTAAATATATTTTTATTCATAACATTCAAAGATTTTAAATGGCTTCCAAGACGTCTTAGAACCGTAGGCCCTATTCCTATAACCTCAAGCAACTCAGAAGAGGTGATATAATTGCAAATTGCATCAGACTAATAACACTAATATGCAACATTTATATAGCGCTTAATACAAATGTTTCTAAGCGCTGCATACTATTACCCCGGCTTTAGCACGACCATCTTAATCAGGCGCTCGCGCATTCAAGGAACATCTTCCTACCGGGTACCCTTTAACTACACCTGGGTGGATAGTGGCAAATGTAGATAAACGCCTTGCCGAAGGACGCGAGTGCTGCGGTGGGATTTGAACCCCGGAGACCCTTTGGTTCAAATTTCAGAGACTTATCCATGCACTGAGCCACAACACCTCTACAAATCTGAATCTTTTTTTAAAATTTTCAGATCAATTTTCTAATCCTTGTTTAGCAATCCAATTTTTGTCGACCTACACCGTGCCCCCACGATCCTGTCTCCTCCTATTGTATGTTCATGAGGCTCTCTTGCTATTTAGTCCCACCAACAGTACGGGACCAAGGGAAATTTAGTTTGTGAGAAAATGGTATAAGTTATTTTTCCACGTTCTATGTTTATAGTTTATACGACAAAAAATATAAGCGAACAATCAAGACAAATTTAGGACAAAACAAATGCCTTCTTTCCCCCGTCTTGTTTGACGCTATTACGATTTTTTTATATAGGTGTGCAGAAGATTTTATACGGTATATGTAACGAACATTGAGATGTATTGGATTCTACTTTTATTAATCATGGCCAGAATTTTCAAATTTTTCTAAATTGATCTTTTTGGGGGGCTCAACTCTTTTTTTTAAATAAAAAGGTGGACCTTGGCGAGCTCCACACTGTGACTGGTATAATCACGCAAGGTGCTGGATTGCAATCGGAACTAGACTGGATAACCTCCTACCGTTTGGCTTACTGGAGCATCAAGAGTACGAACGTGTCAGAGATGTGGCTCTTCTACAAGGACATCGAGGGCAATGAAATGGTAATTAAAAAAATATATATCTTTTGGAAATTAGATATCGGACACTGTTATATTGAAAGGGCGACAGGTGGAGGGGGGGGGGTATAGATTTTGTTCATTTTGTTTAGTAATTATGGTAATGATGCTGGCAACTGTTATATTGCATTGGCGGGGAGGTGCAGAATTTTATGGGTTTTTTTTTGTTTGGTGACTTTCTGATAAGTCATCGAAATAGGCAAAAAGTAATCCCTCAAAAATTTGCCAGAATTTCTGTCCCAAAAAGAATTGGCAAGCGAAAGAAGTAGTTATTGCTGATATTAATTTCCAATGCTGGGGGGGGGGGCATAAGATAGGCACTACATTTACTGTTTTCTTATGCATTCTAGTCGCATTAAACCTTATGAAAAGGGAAAGATTCATACGTCATTTTATTGGTGTGTTAACATTTGCACTCTTTAATGGGTTTAATTAAAAAAAGTGCTTTGTTTCAGCGAATCTGCTTTTGCTGTGTTCTTCAAGGGTTAATAACAATTACTCCTAATTTCATTCTTCATGCCAAGAAAAATCACGTATAATTTCGAGATGAATATTCAGTAATTCATCCTTGTCATGTATGGAGTATTCCTCGATGCATCCCGTTCGTAGTTTTCACTTGCAAATTCGTTTTCGTCCAATCAAATGAAATGACATTGGTAGCTGACGATTATAAGTGAAGATTTCTGACAATGCATTTTCGTGAAAGGCTCACCGGGGGGTTCATGAAGCATCTTGTCACTAATATTCACTGATTAATTTGCTCTCAACCAATCAGTTGCAAGAATTTTAGTAGCTTATAACACTTGTCAGCGAAAAGGCATTGACCGATTGCATTCATGAAATGCTCACCTGGGTCCCATAACACAAAGGCTAGCGATTGATCGTATGCTTGATTTTCACGATTGATTGTACATTGTAGTCAATGGAATCAATCGTAGAAAAATGTGTCTTTGATCATTGCTAAGTTTTGTGTTACGGGCCCCTGGTCTGTCTCAGATTCTCCCAGGCAACAGTGACCAGAATACTGAGGTAAGAAGCACCTTGGATCGACCAGTCATCACCAGGAGGGTTCGTATCATGCCTTATTCTTGGTACAGAAGACGAATCAGAATGAGAGCTGAGATCGTCGGATGCCCATTGTTAGGTGAATATAAATTTTCATCTGCCGTTTTTTTAATATGAGCAGTTTTATGTGTATCATAAATGAACCATATGATGGTGGTCCCCAAGTCTGCGCACCTAACGATTTGAATTAAGATTTAACTTAAATTTAATTTCATTTTACAAAATCTTTCAATTGATAATGTTCCTTACATCATTATGAGTTAGTGTGCCAAATATCTCATTAAAAAAATTGAAAGAATTATATTTTTGAAGAAATTAAAAAAATATTATATAATCACACTATCCTTCTCAGTAGGTATAGTATGTGAGGCGTAAATCTTGGGATGGGGATTAAGATGCAACAGGCATCTCAATTCTTCATTTTTTCCCTTCAAAATATAACATTGAAGACAAACGGTTCATTACCATGTTAATCCGTTCAAGGTAGTATTTGGGCATTTGAGGGCTGGTAATGTTTATTTTAATGTCTCCAATGAGTATAGTATGGTGTAGTATAGTATATAGTATAGGAGTAAAGTCACACTCTTCGTCAGTGCCCATGATGTGATAAAAAAAAAGAGAATTAAAAATCCCTTTTAAAAAATATATATGTATATATATTTCACATTAATATCACAATGTTATATAATTTACATAAACAGCCTATATATTTACGACACTCAGTTTTCCTTCCGCTTTTGCTTTTTTTTTCTTTCTCTCTTTTTTCACCGTTTCTTCCCCAAATTTAATTCATTCTTAAAATACATTCTATGTTTTTTTTCTATGTTATTGAACAATTTTGATGTATGGTAGTGGATCGCATTACCGAACACTTTTCATGAATTCAATCATATATATGGAGACATATATGCGCATGCGTAGCCGAATGGATTGGTAACGCCATTTTTCGAGCTCTCACCATAGGTTATTAAAATCACACTTTTGCCGTCTGGAACCAATATTTCAGGAAATGGACATCTTCTGGTAAATATTGAAAGTTTTGTGAATCACCTGAGGCCTTCAAAGTGGAATTTTCCTCCTAATGAATAACTCTTATGAGCTTAGAAGTAAAAGCCGGCAAAGCCGTAATCTACGTACTGTAGATACCAGTGTACCAAGCCAACGCCCATCATCGGTAGACCCTTTCACATCGGGCGACCATTTCACACCGAACCCGGATTCTACGCAAGGTTTTCAGCAAACAACTTCAGCTATGCAGGACCCAACCGCCACTAGTATCAAGGATCTTCAAAAATCTTTCAGCGAATTCTCCAATAAGGTATGTGCCAAGCTTGATGTGATACATTCAGATATTTCGGCTATGAAAAAGAAAATGTCCGACTTAGAAGCTACCGCAGAGGATAACTCCGCCAGAATGCTCAATATAGAAAAGGAAAAGCTGCCGCAAATGGAAAAACGCCTACAAGATGAAATAGATGCCCTTAAAGAAAAGCTGTTATTATCTGAGATATACCAAAGGAAATCCAATCTTCTGTTCTATGGCTTGGAAAAAAAGGAAAATGAGAATGTCAGTGATGTTTTACGAGCTGCTTTTGTGTCACTTGGTTTAACCCATGAAGAAGCCGAATCTGTAGCCATTATAAATGCACATCGCCTTCCATCGAAGCGTCAAACCTCAGCTAGTGGAAATGCCCCTGAACCGATTATTGCCAAATTTGTTTATATGGCTCAGCGGAATCGATTACTAGCGGCCTTTGAACGAAGACATCAACGCTCCAGCTCAGATCATCCCCACGCAAGGATCAGCGTACGCACCGACCTGCCCCCGATACTGAAAGCCCAAAGAGGCGTCTTGGCAACGATAGCATACAAATTTAGAAAGGAGGATAACTTATCAACCAAAATTGTTGTTGTCGGTACAAAGGTGATCCTTTACACTAAGCGAAAAGACTCCACCGAATGGCAACGCTACAAGGAATAAATGGAAAGTAAGTCAAATATTACTTTGATGAAGAATTCGCTGATTTTCTTTAATCTCATAAATAGATCTACATTATTCATCTTACCCAGCTGCTGACTAAACGATACTTGATGGAGAGAATCACCCATTTTTCCTTTATACCCCTCCCCATTGTGATGAAGTAAATTTATCCGACATTTATTTACACTTAGCATATAATTTCTGTGTGGTTACCAACCAAAAACTTCAACTAACCTGTATGAAACTTCGCAACGCACTTTAGGTTTGGTCCTAGTTCTCTATATATGTAACGAAATCACCCAGAGATCTGGAGATTCAATTGAACAAATGTGGCGACCTATTGTTTTTATTCTTGTAAAAATTGCAAGATATCTGCGTTATTCTTATCTTTCAAACTAAAATATTTTTGTACGTTTTTCCACAACTATCGATTAGAATGGCTAGCTGCTATCGGTCAAGTCTTTAATGAGCCACGTGTGAAAACCCAATAATGATAGTGTATCGAGAGTGAGATACTTCTTTAATATATTTGTTTATGCTCTCTGGATCGATAGCAATCCTTTTTTTTTTTTTTTTTTTTTTCACACTTTCAAATGTAGCTCAGCCATTTTAAATATTTATGTCTTATGTCGCGTAGAAATAAATTGTTGTTGTCAATTGAAAGGTAATCTTTCACATTAAGCCAGAATTTTCAAATGAATGACAACACTACAAAGAAAAGAGGAAAAACTTAGTCTATTATAACTGGAATAAGAATCTCGGTGATTCTTCATCCTACCCGTATGATTTTATTTTTCATATACAGCTGCTGACTGAAAGATGCTTGTTTCTTAGAATTTCTTGTTAATCGATAGTCTCCCCCCCAAAAAAAAAAAAAAAAAAAAACAATTTTTTCCCAACTCAATTTGAGCTGTGGTACATCAAAAGTGAGTCTCTTTTCATCCCTCAACCTGCTGAACACTTAATAAAAAAATGATGATGAATGTTCAAGTTTAAGGTGCATGATTATATTATCGATTCCCATCTCGAACCGTCGTTCAAAAGTTTGTTTTTTTCAGAGTCGTATATCATACATGCATATCCTTTAAATGTTTGATAACAGCAAATTGAGATTTTTTTCTTTCTTTTCTTTTCTTATCCTCTATGGCAGAGAGTTCATATAGAGTTTATTTTGTAAGTGGAGGACACGTCTTATATATCTGGATCGATATCAATTATTTAATTTTAGATGTAATTATTATTCAGGTTGAACATTAATAACTTGCTTCATAGTGTAAGTCAAATGCTATACTGCAATGCATTTTGTTTTTCTTTTGGAATTTTCTATTCACAATCAGCAGTAATGTATGTCACATGTATATTATAATGTATCATTATTATTTAAAGAAAAACAAAAATATATTTTTCTATCCATTCTGCCTATGATGGAGCTCAGTTTGAACCGATCATACATCGGAATACAAATGTATATACATATGCATGCATACATAATGAATATGTATGTGTATATGTGTACGTATATATATTTATTTGTTTGTTTGGGTTTTTTTTTCTTTCTTTTTCGTCCTTTTTAAGATGAAAATATCATTTTTGTGCTAGGAAAATCGTACATGATAGAAAAAAAAAATATGAATAAAAAGTACAATTTAGGTACTTGAAATAGTGAGAAAAAATTTTTTTTTTAAGGTAATTAAAATAATTTTAAGCAAAATTTGTTCGATTTTACTATTTTTTCATCAAAGATTTTCGCTTGTCAACATCAACTTTCAAGCATGGTAAGAAAATAAAAACGATTAAAAATGAATAAGTGTAATTACACTCAATGTATGTTCCAAATTACACTATTTTGGATAAAAATATAAATTTTGGAAATTGGACTTAGATATATATACAATATTTGGCTATTGGACCCGAAAGAAAAAAGTAATTTCTATTTTATTGCATCAAATCATTTTTTTTTCATATTACATCGATTCATTAAATACAATCTTACTTAATGAATCCAATGTACGATTTGACGCCGTGTACAGGTGGTGTTGAGTTTTCTTGCTCCGATAGTATTTATCATTTGTTGTTGCTGTTTTTTTTTTCTTTTAAAGAAGAAGGAATATATTGATTCGAAGTATAATATCGATTGTAAGGTGTAAGCTGTTAGAACAATATTTTTAAATTTCTTTTTCTTTTTGATGAGTCTTTATGGATTCAGTATGAATCGATTATTGACGTTTTTCTCTTCTTTCACAAGTGTTTATATTGCTATGATGATATAACTACTTTATTTCTTCTAGTGCATGTTGATAGCGTATAGAAAATGTATTTTTTAAACATTTTTTATCACATGAGTAATAAAAACTTGATTTTTCTTTAATATACAATTGATTTTTGAACCATTAATTTTATTAATGTTAAAAAATAATATATTGCAAATATATTATTAAAAGACATTGCATATGTTTGAGAAAATAATCTTACAATATTTTTAGTCTCTATTGCAACTAACACAGTTTGTCCTACAATACTTTATATGAACAAGATAGAGGCTTATTACATTATGCCTATGAAAATGAACATAATGGGAGCTTATTACATTTTGCCGATGACAATTGACTAGCACGCAATAATAATTGTTTCATCATGAACCGATATACTGCTCTGAATGGATTTTTCTCCTGTTTAACACGATTATGTTGCTATAGCCGATTATGTTATGTATATGTAGGATATTACTTTATGCCATGTATATGTAGGATATTACTTTATGCCATGTATTTATTATATCTTTTATACATAACATGTACAATCGATGTCTCTGCACTGCTCTCTTTTGTTATCATTATCAGCCTCCCTCTAATGCCGGGTTAAATTCATTTCTTGTAAAAAAATCCAATAGACATGTTAAATCTTAATGTATTAATTATGACACTATCAATCAATTATATATAGATTCAAAATAAACAATACATTTTCATGCCATGATGTGATACAGCCGTGCTGAGACATAGTATTTGTATGTAAAAGGGTTCCAATAGTTTCTTTTTTTTTCTATGGTTGAGATGCTCAAAAGCATTGATTTTGACGTTATGCCAAATAATATTTCAATGTACTCCTTAAAAGCTTTTTATCATTTTCATCATCCCCATCTTCATTCCCCCTCACCATCATGTCATTTTTCACCATTATATCTTTCTTCCATTCTCCTTTCATCTCATGAACATTATCACTATACTATAATGACACAGATGATTTGTTTGCGTAATATTTGTTATGCCTTTAATCACAAAATATTGGTTTTAGTACAAATTTACTGTGAATACTGACCTCGACTTGTTTTCGATTTACAATACCAACAATTTATCATCTGATAGTAACTATTATTCCGCTTCTGAATTTAACTCTAATTTTCATAAAACTGACCAAAGATTTAGTTTACTTCATGTGAATTCTAGAAGTCTTAGTAAAAATTTTGATTCTCTCGAAACAATGATTTTTACCCTCAATGATTTCCCCTTTTCAGTTATTGGTGTTTCGGAAACATGGCTTCATAATACCTCGCCTAATCTATTCAACTTGAAAAACTATACATTAATTAGGAAAGATCGTGAAGAAAAGAGAGGAGGGGGCATTGCGTTTTATATTAATGATCAATTGCAATTCAAACTCCGTAAAGAAATATCATTAGAACAATCTGAATCCTTATTTTTAGAAATCATCAATTCCAATAACAAAAACATAATAATTGGATTAATTTACAGACCACCTCATTGTGCTATTAATTCCTTTTGCGAAGATCTTGATAAATGCCTACATTCTTTTACGGGGGAAGGTAAACATTTATATTTATTGGGTGATTTCAATATTGATTTGTTATCGCAAAGTAATTATCATGATACCCTTCTTCACACTATATATGCTAATAGCTGTTATCCACATATAAATAAACCAACAAGGATTGATAGTCATTCTTCTACTCTTATAGACAATATTTTTTCCAATATTTTCGATAAAGAAGTTACCAGTGGACTACTATACTCTGATATATCTGACCATCTTCCAATTTTTGTAATGTGTAATAATGATATATCAATTAAGAAGTCAGACAAATCGAATATGTACAGAAAAGTAACAGCCCAAAATATTGAATCTTTTAAAAGTGATCTAACGAATGAAGAATGGTTGGATGTTTTTAGTGAATTAGATGCAAATATTTCGTATGAAAATTTTCATAAAAAATTACAGAAGTATTACGAGAAAAATTTCCCTCTTGTACCTATAAATAAAAATAATAAGACTGGTAAAATGCCATGGATATCGAAATCGATATTACGATCTATACATAAAAGGAATAAGCTATATAAAAAATATTTGAGAAACCCAACTGATGATAATAAAAATAAATATAAAACATACCGAAATAGATTAACTAATATAATTCGCTCCTCTCGTAAAAGCTATTATTCTGAAAAAATTGACAGAGCAAAATCAAATATGAAGTCTACATGGGGGGTTATAAATGATTTAATTGGTAAGAAAAGAAAAGAATCACCCACTGATAATTTTACATTGGATAATGTGAATATAAATTCCCAAGACATAGCTCACTCTTTTAATTCTTTTTTTGTAAATATCGGACCTAAATTAGCAAAAAACCTTAGTAAACCAAATGAAAGCTTTACTAAGTTTCTCCCGGAACCTACAATAGCTTCACTGTTTTTGAATCCCACAAATGATAATGAAATAATAGAAATAACAAAAACTCTTAAGTCCAGTAAAGCACAGGGCCATGATAGAATTAGTAATTTTCTCCTTAAACAAATTATACATTTTATTGCACCCCCTCTGACTCATATTTTTAATCTCTCACTCAATACTGGGAAATGTCCAGAGTGCTTAAAAATTGCTAAAGTAAATCCTATTTTTAAGAAAGACAACCCTCATGAAATAAGTAATTATAGACCTATATCGATTCTCCCTAGTATATCTAAAATCATTGAAAAGATTATTTACAAGAGGCTATACAAGTTTTTGGATACACATAATTTATTAAATTCAAATCAATATGGTTTCAGAAAAAGTCATTCAACTGACCTTGCGCTGATTAGATTATATGATAAAATAACAGATTCTATAGCCAATAAAGAACATGTAATAGGGGTATTTATGGATCTATCAAAGGCCTTTGATACGATTGACCACCAAATTTTACTTCAAAAACTTTACTCTTATGGAATTCGTGGTGTTGCTCTTTCCTGGTTTCAAAGCTATTTAACCAATAGAAAACAATATGTTGTATTTAATGATGTTTCTTCAACTTTTCTACCAATCCGATGCGGTGTCCCACAAGGATCGATATTAGGCCCATTACTTTTTTTATTATATATCAATGACTTAACTAATACAACTTCTCTTCTATCGTTTATATTATTTGCAGATGATACTAACATATTTTACTCACATTATAACCTTAACACCCTAGTTGACACACTAAATAATGAGTTACTGAAATTATCTTTATGGTTTAAATGTAACAAATTGTCTCTCAATATCAACAAAACTAATTTCATGTATTTTAAACACATACAATCTCATATAAATGACATACATTACAACATATTTATAGATAATGTTCCTCTTGAAAGAAAGCATCAAACGAAGTTTTTGGGTGTCGTCATTGACGAAAATTTAAATTGGAACGAACATATACGCCATATAATAACTTCTATTTCTAGGAATGTTGGTATACTATATAAATTAAAGAAATGTATTCCTTGCAAAACACTTGCGTTGCTTTATAATTCATTGATTTTACCGTATATAACGTATAGCAATTTAGTATGGGCTACAACAAACAAAACAAAAATAAATTCTATTCACTTATTGCAAAAGAAAGCGCTTCGCATTTGTACCGGTTCACAATATTTATCTCACTCCAAACCATTATTTTACCAATTAAAAACTCTGACAGTATTTGACATTAATACACTACAAAGTTTATTGTTCATTTTCAAGTATTTAAATGGGATGCTACCAAATTCATTTCAAAATTTTTATACTTTGAATAAAACCATTCATGATTACCCCACCCGTAATTCCTCTAATTTACATTTAGTCAATCCAAAACTACGTATTGCCCAGAGATCCGTAAGACATCATGGTCCTGACCTTTGGAATCCTCTCCCAGACTCAATTAAATCCTCTTGCTCCCTACACTCATTCAAAGCTAAAGTTAAGGTCATGTTACTATCGGAATATGTAAAATAAACTTTCTTGTGTCATAATCATGTTCCAATATTCCGTTTCCATCATCATTAACATTATTTCCACCACAACCACCGTCACCACTATCATCATCATCATCATCATCATCATCTTCATCATCTTCATTTGTCATTATCATTATTATTATTATTTTTTTTTTTTACTTGATTATATATATTATAGCAAGTTTTGGCTTGTTAGATTTTGTTCTTCTCTTTTTTATATTATACTTAATTGATACTTTAATAATTTGTTATTGTCCATTCTGCTCATAATATGATTATATGGTTAAAATATGTTTCGGTTTGTCATATTTTTCAAGCATTTTTTTGCTTACTATGGCAATCCATCTTCTGCTATTAATTTTATGCTAAATGATTTATACCTGATTTATTGTCAATATATGTTTGTTACATTTATGTTATATTATATTGTTATGTAGAAGAAAAATAAATTCAAATCAAATCAAATCAAATCATATCAAACAATCATGAAATTCACCAAACTTTCACCATAAATAGACAATTACCTACAAAATATAAATATGTAAAAAAATTGTGCCGAAATAATTTTTCTTTGTACGATATCAGCTTCCAATCGGACCCCTCTTCGCATGGGAAATATTACCGAACGTGTGTTTTCTATGGGAAAATTTGAGAAAACAACAAAATCACTATTGAGCTATTTTGATCGTTTTTTTATTATTTCTAGAATATTAAGACTTTGAAAATGTGCTTTTGACCATTTTCATCATCTTTCTTCCAAAGTTCCCTTTGGAAGGATGTTGCAAAGTTTTGAGCGTATGAAATTATTTTCGGACGCGTATGATGCGCGCGTTCGGTAATACAAGGCCGGTCGGTAATACCACAATCACTCACTATACTACGTGAAGGAATGGATCATGAATGGATTAAAAAAAACTTAATATAATTGGGCAAAATATATCTTTTTAATTGAATAAATGCCACACGTCTCATATTTGCTTAGGTATCGGGAGGGTGTGTCCGTCGGAGAAAGGGTTGGCATTCGGTGGCAAATGCTACGGGTCCGTCAGCAGTAACTCCGAAGGGGCATGCAGCGATATCTTTGCCGAGGACAGCGAGCGAGCTGCGATCAAGTCATCGAGCATCCAGGTTGCCCTCGCCGATCACCGTTCCGAACTCGTGTTTGATATCAAATCGGAGCTGACAATAGGAGCATCCAAGGTCGGTTATGGAGATTGGACGTGGGATGACGGTACTCCAGTCATTTTCGAAGAATTCCTCTTTGACCTACCAGTTAATATCTCCAGCCATTTCTGTGCGGCTTTAGACGGACGTTCGGATTTTTATTGGAAGCAGTATGACTGCCAGAGTGTTATACTGCGTGGGACTCTATGCGAAATAGGTAAATGATCTTGGGTAGATACGAACGAATTCTAATTAAAAAAAAAAGAATCAAAGAATAAAGAGTCAATTGGTTAGTTCCTGAACATTGTTACATCCACGGATCAGTTTAAGAGCTCTTGAAGACCCATTTTCGTGAAAGAACATACTGTTTTTTTTAATATTATCACTGTTGAATGGCCGACACGAAAATAATATTAAAATGTATTGTGGAGTCAAATGGCTTTATACCAAATACTCTATGGTTAATGATCATTAGATGGATTTGGGATTAATAGGCATTGTAATCAATTTGATTTGATGTTCACGAGGATCTTTAAGAATTTATTATCAAACGATATACAGTGCGTATAAAAAAATTACACTTAGAAAAATCATGTAAAATTATACATTTGTAATATACTGAAGATTTTTCCACATTTTAACATTGGTATAGATCCATTTAAGCAAATGACGATATAACTGTCAAAAAAATTTCCGCTTGAGTGAGCACCACTTACTTTTGAAAAGTTAGTGAAAAATGATTTGCGCAGAACTTTGAAATAGTATAAAAGTAGACCTTAATCATGAAGAACACGCGGAATTTAGCTAGTAAAATTGATTTGAAGATGTCTTTTAACCCTTTTCACTTGTTTCTTTGCCCAAAACACTTCGAAGAGTGCATTGCGCCCCACCCCACTTCCCCACAAACGGAGGCCATCGTGACGATATTTGCTTTACAATGAGCTGTGATTTACATGAAATGGCTTAGGCTTGATTTTCGTTTGGTTAATCATTGTCAAGCTTGGGAAAAGTGTGGAGAAACAAGTATTAAATGAAAAATGAAATGTAAACCTACTTTAAATGATAAAAACTTAGTGAAAAAATGCTGGAGATGTCTGATATAAACTTTTGTTCAGATTCAGTAATGTCCTCAGATCCAGCTGGCACAAAAAGGGTAAAGGTTGTGCTTACTAAGTGTTGAAATTTCAATTTTGGTGGCAAAATTGTTTCAAAATGCTTAAGAGTATCCGTTTTATTTCAATTAACTAAAAGTGCAAGGGATATGTTTCGCAGGGTAAGTTTGATTTCGCCCTTTCCCCTTGACACAGCGTGAAAACGAGCATTTCTGCGCAAACAGATTTCTGCGAGCTTTACCAAAATGGACAGTGCTCACTCAAGTGTAACATTCTGTCCAAATTTTTACTTTCATTTGATAAGTGAGACCCAAACCCAAAATTATATGTGAAAAAATTACCCACATGTTGTATATTTTTTAATTCCCAGGACTTTTTCCAAGTGTGAACTTTTTTTTTGATACGCACTGTATATGTCTACTTCTTCTTTCCTGTTTAGGTTTTGGTATTCCTGGTTAGGTTTGAGTGTGCGCTTTCTAATTACACCCACAAAAATGTATATACCACCATTGTTTTATTCATAATATGATTGCGCAATTTGTAAAATCGCATCGTTCATTTTGAATTTATTCGTTTGACATGTTTGAAAACTCAGGTATATCATCCAAATAATACGACTCCATTGTAAAAAGTCGATATTCTCATCCGTTAAGAAGGTGCCAGATGAATAAATCGGGTATTTAGTTTGCCTTTCTTAGACAGCATGTCTTGTTTCTTTTCGGGAGCAGATATAGACGAGTGTCTGAGCAGTGAAAACGAGTGCTCACACCAATGCGTGAACGATGAAGGCAGCTACCACTGCACATGCCCAGAAGGTCACCGTTTAGATTCATCTCGTCGGCAATGTGTTGGTAGGTACGATCTGCAGTATATAGGGCATTTGCAAAGAGGGGAGGGCGAGACATTAACCCTTTCCGAATTTCGAATTGTATATACTGTATATCCGCCTATGGGAAAGAATCGTCTCTTCCCCCACCCCCTGGTACTAACAAACCTGGGGAAATTGCCACGCATGAGGCAAGAGTCGATGGCAAATTATAGATTACAGATAGAGAGGAAAAATGAAGAGCAAAATAAGGAATGGTAATGAGAAAAAAAGATAAAATAATTGCAATTCCTCTCACGTTCCAAATCTCTGGTGCCCCCAATTTTTTATATAACAAAAGGGACGATGTGGGTGCAATGTGAGGCATTTAAGAGGACACTATACTTGTGGGGAAAATGATGAAGAAAAGAAACCAAACACAGAATTCTACAAAATCTTCAGTTTTCAATGAAAATATCTCTGTATTCTTCCTGATGCATCCAACTGTCTCTAGATTATGTTTCAAATGGTTCTCTGAAAAAAGACAACAATCAGTTTTAGTTTGTGCTTTTTAAAGAAATTGGGGAAAATATATTCTATCCCCGAAAATGCCATGAAACTCCCCAAAATGAGTAGAAATATATAGTTCATCGTATACTGTATACAGGGGCCGTTTCATAAAGCTGTTCGTAAGTTAAGAGCGACTTTAAAAACGACTGGTGTACCTTTCTTACGCGCTTAACCATCGCCAATGAATATACCATTTACCACAAGAAAGGATCACCAGTCGTTCTTAAAGTCGCTCTTAACGTACGAACAGCTTTATGAAACACCCACCTACTGTGCACATTCGAGCAGATATTAAAGCGGTTCCCTTGATACTTTTTTAATCACCCTCATAGATACATGCTTAACCGATTTTCCGAACGCTAGTAGTAGCACTGTACTCAATCAGGGATCAGCGTGTTACATCATCGATTCTAAGCACGTCACGTGGTCGGAAGCGACCAATCACTGTTCGGCGATTCAAAGTCATCTACTGAATGCCAGTGACGCTGATTTCACAAAGGTATCCCTTAATTATTTCTTGATTTGAAATCTAATGACAATGATGATGCTGATGACTAGGCCTACTACAATCTGATGATGATTATGATGATGAAGATGGTAACGCCAACAATGCTGATGATGATGGCGATTATACTACTTCAACTACTACTACTACTACTACTACTACTACTACTACTACTACTACTACTACTACTACTACTACTACTACTACTACTACTACTACTACTACTACTACTACAACTACTACTACTACTACTACTACCCCGGGACTACTGCTACTTTTGCTGCTGCTGCTGCTGCTGCTACTACTACTACTACCCCGGGACTACTGCTACTTTTGCTGCTGCTACTGCTGCTACTACTACTACTACTACCCCGGGACTACTGCTACTTTTGCTGCTGCTGCTGCTACTACTACTACTACTACTACTATTACTACTACTACTACTACTACCACCACCACCACCACCACCACTACTGCTGCTGCTGTAGCTGCTGCTACTGCTTCTACATTACTACTTTATACTGATATTACTATTCTACTACTACTACTACTACTACTACTACTACTACTACTACTACTACCCCGGGACTACTACCACTACTCCTACTACTACTACTACTACTACTACTACTACTACTACTACTACTACTACTACTACTACTACTACTACCACCACCACTACTGCTACTACTGCTGCTGCTACTACTACTACTACTACTACTGCCGCTGCTACTACTACTAGTAGGAGTAGTAGTAGTAGTAGTGCTACTACTACTACTACTACTACTACTACTAGTACTACTACAGTACTACTATACTTCTACTATACTACTTCTGCTACTACTACTACTACTACTACTACTACTACTACTACTACTACTACTACTACTACTACTACTACTGCTACTACTAATACTTCTACTACTACTGCTACTACTACTACTACTAATCAGCAAATATTAATCTAATTAGCAAATACACTCCAGTCAGGTCCCTACGTTCATCCAACTCTGGTTCCCTAGTTATTCCTAAATCCGTTAAGACATCTTTTGCTCACGCTGGCCCTGTTCTCTGGAACGATCTTCCCCTGACAATCCGTGAATGCACGTCCATTGATATATTTAAACGTTACCTCAAGACTCGTCTATTCAATGCCTCTTACTCTTAATTGTTCCTGAATCTATTACTATTATATTTGTACTTTTTCTCTTTCTTTCTTTCTTCGTTCACTGCGCCTTGGGCACTCTGCCGAGTGGATTTGGCGCATTAAAAATCACATATATTACATATTACATTACATATTACTGCTACTGCTACTACTATTACTACTACTACTACTACTACTACTACTATTATTATTACTACTTCTACTACTACTTACTATTACTATTGCTACTGATACAGATGATACAGCCTTCTATAATATCAATTGCAATGAACACAAATATATATCATAATATTTACAATGAACCTTCAAAAATTAAAAAAACTCTGAAGGAATTGCGACTTGTATTTGCGGCTCCTTTATGTGTTCCCCTGGCAACATTGAAATGCATGAAGTATGGCGTAATAATGATGACAATAATGAAAGTGCATTGTACCAGGATCTCTTTAAAACATAAAATATTATTTCAAAGCCATTTGACGAAGGCCCTATCAAATTAAATTTCATTGACGCGAAAATGTGAAATTCAATGAGAGAGTGGGCTCATTAACATATATTCAGGAACTAGTTCTGATATGGTGTCAAGAAATCAAGATCATTTACATTTTAATTTTGTATTATTTTGTCATATTTACAGGTATTGAACGAGGTCAATGAAGATGGCATTTGGGTAGAAGATGGCGATTCTGCGGTAGACGACCTATGTTCTTCAGCTAAATGGAATGGGACTGAGATTGTAATAGACTCAACTGATTGTGATGATAAGAAAACATTCATTTGTGAAAGAGGTAATGTATAATGATGATGCATTTATAAACCTCGGATTTATAATGAATATTCTCCAGAGGTATAGACATGAACTCCTGTTGCCTTAATTCAATTTTCAAACAGCAAAAGAAGTAAAAACGCATGTGGGCCTACAATCAAAGGCAACAGTTGATGTATGCATGTGATATTATATACTGCAATCAATAATAACCAACATAATAATAATATATGGGTTTAGACTATAGATAGACGAACGATCTCTTTCGATCGCAGGATTGATTGTAAATCCGTCAATTTGGACTATTATTGCCTAATGCTTTATAATAAAAACCTTGGTTTTTTGTTAAATTTTGTGGGGAAAAAAATCCATCTTCTCACAAAAAATATCGTATGTGTTTAGATTATTTTTTGCTTAATTCCGTGATGTTGCACACAAAAGTGTTCTCTTTATTTGTTAAACCTCATCGATCTTTCAATACTTCTGGAGAGCATTTCATCAATATTTTTGTCCGACAAGTTGTCAGGTCTGACATCTTTCCTAGATTTGGATTGGATGAGAAGCACTGTTACTATGGTAACTGTAGGATAAAACGTTGTTTTTTTTCGGATGAAACGTCCGACAAGTCCTTTCATGAAACGCTCCCCAGGGAATGTATACAGTATGAGTAAAACTTATTATATATTGTTTTATTCAAATTAAGGATATGCTGATCTTCGGTGCGTTGGTAACTGGTCTGATGACGTCACGTCACACGTGACATCGGCTTCAGTCGGACACATACAAGCCTTTAGTTACCCTCCGCTCTACAATCAGCGTTCATCGTGTAGATTTATGATTAAGGGACCAGACGGGATGAATGTCAGGTAAGAGGATGTATGATTGCCTGGTCAAACAGTCTCATAAAATATTGTTTGTTTGTTTGTTTGTTTATATTTATTTCCATATAAAAATAAAATATATACATGCTCAATTTAACATAACGTACAGATCATATGGAGGATGGCCCATTTCAGCGGTATTAATAAAATACCACTGTTCTTCCATGGGGTCCTTTAAAACATAAATACATTCATATAAAACAAATATACAAAAATATACACAAAACTTAATTGAATGCATGACAAGAAAGAAAAATCACCCCATCCTACCCACCCATTAAAGAAAAAAAATGCAACAACAGGCAAAATAATTATGGAAAACCGAGATACAATAATATTGAATGACCTATCAGGTCAAGAATCAATGAACATTCTAAATATTCTAACGAGAATTTGAAAACAATTGTCTCTATCATTCAGAAAAAACTGTATTATGCTCATAGAATAGAATATACATTGTGTAATAAACCGGGCAGAGATATCGTCATGTATGCTGACCATCATACGATAATAATAGGATGTCCAATAAGCAGGTTCAAAAAACGTTTACAAAGAGCTAAAAGAACATTTTATTTCAAGCCCATGTAACAATGACCATCCTGGACATCCTAAAAGATGGCTAAACAATTTTATTTGGACTTTAAAATAGACAGCAATACCATTATCCCAAATTACAGTGGAAAAGTCACACTCTTTGTCATTCCAGAATAAGACTGTATAGAACAGAGATATCGTCATGCATATTGAACATCATAAGATAATAGGATGACCTACAAGAGGAGGCGCGATAGCTCAGTCGGTAGAGCGGGGGATTCGTATTCCGGTGACCCGGGTTCGAGTCCCACTTGGTGCGCTATAGTGCCCTTTGGTAAGGCATTAATCCTCATTACCATGTCCTTCAGAGAGGACCTTAAGCTGTCGGTCCTCTGGTTGCTTGCTTACAAGCATTCATGCTTTCTTAGCAATCAGGTAAAAAATCCCCACCAATCAATAAGCAGGTTCAAAACGTTCACGAAGAGGTAATGAACTCTATCTAAGTAGGTCAAGTAACAAATACCCATTATGAACATCATAAAGATAGTTAAACAATCTGATTTGGAATTTAGATGGACAGTATTGTCATTGTCCAATGAGAGTAAAAGACAAAAGTCCTCCATAAGACTGTATCTCAATAGAATATAACTACATGGAACAAAATAATAAATACCGCCAAGCATGTTAAACATGTTGATTAACGCCTATCATCACTTCTTCCACCATCGACATCATCATCATCATCGTAATAAGTCGTCAAAATACATATAAAATAAAATAACATATTGGGGGGTATGGGATTAAATGCTGTTACCGGGTCTTGACCCCTAATAGTGATCCAGGCATACATGAAGTAAATTGGCTAATGAAATATTGAGGGGGACGATTGAGGGGGACGATCTTACCACTACTTACCCCTGGATAATAAGCCAGGCATTCGTGAAGTAAATATTTATAATTTCAATGACCATCATCATGGCAATTGTCATTATTCTCATCATCATCATCATTATCATCATCATTCTCATCATTATCATCATCATTATCACTATCATTGTCGTCATCATCATCATCATCACTATCATTATCATCGTCATCGTTACCGTCATCATCTTCATCATGATTGTCACCATCACCATTATATCCCACCATCATCATCAATTAGAAATGCTTAGTTGACCCGTTTTTATTTATTTTTCTTCTTTTGTGGGAGGGAGGTTGTACTTAAGTTGATGTCCGTCTGAATTTTATGACCATCGTTACCGTAGCAATCACGATTGTTGAATAATCATGCTCGCCGAAGTTTAACTCATAGCTACTTTGATTTTCTGTTCTTTATATTTCATTGTAGACTAAGAATCATTAGGTTGTTTCTACGTCAGAGCCCTTCCAATTCTCATTGTCAAGATGGTCTGAATATCACCGACGTCGTTGACGACGAAAGTTATTTCAGACGAGGTCCATACTGCGGTGAGCTTCACGACATCGAGATCACCAGCCAGTCCAACGTTGTGTTCATCGAGCTGATCATGTGGTCATTGACCCCCGGCATGCCCCATGAACTCGGCTTTGAAGCGTCTTATGACATGGTCGGTAAGTCGTATGTAAGATCTGAAAGAGAATGATTATTAGCCCCTCATCAGGGGCTCGTCTTACAAAGAGTTGCAATTGATCCGATCAATCGCAACTATCGAAAGCCAGCAAATTCAACATATAAAATGCATGTCTGTAAAAAAAAAATCTAGATATGAATGTATATCCATAAATTCATTGATTTCTTGACAATTTGGTGTGTTCTTCTTTGTTTACAAAGGACATTTTGCAAATTTCTTGTAGAAAAAATTATGACACTGATGGATTTCCATAGAGTTACGATTGTTAGTTGTTAGTATTAAAGTCGAGCGAACGAGTAAGTCTTGGAAACGACTTAAAAAAAGCGCATGTCAAGTCACTTTTGGCGCTGGGTAGAAATGTTCTGCAATGATATAATACTCAATCATTCTACCCGGAGCTTTTTTTTTTTCCAGTACTCGGGTTTGACGTAAACTCTGGCCTGGAGTTGTGGTTTAACTATGGATAGCCTTATGGACCTTTTTATAACAGTAAACTTCCGATTTTTCAGCTCATCTGCCATTAACTGAATTAATTAGTTTTCTTTTCTTTATTGTAGCGTGATAAAAGAGCAAAGGAAACATAATGGTAACAAACTTTTGACAGTTTCGACATACCATGATATTAGCACAGAGTTAGACCATGGAGCTATGGTTAGACCATGGCCTTAGTAAGTTCAACTAACTACAGAATACGGGACTACGCATTAAAGAGTGAAGCTCACATATATTTGAAATCATAATGAGGGCTTTCTTTCCATGATCTCTTCCTAGATTGTGCTGTGATAGATTGCAATGCTGTGTGTGGTGGAACAGTGAGCTTTCACGGACCATCAGGATCGGTCAAGACCAACAGTTTCCCATCCATCATACCACCATTCACCAACTGTGAATACACGATTACCGTTCAATCTGATCGTTATATCTCACTCTATTTCACCGACTTCAACATCGAGAGGGGAGCTAGCAGCTGCGTTGATCGTGTCTCGGTACGCGCACCAACTGGTATTCTGAAAAGAGGTTTGTGCGGGAATGCACCCCTCCCCCTCATCGTATCAAACTCTTCGACGATCACCGTTGCCCTGGAAACGGGGCTTGCGGGGAATTCAACTGGATTCAATCTTTTCTACAATACGACAGGTAGGATTTAGACTCCTTGCTTTCACGACTTCAATAAGTGTAGACCACAATTTAGGCCGAGCAATGGAGGACTAAGTCTCAACCACCGCGAGTGTTCTAATGCCAACGGCTTTATAAAAATTAACTAAACTACTTATTATTAATTGCTGATTACTAAGTAATATGCCCTAAATGATCACCATTTAACATGGTAAAGCAACACATTCCAAATATTAAAATGCTTTGAATGCTGAGGAAGAATAACACAAAGAAGAAGAAAAAAAGGAGAAGTAAAATAAAAGATGAAGAAGAAACAGTAGGAGAAGGAGAAGAGAAAATAGAAGAAGAAGAAACAGTAGGAGAAGAGGAAGAAGAAGAAGCAGAAGAAGAAGAAGAAGCAGAAGAAGAAGAAAGAGGAGGAGGAGGAGGAGGAGAAGAAGAAGGATAAAGAGGAGGAGGAGGAGTAGTAGTAGTAGTGGTAGTATTAGTTGTCGTAATAGTAGTAGTAGTAGTAGTAGTAGTAGTAGTAGTAGTAGTAGTAGTAGTAGTAGTAGTAGTAGTGGTAGTAGTAGTAGTAGTAGTAGTAGTGGTAGTGGTGATGGCAGTAGTAGTAGTAGTAGTAGTAGTAGTAGTAGTAGTAGTAGTAGTAGTAGTAGTAGTAGTAGTAGTAGTAGAAGTAGTAGTAGTAGTAGTAGTAGTAGTAGTAGTAGTAGTAGTAGTAGTAGTAGTAGTAGTGGTAGTAGTGGTAGTGGTGGTGGTAGTAGTAGTAGTAGTAGTAGTAGTAGTAGTAGTAGTAGTAGTAGTAGAAGTAGTAGTAGTAGTAGTAGTAGTAGTAGTAGTAGTAGTAGTAGTAGTAGTAGTAGTAGTAGTAGTAGTAGTAGTAGTGGTAGTGGTGGTGGTGGTGGTAGTAGTAGTAGTAGTAGTAGTAGTAGTAGTAGTAGTAGTAGTAGTAGTAGTAGTAGTAGTAGTAGTAGTAGTAGTAGTAGTAGTAGTAGTAGTAGTAGTAGTAGTAGTAGTAGTAGTAGTAGTAGTAGCAGCAGTAGTAGTAGTAGTAGTAGTAGTAGAAGAAGAAGAAGACGAAGAAGAATAAGAAGGAGGAAAAGAAGGATATAGAGAAGGAGAAGAAGAAGAGATGAGAATGAATAAAGAAAAGTGAGAAATGAGGGAGTTGGGTGTATTCAAATATGAAATATTGAAAGTGATTTTTACTGTATACTAAAACTCAACAATAAAAAAAAAAAAAATTTAATCTACCATTCTTCATCCTTAGATTTAGGCGGTTGTGGATTCGGTCGGGACACTTGTTCAGGCGTAGAGTACTGCGATCTTTCAGCTGCTATTTTTGTCTCCGTCAACTACCCTTTCACTTACTCGCCCAACTCACAATGCCGGTGGATTATCACTACCCCTGAAAGTTCCTATGTCACCATAATCTTTAAACATTTCGACGTCGTATCCGATGTCGGTGACGTCGGCTGCTCTCATTCCGACAACCTAATCGTCTATGACGGCGCAGATGCTGCCGATTCGATGCCACCGGTCTTGGGTCGTTTTTGCAACTCAAACCCTCCTCCAAACCAAGTCCGAAGCAGTCTAAATGCCGTGCTCATTGATTTCGCTGCTGATGACAGCCATCAAGGGAATGGTTTTTACGCCGAGTATCGAGCCACGTATACCGAGCTCGATGTAGACTCAACAAAAGGATATGCAGGTGACGTGGTTCACTCCTTAAAATTTCAAAATCTGTTCGAACCTATCTTCATAAAATTTAGAAGAACGATTTACTTCAGAGAAAAGGGTTAATATGTAATCTTTTCCAGGTAGAGTTATTGACTCGAGTCGATTTTGCTTACGTGCAACTTTACTTACTAAATGCTTAAATGACTTGGGACTTGACTTGGCTTGCCCTGTTGTCAAATAGACTTGGTACTTGACTTTGACTTGAAAAGAAAAGACTAGCATACAACTCTAATCTATTCTTTTGATTGTGGACAGTATTCATCACGTTTTAATATTTTTATCAATTTAGTAATAAAATATTTCCCTTCTATTGACATGAAGTGATCACAGTTATGAAAACAAATCATTTTCGTTTCATATAATGAATGTATGTTTAAAACCTGGAATTACAACAGTCTTGGACTCTTTTTCCACTTATTATTTCAGTATTTTCAACTCAATTGTGTTGATATCTCTTAAATATTTTTCATCCGAATTCAGAATGCACCTGTCCCGATGGTTGGGAGCTCTTTGGAAGTCAATGCTACTGGTTTACCTTCCTGAATGAGACCATTAGGTGGAACGATGCATCCAAAATGTGCCGAGATAATGACGCCTTCCTTGTCAGCATAAAGACGGCCAATGAAATGAGCTTTATCCATTACATGCTGACGTCATCCTGGTTTACCGGCAACAACGCGAACACATATATCGGTAATGATGATGAGAAGAATCTAAATAGTCAATTCATACAGAAAAAATCCCTTTGAAAATGCTTGGAGTGCTGAAAACGAATGAGAATAGAGAATATATAAAATGAGAAAATAGAGGAAGATAAATCCCCTTTCCGACGAGCCTTAGAGTCTACCGTGTGAGTAAAAAAAGAGACACCTCAAAAATCCCCAATTTAAGAAGAAAAAAATGTTATGTGCACATAATCATTATAAATGACCAGAAAGAATATTTTCTCCCAAATAATTTGATACTATATTTATGTGGTACGTCTTCACGCTCCGATAATAAGTAGATATTCCTGGCAGTGATGTAGATTTTCACTTGCGCCAAAGTAAGGCATGACTCCAATTAATGAATCCAGATGTCACAATCATCATAAGGGTTGCATTAAAATCCATTTGAAAACCCCCTTTCAATAATTAGCATTAGAATTGTTTACTAAACACTTTTTTAGAATGAATTATCAAGTTCAAGAATAGGGGTTTTGCAAATATGTTTACGAACTCATATATGTAGGATTATGACATCATTGGCATCTGTATTCATTGATTGCAGTCATGCCTTACTTTGGCGCTAATCGAACTTTACATGATAATAAAAAAAATATCTCCTGATTATCCAATCGTAAACATATACCACATAAATCTGGTATCAAATTATTTGGGAGAAGATGCTCTTTCGGGCCATATATAATAATTATGTGTTCATTATTTTTTTTTAATTTGGGATTTGTGAGGTGTCAAGTTTTTTTTTTACTCACACGGTATATCGATCAGTCCTATGTCGTTGTTTCTATTCCCTAAGATAATGAATCATATAAAATTACAATTTGCAAAGTTTAGGCCTAAACAAGTAGGAAAAGTGCGGCAAGTGGCGGATTTTTTTTATTCGCATATATAATTGTTGCTGCTGGTCTTCAATCGGGTTAGTGTATGATAATTATTTGCAAATCTATTAGTTAAAAAAATAACAGTAATTGCGAAATAAAATATGATATATTTAATATGATGGCTAAGCGGGGGAATGCCCGCCTCATGAACGGGAGGTCGTCGCACCTGGTCGATCCCAGGTCGAGTTGTATACTAAAGACTTAAAAATTTGGCCTTCTGCTTTCTTGCCAGGAGATTGATGTGTTAGAATGGATAAGGGTAATAATAACATAATAACGGATCAGTTATCATTCATTTACCCAGAGCTCTTATGAACTGTTTTCCAGTGGGCCTGCACAACACAATGTCATATAATTACTTTTTTTAATGTTTTTGTTTAAATCGTTTTTGGTATGACTCAAACCGGAATTGAACTCACGACCTCTCGTTCATGAAGCGGGCGCTATACCAGCTAGTCTCTGTGCCCAGTTTTTCAAGCGATTCGTTTTTTTTTTCATGTTGATCCGCATAACTTGACAAAGTCTTAAAACTTAAGAAATCAAGTGGTTCAAAGTGGAAAATTGATGATCTTTAGCATCATTATTTTATCATTTTCACCATTGATCCGAAAATTCCTGACTCATATTATTTCCTATATTTTATTTTACGTTCTAGGTTTGACAGATAGTGCAGAAGAAGGTCATTTCAGATGGGAAGACAGGGGTCCTCTAAGCTATGCAGATTGGTTTTTGGCAGATAGGTAATATAGGTTACTGGTCACAATTCGAGAGCAAATAAAATAAAATTATTTGATTTAGAAGAAATGTTGTTCTTGGTCATTTTGGGATCGTTTGTTATTTGGAAGTTTTAGTGAAGGTTTCACATCTGTTATCTTACTGTCATCTCGTTGTTGCATTTTTCTCAAATCCCCTTATTGAAAAGTACCCTTAACGGGAATAGTATACTATAGTTTAACAGTACTTCTACATCGCTCCGTAGTATCCTTCCCTTTTCTTGGCCTAGGCTTTTGCTGATTTTAGGCCGACCCAATTTTATTTATGATTGCTTTAAAAATGACACCCTTAATCACTCGTACGTGGAGCGTTGGGGCACAGTGGATTAGTCTTCTGACTTTGAAACAGAGGGTCGTGGGTACGAATCCCAGCCATGGCGTAATTTCCTTCAGCAAGTAACTCATCCACATTGTGATGCACTCAACCCAGGTGAGATGAATGGGTACCCGGTAGGAAGAAATTCCTTGAATGCTTGAGCGCCTAGGCAGCTCAGCTAAAGCCGGGGTAATAATAATCATGATAGTAGCAGGGCCCGCTGGTAGAACAGTTTTCGAAACTGAAGTGGCTACCCTGGGTAAATATACCTATATTATTATATTATTATTATTATTACAAGCTATATGCAGACACCTCCCACTTTCGATACAGAAAAATGGTTGGTTCTAAAATGAAAATAGCATTAACGGAACTGCATGACGCATACCGCAAGACCTGCCTTCGTGTTCCCTCATTTTCTGTGAATGTTATATTCTCTTCTAGTTCTGACGAAGTTTCCCAACCAAATGGACACGAACAAGAAGACTGCACCATGATCAAGCTACAAAACCTACAATCATCGGCCAATTGGCATGATATAGCATGTGCATCGCGGGAAGCAAGTCAGTTCATATGCCACAGACATGCTGAAGGTAGGGGCAGTAAAGTCAATTCATCATGAAATTTATAAACGATGGGGATATGAAATGGGAATATGAAGTCTGAAGGGTTGGGATAATCAAAGACGTTTGCAATGTATAATTATGACTTAATTCTCTGTTATGGATTGATTGATTTGATATTTAAGTTATTTTTTATTTAAAAAAGTTATTCTATTTATTGTGGACAGGACATGCAGTGTTCACTTTTCTTTCTTACTCTTCATTAACATGATTGAGTGAGAAACTACATCCACATCTTTCTCAATGACTTGCTCTGAAGCCCGAGTCTCAACCTGCCACGCATAAAATGAATTTAAAGATTGAGATCGAAAGAAATACAACTGAGGGAGAGAGAGTGGTAGATAGAGAGAGATATGTGTATATATATAGACATACAAGATAGATATAAAGATAGGTAGATAGATAGATAGATAGATAGATAGATAGATAGATAGATAGATAGATATAGGTAGATATATAGATAGGTAGGTAGGTAGATATATAGATGGATGAATGGATAGATAGAACAGTGGAGAGGGGGAGAATGAAGTGAGGGAGGGGGAGAAAGAGAGGGGATAAAGAAACAGAAATGTGTAGGGGGGGGGGCAAAGAGAGATTTTTTAAAAGAATGACAAGAAAATGAGCTCACCGAGCTCTTGCAAAGAGATTGGGAGAGATGGAGAATAAGAGAAGACAGGAAGAGAATGAAATTCGAGAGAGAAAGAAAGGGAGAGACGGACAGAGGGGTGGGATGGGAAGGTAGTAAGAGAACGCGAATGGAAAGAGAGGGAGAGAGTGCATGGGGATGGAGAGCAATATAGGAGGGGACCAGCGAGAGGGGGAGAGAGAGGTTGGGAGGGGTAGGGATCGAGGGATGGGAACAATTGAGAAGGGGGACAAGAGAGATAGAGGGGGACAAGAGAGATAGAGGAGAGGTACAAGAAAGAGGGGGACAAGAGAATTGAATTTGAATGAGAAAAACACAGAGAGAGGTGGGATAGGAAAGGGGGTAAAAGAACGTGAATGGAAAGAGAGGGGGGGGGGGGGTGGAGAGCAATAGAGAAGGGGGCAAGAATTGAAATTTGAGATAAAGAGACACAGACAGAGGGGTGGGATTGGGAAGGACAGAGAGAGAAAATGGGGTGGGGGGGGGGGGAGAAAGGAAGGAAGGGTGAAATAGAAGAAAAACCCAGAGAAATAGATTCGATACGATGGAAATTATTATTTGAGCTTATCATTCATATCTTCATTATAGTTCAGCAATTAGGCAGTCAATATATAATAATTGGTGGTTTGAGTGCCTAACTGCCTCAGTCACACTCATGTTTCAAGCACCTTGCAACCACAGGATTATATCCAAACAACAAAGACAACATCCTTCAACCGACTTCAAATTCACAACGACGGAACAAACCCCAGAGAGCGCGTTTCATAAAGAATTACACTTATGGCAACTTTGCGACTATGGCGACTACCATTGGATTCGTTATTTTGATTGGCTGTTGAGCCCTGTTACCATGGTAGTTGCCATAGTGGTAAAGTTAAAACAGTTGGAAGTCCTTTATGAAACGAGCACAAGACCGTAAATATGACTAAAATTGTCCTGATTACGTTATTTCCAGTGACGTACTATCGGCCGGTTTGGAGTCGGTTCCGTTGGCGTGAATGCAACATAAAACTTAAGAAGAAAAGACCAATGAAATACATAAATTGCAAGGAAATTGATTTGATGAAAAACATGTTTTTCAGAAATAAATGTATACAACATAAATTCTAGAAAATGCAGTGAAATATGTACAAGATGATTTTGATGAAAAGTCATTTCATCTCAATAACGAGTCCACATGCCTCATTAATTGCATGTTAAGAATAACAGTTCTAGAGTTCACCATCTTTAAGTTTTCAGCGTTAGGCTAACAGATCGCAGACCTCCCGAAGACCATGCAGCAGTTGACGCCGTTGGTAGCATGGACGGTGGCGATGATGACTTGGAGTACGATGGATACATGACACTAGGACTGATCCCATGAGCGAGACGATATCCTGCTGCATCACTGGTGGTGGTCGATGAACTCATGGATGATGTCATCGGATTGGAGAACATCGGGCTCGGGATGGTGAGGGGTATCCTCTCTGCTATACTCGGGAGATAGGCCGCAGGAACAGTCGAAGGCAGGCAGTAAGGATGACTTGTTGGCATATGAGGTGGAGTGTACAAGGCAGCACTGACTGGATGATGAGTTGATATAGTGAGAGGATGAACCCCAGAGAACATGGCTAGGTGTGACTTGGTGATCATATCAGGATGAGGAGCATACGTCATCGGGATGTAACCGGGGTGGATCGGGCCAGGAATCACTGATGGATAGGCATAAGGAGAATAACTGGCTGATCGAGCTCGGCGACGAGCTTGACGTCTTCTGTAATCACCCTTGGCGAAGTCCTCCAGGTTGGCAGGATGGATGGCCCAAAAATGTCCTCTGCCATCTCCGCTACGCCCAGCCTTGATGAAACACTCGTTGAGGGAGAGATTGTGACGAATGCTGTTCCTCCAGCTCCGTTCGTTATCCTTGAAGAATGGAAAGTGTTTCATGATGTATTCATAAATGTCACAAAGCAATAGACGCTTCTCCTGTGAGTTGATGATAGCCATAGCAATCAGAGCGATGTATGAATGAGGAGGTTTCTTGGATGATGGTGGGCTATCACAGATGGATGAAGCCCCTGAGCTGGTGTTATCTGATGGACTCAGAGCTCCAGTGCTGCTTTCAGGGCTAGAAGACCTGTCATCAGACCGCTCTTCTCGATGAACAAGAACTTTCATCTTAGGATGATATCGCACCTCTGGACTGAAACGGCTTGGCTTGCAGTCACTCTGAGCGAGATTGTCAATACTGAACAAAGTCATGATGAATTATTAGATTGAGAAGCGGTTGATATGTTGTCGGGAGCCTGGTCAAAATGGAAATGTCCCTTCGTACAGGATATCACTTCTTCTTATAGGCCCAACTTCACCTCCTCGCGTCAATCAACCAGCGAATGTGAATGATCGTCTTCTAATGCGCTGTATTCATGTTGATGATGAGGACATCATTGGGCATTGTTGACCAACAATACACCTATTCGGTCAGTGTTTAAGCACCACTGCCAGTCATGACCTAGACAATGACCTCTCATAGCCTTTCACCCTGACCAGGGAATGTCAATTACTAATCACGCACCAGTGGCTGATTGTGTCCTGGGCATTGTCAAGAGGGATTCCCCAGCACGCGCTTTTGTTATTGTTCTAAACATCGGACAATGTATCCACTTACAACAATGTGTGATAATCCAGGGAGGGCTTCGAATCCTTGCAGCAACTTAGCTTTCTGCGAGCATATTAGCCATTCAAACTTGAAAGAAAGGTAATAATGACGGGGCATTGATGAGGGCGTTGATATTACTCTGCCCATCACTCCTATAGCAAGAAGAAATCAAGCTCCTTTCCTTGAACTGAAAACAAAAGTCCTGTCCATCATTAGTTACTTCATTAATAGGCTCTATTCATTTTACAATGTCAAGAGGAGGAAGACTTGCTATTCAGAATGGTCCTTGCTTTCATAGATTCCTGTTAAGCTTCTGTTGGATAACATGGTCATCCTACTGGGTTTCCAAGACCACAGACGTTGTAATTGGATCGAATAAAGCTCGAGCGGGGAACAGTCTGGCCGTCTGACGGACAAGAAACCACGGTGCACGATGAAAACGATTATTGCAATTTATCAACAAACGTTGCCACGCCATAGAATTTGAGAATGATTTTTTTTATTTTATTTATACAATATTTTATGACAACAGTAAGAATGAAGTTGCATGTATGAACTTTATACACCCTGATTTACTAAACGAACTTCAAGTTCTTTGTAATTAAGAGTTCGTACTGTAAACTGAATGTTTTACAAATTTTCAACAACTATGTTAAAAAATCAACAACAAATATTAGAGATTGAACATTTCTTTTTTTTCGCTCTTACATTTTGATTTAGTCTAAACGAAACTAAATCAATTCGCATAGTAAACTAGGTTATATAAAACGTTTTATTGTGCAAAATGCCCAACGCTTTAAAGAATCCGAGCTAGTTGACTGTTTTATATATTCTAGTTATAATTATTATAATCCAGGAAGATGTTCCTGAATGTAATATAAAACTATGTGCATAAACACTGTATAAAATGGTATATAACGGTGTTTATTATAATAACTGTACAGTAGTTATTTAACAGTTTAAATAAATGATCATGTTCAATTTAATAAAGATTATATACTCAACATTGCACTTTGTTGTTTACAATTTTGAACACGTGTTTAAACTCTTCAGCAACGCAACATATGAGTTTACATAGTATAGCGTTGTATAAAAAGGCGCTTTTTACGGTATAATTTATGTTTATCAGTATGGAGCCGGGTCGTGTTCTTGTCCTTTATGAGTTACTCAATCGTTTGATTTGTTTCACCATGATCAGCTAAAGTGGAAACTGATCTTTGTATTTAAATAAACTATTATTATTATACAAGATATTTAATTCAAAATATCAATCCATTGAATTGTATTAGGTTTGATTTTAACTTTGATATGTTGATGTGAAATAAAGAATTTAATTGAAAAATGAAATAAAATTCATGTCTATAGTATATTTTAAAACTTGATAGTAAATACAGTCCCTCTATCATGACTACGTTGGGAAACCAGGAGGCCGTTTCATGCTGGTTGTAAGTTAAGAGCGACTTTAAGAACGACTGGTGAACGTTTCTTACGCGCTAAGCCATTGCCAATGAATATACCATTTACCACAAGAAAGGATCACCAGTCGTTCTTAAAGTCGCTCTTAACTTACAAACAGCTTTATGAAACACCCACCAGGTATAAATTATTACATTAATATGTCACCAGTCATGTGTAATTTGCGACCCGCTTAATGAAAATCCTTAGGTATTTATGTTTTCAAAAAATATCCTGATTGTTTTGTATTCCGTATTTTGTCATATAAAATTATATTGTATTATAATTTGCAAGCATGTACGTCTTATTTAGTGTTATTTTTAAGAGTCGAAATTGGAATAAAATGACCGGGATAAACACGAAAAGAAAGAAAAATAGATAAATCAAATTAAATCTAATACTGGGATCGTGGAAAAGGGAAATATTACATTGGTAGGGGCCCTGACCATAGATCCCATACGTAAATCGCAAAATTTATCCCGGAAACATGATTAGTTTCACATCATCCACACCATAGTTTGAGTTTTATCACATGAATTGCCATATTGACCGATACTCTTTTTTTTTTCAGGGGGGGGGGGGGGTAGGGGTTACTAAAATCTGAAAGAGCCTTTAATAACTATTTTGTTTTATTTTGTTACAGGGAATGCCACAGTCCCCTCTCGGATAGGGAACCTTTCAAGAAAAGGTAAGATGATCTAATGATATATGCTTAATTGACTAAGACTCGTTCACATTGCACATATAAATTGTTATACGAAAGGAAAAGAATCGGATGATTATAAGAAATGATTCTCCTTTCATACCCTGGCCAATATAATGCCTGCTGCTTCGGATGTCGTACTGGAAGCCCTCCGTCAAAATTTCAGGGGCGCGGAACCAGGTGGGGGTGGGGTTAAGAATCCCAATTTTTGTTTTCCTATATAAACATGTATAAAAATGTAATAATGACTATCTGATTGTCCCCCCCCCCCCCCCCATTTCAACCCCCACTGACGGCTTAGCCCAATTCCACTGTTAGAACAGTTTCGCGGCCTCTACTATAAGGCTTGTAATAGTTAAAAAGAATGAAAACAACTTTTATCATAATTTGTGATAACATTGTCAGATCAATGATTATGAAACTAATATCTCATCGCGGTTACTCATTCAACGCGGAAAATACGGAAAATAAATTGCATTAATTTCGAAAAAGTAAATTTCAAAGTGTAATTACACGTTGGATAGTGTGGTATCAAAGTCAAGTTTATGGCTGAAATTGCCAGTTATCTTTCAGATACAAAGTATTTGTATCCATTTTTCCAAAAAAAAACCCATCGAAATATATGCATGTAATTTTCATGATCTAACTCTAAGTTTTATTTTCTTGACATCCATACAGAATGTCCATCTGGAAGCCGGCTGGTAGGAGTTACATGCATATCGCTGTTCTTAGCAGGCGATAATCGCACCCCATCGTTGCCATGCCAACGCATCCAGTCCCCCTCAACAATCCCCCTACAAAGTCTTAATTATGTTCTTGGTCTTCTGTGGCCCTTCAGATCAACTTCAATAGGTACCAAGATTGACATACAAGGTAAGAAATGTTGGAAATGAAATATATTATACAATTACATAATATTGTTTGTATGGATTATATCTGAAAAAAAAAAAAGTGACATACAGGGTTGGCGCCAGGATAGATGGGGGGGGGAGCAAGACATCCTAGATGTGATATCATTTTCGGCCACGGCCGAGGTGCCGTGGCCGAGTGGTCTAAGGCGCCTGGCTATACATAGAAAGTCCGGGGTTCGATCCCTGGCCGCGGCACCTATGCCCGTGAGCAATACATTTAAATGTACAATGCTCTTTTATCCTGCTTTCAAATAAATGGAAATGCTATATGCATTATTGGTAACTAGGTGTGCACTTGTTTAAAAAAAAAAAAAAAAAAAAAAAAAAAAATCCCCACACAGCGGTAATACGGAATTACGCATTCCATATCTCTCTTTTTGATACTAGTTTTCTTTCTGTATTTCTTTCTTTCCTTCCTTCTTTCTTTCGTTTTTCTTTTTTTCTTTCTTTCTTTCTTTCTTTCTTTCTTTCTTTCTTTCTTTCTTTCTTTCTTTCTTTCTTTCTTTCTTTCTTTCTTTCTTTCTTTCTTTCTTTCTTTCTTTCTTTCTTTCTTTCTTTCTTTCTTTCTTTCTTTCTTTCTTTCTTTCTTTCTTTCTTTCTTTCTTTCCTTCCTTCCTTCCTTCCTTCCTTCCTTCCTTCCTTCCTTCCTTCCTTCCTTCCTTCCTTCCTTCCTTCCTTCCTTCCTTCCTTTCTATCTTTCTTCTTCTTTTCCCCCTCTCAAACCATTTTCGTTTTTTCTTCACTACTTAAAACTCGTGGGGATGGTCAGCCATACTTGCCCCTTCGCAGCGCCACCCTGAAGAAAGATTAAAAATGCAAGCAAAAGAATATGATCAAACAATCCTAAAAGCCAAAGGCAGAATGGAGAAAGTTAACCTATAAATATATCAAACATATGATGAAAGAGTCCCATCGTCGTTTTATCACAAATAAATTAAGGAAAATGAACTTTAGAAAAAGTGAAGTGACTGTGGTGTTCATTCATTAATTTGTTATAAAAATGAAATTCAGAGTTTGCCATTATTCATCCAAGGTACATATGATTACAAAGAACAAATACTTAATCCACGGCCCGATGACGTCAGCACTGAACCATGTCACATGTTGGAATACAATGGATTTGATTGGCAGTTAATTGAAGGAGATTGCACACTCCATCATAATGGAAGTATCTGCTACTTGATTGCGTCCGGTAAGTTATTGCTAATCGTTCCTTTGTCAATGTTCTTCAAGCCTTATCCAGATATGGCTTTATCTTCATTTGCCTAATACCCAGTATACTGGAGGATAATCACGATAATTACCTGTTCAACAAAATAGAGATCTGGAGTTAGAAAACAAACTGTTAGCTTTTAGCTTTTTTAAAAGGCGGATAATCGTGGGTTAATTCATTGGCTCAAATTTGATCACCTGTCAGTAATCACATGTAACGATTTGGAGGGTGTTGTAACAGCTTTTCCTTGATTTGTGAACTAGACTCATGCATGTATTTCAAATAATACAATAACATATCAGTTGTACATTTTTAGTTTAACTTCTCATTACAATATGACAATATATTATTGGAACAAGCTCTTTTTATATTCTTCTTTGTTTTTTTTTTTCATTTTTGCTTTTTGTGCCTACTGATGTATTTTAGTTATTTTAAATACTAGTATTCCAAGTGTCTCCTTGTGACTGGAATGTTTTTAAACAGTTTTAGATTAAGATCGGTTGATCAATCAATCTTTGCTACAAGATCATTCTATCCCTGTTATGACCTCGACCGTCTCTCTAAATTTCACCGCGATATAATGAATCTGAATATCAAGCTAAATTAATGATTACCATTATCACTTGGCGACTACTTTATTTCTGTCAAAAGTCTAATGATTTGATAATTATAATAATAATAATGTGAACATATGTAATGCGTCGGTATCCACCATAAAAAGATGCTCATGGCGTGATACAGAAAAGAAAGGAAGAAGAAAAGGAAACATACTAATGGGGGGGGGGTAATATTTACGTAGAAGCTTGTATGAATAACCAGGTTTTCAAAGAACTTTTTAAAGTGGTGAGACAAGAAATATTGCGGATTTCTTTTGGAAGTTTATTCCATAGGAATGACCCGGCATGTTAAAATGATCGATCCCCCATGAATTATGAGATTGTGGTACAGCAAGTAAGGATGAACTAGCAGACCTATTCAAGGTTTGTTTAAAAGACATAAATTCCTTTAATTTGGAAAATCCTGCTTATTGTGCTGAAGTACCGATTTTGAACTAATCTAGCATATAAAAACGCACTGAATTTTAGACCCTTTTGAAAAAGTGACTATAAATATTTCCATCGTAGGGATATTTTCCGCTACTGCCATTTATAAATCAAAGATGAAATAAAACGGAAAAACTCTACAAACCCGATAAGTGCTCAGCTTTATAAATGCTTTTGTGAATGATTGTCAGATAGCAAATTAACTGAATTGAACGGAATATCGGCCAAGTAAATACAGTAAATAGCGATTTTTACCGCTTAAATCTATAATTATGTTTTTCAACAGATCTTGTGAACATCTGTGGAGAAGACATGTTTGAATGTATGAACGGGGAGTGCATTAGACGGGTTCATGTGTGCGATGGAAGAGCAGAATGCGAAGGAGGAGAAGACGAAAGAAATTGCGGAGGTTTGTAATTAGGTTTCATGTGTCATAGAAATAATATTGAACCAATGCAATAAGATATAATAGCGACTGTTTACCTATGCGTTCCATACTCACAACTTACTTCTGTGGCACCCAGATTTGATGAGAGAAATATTTTTCATATCATGATTTGAATTTGCAGTTGCATAAAAAAAAAAATCCGAAATACGTAATTAATTAATGAATCTTTAAAGTACAATGTAAACAAATCTGTATATTAAAAAAAGCTGTTCCTGTTGGGCAATTCCATAAAATATGTACGTCCGATCCCCCTATATGTGGGACCTTCATGAAATTGTCTGTCTCTGATTTCTTGTTCTTTTGACAGTCTCTAATGCTCTCAAGTGACCATGACTTGGTCAGTTTATGAAGTGAAGAAAAACTTGAGAAAAATGGTGGTCGGAATTGCCCTGTTACAAACAGCTCCTGAAAGAGGGGGGGGGGGGGGTCAAATGTCGCTGTCATTTTCCGGAAAATTAAAATCCTGTCTGCGGGGGGGGGGGGGGGGCAGGGGCGGAAATCTCTCCCAAAAGAAAATTTGACAAGCAAAAAAAAAATATAAAAAAAAGGTTATCATATCCCCAAAGTAAGGTCATCTCGTCCTAAAATACACGTTTTATTTCGATTTTGAATGATGTATTCTTACCATCATAAATGACCACAAATAATAGGGGGGACATTTGATATTGTGTCCCCCCTACTATTTTGAGTAGTCCCCCCTGTCCCCCTGAGATTTCCGCCCATGGGGGGGGGGGCATTCTGGCCCCTGAATTTAAAAGGAAATCTTTTATACCTTTTTAAAATATAGAATCAGTGTATGAAGACTCGGAGTTCGTTCATTCCTGTCCCGTCTCAAGCTTCCAGTGTGACATGGGTCGATGTATCTCAGCCTCATTCTATTGTGACTTCATACCTCATTGTCAAGACAGTTCTGACGAGGTTAATTGTGGTGAGTGTTTTAAAAATCCCCATGTTAAACTGTTACCCATGGCAACATCCCAGAATGAACGGAAAGTGTGTTGCATTGTTTGTTTGAAAGGGTTACGTCACTATATGCAATTTGCTTATATGTATATATTTTTTTTCGTTTTCTCACTTTTTTATTGTAATAGATATCATGTTCATTATTTGAAATAATTAATGTTATTATCATTTCCATCATCTTTACTGCTATTATCATTCAAGTTGTGATTATTATTTTTTGTTTTTATTCTTGTTATTACTTCCCCATGTATAAATTCATCAACCTTAAAAGTCGCATTAATACTGCTCTCTCTCTGTTGCAAGGTATTTAATCATGTGACATTCTGCGGGCTATATTTTACAATTATTTATAAACATCTATCAAGGGGGTCGATATTCATGGTTTTGGGTATGACTGACACAATTTTAAAATTTAAAAAATTGTTTTCTCTACAGAGTTTTTTTTTTAGTTTAGGGACAGAGAGAGAGAGAGAGAGAGAGGGGGGAGGGGTGTCAGTGATGTAATCAGCCAAACAATTCACATGGCCAGGCATGGCGTATGGGGCAAAATTAAGGGGGAAAGGAAAAAAAAAATCTCATTTTTGTGATTTCGACGTAATATTGAAATTGGCCCATTTTAAGGACTCTTGTCGGTTTTCAAGGATCTTTCCCTCTTATACCCTCCTTTGGGTTTCGATTCTTGTTTCTTCTCTTTGTTTCTCTCTTCTCTACTTATTTTACATCATCAAACCGAATAATAAATACTAACGAAATGAAGTGATAAGGGTGGCAAAAATAAACGGGCCGCACACCTATGCGCTTGGTTGTGATGAGGGGTACATTTTGAAAAGATTAAGTTTATTAATAAAAACGTACACATGAAATTCTCTTTCATCCTGGATTCTAATTTTTTTAACTTTCTCCTTCCTTCTGAATCGAACAATTTCCGAAAGGAATGGTTTCATCCCATAAAAAAAACACAAGAAAATTTTCAAGCCTAATCGCTCACGATGGCGGTCTCCTGCATTCCGCTAAATCATAATTTCGTTAAATGGACATTATGTTTGTTATTCGTTTTAATTGCTACCGTAATGACCACAGTATTGTTGATTTGTTATATATTTATTTATCATGCTCATTACCTTTGTATTTATTGTATATCTCTGAAGTGAATGCATAAATAGATTAAAATCAAATCAAATAATAAAATTACGGGGAAAAAAAATCGATGGGCATCTTGCGTATATAGCATGTATACGATAATCATCACTGTCATTTTCACGATCGTCACCCTCTTTTACTCCCTTCCAATCACCATGATCATACTTTTATATGTTGTATGATTCATCTTAATTCCGTTAATAATTGGGGATTATAATACACGCACTGCAAAAACTCTGGTGTTGATTTAACACCAGCCCGGAATCTATATATGTCCATACCAGAGAAGCGTTAAACAACACCAGTTTCGTTTTGGTCTAATACCAGATAGGTGTTTATACAACACTAATTAGTATTACAACAGCATCGGATTGATTCCAAACTGGTGTTGTTTCAATACTTCTCTGGTGTTGACATATATAGATTCCGGGCTGGTGTTAAATCAACACTGGAGTTTTTGCAGTGCGCCATCTCAGACATGAAGTATTTTTGGGAGGACACCCCACCCCTCTCCGCATAATCGATACCCATGAATTGATTTTAAATGTATTCATAAGATTTTTTTTAATTGTGTATGATTAATTCACTGAAATTACCTCTAGTGTTTCTTTGACATAGAATATGACAGCGTGTAATCAAAATATAAATTGTTTAATTCTAATCAATGTGTATATGAAAAATGAAATAATTTCTTTGCAAGGCACATGTATTTATGAAAGAGTGTTCATATTTTTTTTAAATGTAAAACCAATAATACATGAATGGAATCATTTCATAGTGCATTAAACTGAAAATACAGAGAATCAAGTGACGAAAATTAGCTATCAATTAAACCTCATTAGTGACTGACAGGAGATTAAATCATTCTTCAAAATGGCGGATTTTAAAGGTCTTTTCACCAAACCCGGATAATTCGTTTATTGTTTCCTAACACGGGAAAAGCTTAGAATCATTAGAGGCAATTAGTCGCGATTAAAAGCTTTAGTTAAATGAAGTCTTTCACACCTACACTGTGAGTGTAGGATTATATGGTGCTCCAGACCAGGCAATCCTTACATCTTGGTGGCTTTACCCCCAATCCTCGAAACCACCTGTCACCGTAGATGAAGATAAATGACTGTTTGAAAAGCGAGTAAAACAACACCACGATGTCACGCCATTTTTTTAGTCGTTGACTTGGAAGGAATACTGTCAACTTGATATCCCGGCTTGATATTCACAATATTGGGACCGTATTTCGAACCATGAAGATGAGATGAAATTCTCAATGTGTAAAAAACTGACGTATGCAATATAGATTCGTTATTTCATAGAACATCATAAAGATCCATATTATTGTTAAATCGCTCCATGTTGTTACGCTATGTGTTACCGTAATACAGTATTTAGAGGATTCACTTTGCTGCAAATTATTCATAACTACATGGCAAGACATTTTTAAATCAATCTAAGTAGAGTTCTGTTTACAAAACGTGACAATATATTATACAACATGGTCGTGCATAGGGGGAGGGACGGGGTCACCCCCCCCCCCTCCGTAGTTGCATAAACTTGAGAAATTTCATACAGATTTCGACTGATTTATCAACAGAACCAGAAATTGATATATTGGCCTCCTGAATGGAAATGAAATAAAGAGTTGGATTGAATTGACTTCATAAAATATTAATTGTAGGGTCTTGAAAAATATGAGCCCTACATATATTATTTCGGTCATGAAAAAAAAAAGATGAAGATAAATAAAGATTTTTATAAAATGCGACAAGCGATTTCATGGTTCGGAGATCGGGGTGGGGGCACTGTAGAGAGAAAGAGAGGGAGTGGATGTATAGGCCTGACATCACCATAATTTTGCCATTTTAATATCATCACAGAGGAAATCATGAAAGTAGTATTAAAAAAAATATTAATCATTGTAAAACATTTTTAGTCGCTAATTTAGCAACTAAAAATATTTTAATAAAATGGAGAACCATTATGCTGCCTATACTGGTACATCATTCCCGCCGGGGGGGGGGGGGCGTGCCGAACATGTTATGTGAATTCTTACGAAATATTACAAATTCTCGCGTGAACCATGACCCAATTCATTGGGGGCGGGGGGGTGTTGGCGAGCATGTGCTGATGTGAACCATGACCCAGGGGCGGATCCAACCTTCGCCAATAGGAGGGGGGGGGGGATTTTTTTTCAGTCACATTTTCCCCGATCAGCCGAAGGGGGTAGTCCCAATAGTCACTTCTAAGCTTTATTCTTATAACATCATAAGCCTTATTCAAATAATGCGAGCGCGAAGCGCGAGCTATTTTTTTAATTTTCATGTATTTTGTCCTAAAATCTAAACATTCTAGACAATGTTTGCGATCCTAAACAAGATGTTATCCAGCTAAATAATAACTGCGAGAGCGAAGCGCGAGCAGAATTTTTTTGATATACGTTTTGATCTGATAATCTGTTAATGGCTGCTTGCAGTTAGCCATGAAGATGTTACATATTTCAACAATCAAATAATGCGAGCGCGACGTGCAAGCTGAAAATTTTGACATTTCTACTTGAAGAAAGGAAATTCTAAGAACTTTTTTAAACGTGAAATGGATAAGTATATAACTAAACAATGGATGCGAGCGCGAAGCACGAGCGGAAAATTCGAGATTTATACTTTAAAATGGGACACTCTATTCATGATTTGTAAATCGTGAAAAGGATGAGTAATTGAAAATCTTCCTACATTAATAATGCGAGCAGAAAATTTTTCATACTATGATCTGAAACTGGATAATGATTTAAATAGAGAACAAGCTGCGTATCTGAATAAACATGCGCACGCGTGTTTCAGATTTCGACCTACAATCTGGACAATATAAATATTTTTTTTATCATGAAAATCAATAAAGCTTAAAATATTTGATATTCCGATCTGAAAAAGGGTCAATTTAAGATCTGTCTTTCAAGAACTTTGTAGGAAAATTGTGAGGTGGATATGGATCACAGTAAAAAAAAAGAGCTGATATGTTTCATTATTACTACTTTTAGTTTTGACATAGGACCGGTACATACTAAGAACATTATGTCATCATATGAAAATTATTAATATATTTCTCTACCTAAGCGCGAGATGAAACTTGTCGATATTACAGTCTGAAAAAAGGGACAATTTGATCATTAAATTAATATCTTATTTATTAATCTAATAAGCCCAATGGCCTGAAAACTGGATATTCAAAGCACTTTTCTAATTATGAATAAGATGCGTGAGTTATTATTTTTAAACAATCAATGTGAGCGCAAATCGCGAGCCGAAATTTTTGATAAACTGTCATGAAATGGGGATTTTAAGTAGTTTGTTATAGAAAAAAATTAATATTGAGATGAACATAACTCACCAATCAAAATGCGAGCGTGCATCGCTAGTTGATACTTATTGAACTTTATGGAATACAGGAAAATAATAGGTACCTGACAAATCCAATTTTGCGAGCGCGCAGCGCGAGCATAAAATGTTAATATTCAGACCACAAAAAATAAATTTTCACAGAGCACTTTTTAGAAATCAATTTGTAAATCAAACAAAATAATGAATTTCTATTTCCGAGCTGAAATATGTTTTGTGTATTGACTTCAAAATGTGATATATTAAGCTCCATATTGAGCGAGATATGTAAATCATCTAAATGCGAGCGCAAAGCGCGAGCGAAAGTTTTATACAGTGACATAAAAGATTTTAACAATTATTTCCCAAGTCTTCCCCTCATCTTATTTTATTCATTTGTCTTCATCCTCTTAATTTCCTCTGGGCTTTTTTTCCTCCTCTCTTTTCTCTTTTTTCTTTCTTTCTTTCCCCTTTTTTCTTTTTTTTTTGCTCCGCCAATATGGGGAGGGGGGCTCGGCACCCCTGGATCCGTCTAGGCGATACACATGTATAGCCTACAGATATCCATTTTAGGTTCGAACTCATCGACTCTTAACATTTGAGTGACATGTCCTTAGGAAGATAATGGAATAACAAAAGATTAGTGTTAAACGGCTTAATGTTGTAACGAACTCAATTACATTGTTTTGCCATAAAACCCGATTTTTTAATAATAGACCCGTGGCAGAAGCTCTTACACTTTACATACTCCTAAAATTGGGGAGGAATTCCTGTCGGTTATGGTAATTAAGTTAACCCGTTCAAAACCCATGCTCTCCGACTCTCATTCAGGGTACCTTTAACACAAAGTTAGCGATTAATCGTAAGCTTGGTGTTTTACGATTGATTGTACATTGTAGTCAATGGAATCAATTGTAAAAAAATATTCTACGATTATTGCTAAGCTTTGTGTTACGGGTCCCAGGTGTTATCATGTAACGTAAATTTGGGAAATTATTGTTCTTCTCATGTATTTGTTTATATATGTATCTATGTATTCCTTGTGTTCTGAAACACGGAATAGCATAATAATAATGATGAAGATCGTTATAGTAATAATGGTAATAATAATAATAACAACAACAACAATAATAATAATTATAATAACAATATAATATTCCCATCCCTCAGAATATAAGATTTCTACATATGTTAAAAGCATTCTATTAGTCTGTCTATTCACCAGACTAGTCCAATGCCACTACTTCTCAATCTAGTACATTACTTTTTTTTTCAAACAAAATACACTTCATGCTGTGGTTGAAGCAATCAAAGCGTCCCATGCAACAAAAAACTGTGGAGTTGATTGATGTGTATACATAGAGGACAAAGTCAGTTATTTTACTCCGGTGTTAATTTTTGTAATCACAACACCTTTGGCTGTTACTTTTTCACTGTTTGGTGTTATTTATGTTCAGTCCCTATCGAGTGTAACTTTACACACCAGGTGCAAAACAACTGGTGTCTGTTTCTACACCTCATTTTTTTTTAAAGTGTATGCTTAGGCATTAAACATAAGACTATCTCCTATAGACGCTTCTTTTGTTTACGGAGAATATACGACAAGCAAACTTTTATTTTCTTGCAATTGAATATTGGCATTTTGAGTTATACAAATCGAACTTGTTTAAAAAAACACACACACAAAAAACCAACATAATGAATGTGAACACATTATTGCTATGCACGAAAGAAGGCGCAAATCCCACTTGTAATAAAATCATTAATTTAATAGCTGTGATTATTGGTATTGATCTGAAATGATGTGAGAAAATAATTATGCATTACACGCAAACATCTTCCAAGATATGACAATAGTTAGTGTAATGACACATTTTATAGGGAGGGGTTTAAAAAATGGAAGGTCACATCAATGTAATATTGAAATACATAATACAAAATTTGAACTTGTAATTTTACAGCCTATCCGCAGTGTAAAGATGATGAATTCGAGTGTAGCAACGGACAATGCATCGAGGCCTCCAAACAGTGTAATATTATACCTGATTGTGTGGACGGTAGCGATGAAGAATTCTGCCGTAAGTTCCTTAGGTTTTATATTCTATTTCTCATTTTTCATTCAGCAAAAAAGATTATAAGCTGTATATTTTGAGCCTCTCTCCAAATTTGCATACATTGATTTAATTCCAGACAGTGGCAAAATGCATGCAGAATGGGGCAAATAAACTATTTTGTATTTTGGTTATAGGTAACATATGGATTTATTTATTTCTATTTATTAATCAATTTATTGTCAAAGAGTGGAGGATGCTTTCACAAAGCTGATTTTCGAATTTATCTTCACATATAGATTATGTCAATTAAAGAACCATTATCAAGATTATGGCCTTTATGAATGTAGAAAACGTTGCCGGTTCAAATGGTGAACTAGCTGCCTCGGCTCACACAACCAAACACGTCAATTCAAAATACAAATAACATGTTGAAATACAAATTTAAATAGGCAGATCAATTCTGTATCTTGCCAATGTAATCCGTTATTAATATCATGTTAAATATAAAGAAGTTGAACAGTAATGACTCGCAAGTTAGCATGTAATTATTGATTTAATGACTTTAAATTGACTTGGATTTTGTACATTGTTTTACAATGTCCCTCATAAGTACTTAGCCCTCTTGGTAAAGTGTTAATCTGTGTAAAATGCGAAATGCTGATTTTTTTTTCTTGTCAATCGAATCTTGGTCCTTAATTCAATTTAATTTATAATGCTCTACCAAATTGCTTGTTCTCTGGTCTTTATTTGTATAGAGTTCTGTTCTGATGAAACGTTCCAGTGTTATGATGGTACGTGTATCCCAGGCAGATCAGTTTGTGATGGGAGTTTAGATTGTCCTGGCCTGAATTCTGAAGATGAACAATCTTGTGGTTAGTATCAAACAAAATCGTAAAAATTATATTTTTTTATTTTATTTTCATTGTAAGACTTTTCTAAAACATTTCTTGTTTACAAAGTCATCAGATTCATATGTTGACAATATTAGCATTGGTTATGAAATATGATTTTTTAATATGAACAGTCATGTGGTTGGTATTAAAACAAACTGATATTAAAATAATAATAAAAATATTCGTAAATTCTATCATATTAGGCTTTGCACATTTAATTATTGAAACTCCCTATTTTGATAGTGATTGTAAAACATGAACAAGCTATTGAATTTCGAACAATCACGAGTTCCTTATGTAGACATTGAAAATAAAACCATAGATTAAAAGATAATATTATCCCTTTCTGGGGTCATATTTTGTTTTATCAGTTAAAATTGTATGTTTCAATTTCACAGAGAGCACTGATGATAATACGTTGAGATGTTTTAATGGTGAAAAGTTCGACGCTAGATGGCGCTGTGTCTATGACTTCGATGAGTACGGACTACAACTTGGCTGCCGTGACGTCACTCATCTCCGTGATTGTGGTAAGAGTATTTTTTTTTTTCATTTTCTCTATTTTTGATTCTTTCATAAACTGGATGCGCATGATGCACAATTGTCTTTCCTATGACCTTTTCGTCCTTGTATCCTGTACCACCCGTAAGTCCATTTGAAGACTTTTAATGGCATATAAGTCTTAAATTTGTATCAACTTAAATAAGTCTCACCTCGATTTCAAACAAAATGAGAGAATAATTTTGCAAAATAATATGATTCGAACCCTCAACTTTGCTATTGTAAGTACAATGATTATCCCACTGCGATACGCTGACGAGTTGCAAAGAAATGTTGGAAATTGCTTTATTACAATTTGTGTTAATTGTGAATATGAGGTGTAGTCTTTGGCCGGAATAAACCCCGTTCTGACACCAAGAAAATATTGTCATAGGAAGACAAGGTTGGCGCCCAGGTAAAGGATTTTGAAAACTTTTTGTAACTCAAAATATAAAAACATTTTTCATTTTTTTATTTTTTTAACAAGAGGTTCATGATTCTTTGTCTATGTAACCATGGTAACTGAAACGATTTTACTCATGTTGTACCTGAATATATTATACTATATTTATACGTTTTGTTTGCATGCAGGTGACCTACAATGCTCCGGAAACATGTTTAAGTGCCCAAACTCGTATTGTCTCCCTCTGCGGCGACGATGTGACAGTGTTGCAGATTGCCCAGGTGGCGAAGACGAGTTTGAATGTGGTATGTTTTATGATGGGGGAGTATAATGATGATGGTAATAAAAATACTGCCATCAATCAGAAAATGACAAAATGAAATGTTTTTACAACGGTATGTTTTTTCATAACATGCAGAAATAAATGAGTTATTATTGATAAATAAAACCATAATCATATTGGCTCTATAACATGAAAACCTAGTCCATTAACTTGGTATTATTTTTTTCAGTCATCGTCAACTCATGTTAATTGATTCTACCATGTAATTTTATTACAATTTGGCAACGATGTGATGTAATCCCTATGCATTGCGTCTATATTATTAGCATTGTTTATGATCTCCAAATTCCAAGGGGGGCAACGCCCTAAATTTGACTTTATTTTTCCTCCCAATTAAATAATATGGGTTTGTTATTAACGATTCCTCTTCCTAACCTACCCCCACTATTTTCTTACTTTTTTCAAAATTATATGAAAGGTGGTGGCCCCCATTACTTTGGTACTACTCTGACTCTTACTCTTTTCATCAATTCCCACACTTATACATGTTATAGCGACACTGTTTTTAAATTGACCCATTTAGAATTATATTCCTGTCCTGGGTTTCTACAATGTCATGGGGAAAGATACTGCGTTACCGATGATCAGATCTGTGATGGGGTTAAAGACTGCACAGACGGTGATGATGAGATGTTCTGTGGTAAGTTACAAGATAGAGAGAAGGGGAGAGATTGAGATAGAGAGGTGGAGTGAGAGAGAGATGGAGGGAGGCAGAGAGAGGGGGAGAGTGATAGGGTAGAGAGAGAAGGAGGTAAATCAGAAGATTTTGAGTGGAAGGGAAAATAAAGGGAACAGGAGCCCGTTTCATAAACTTAAAACTTGCAACTGTTGTAACTTTGCCATATCATGGCAACTACCATGGTAGCATGGCTCAGCAGCCAATCATAATCAAGGTTTCCATGCTTGGTAGTTGCCATAATGGCAAAGTTACAACAGTTGCAAGTCCTTTATGAAACGGGCCCCAGGAGTTTCAAATTTCAAGTTTTACAATAAAAAAGCAAATTACACATCAAACAAATGGTGATAGAGAAATGAATATCCAAATACAAAAGGAAAATCGTTATTTATGTTTATCACAAAGATATATAAAAACGTGTTTTCAGTTATACATTCGTACCAGTAAAGCTGACGAAATAAGACAATATAAAGAAATAGAGGTCAGTGCAGTAAAAATCGATAAAAAGAAGTCATAATATGAAAAGTTTGAGATCAGGTAAATCAGCTATTTTTGAGTAAACAGTAATTATTTCAAAACTGGGAAGGAGATGGTCCAAAACATTAGATCAAATGTAAGCGTATTATTATTGGAATAGTCATACGTTATAGTTTTTTTTCATCTTCTCTTTTCAAGACATTGCTTGCCCCTCTGGATGTTCGTGTGATGGTCTTAGTTTTGCTTGTGATTCGTTTGATGCATGGACACCTCAGCTTGCTGCTAGTTTCCCGATAGCTGCTCGTAGAATGTGAGTTTCTAATATCAATGATGTAATTGCATTATTATGATATTTTTCATAAAATTGAACGTCCAACCCGTTTTCTGATTTTTTCGTCTCCTTTTTTTCTACTTGATATGAAAACTCGTAATTCTCTCAAATTGTGTGTTGGCCCAGTTGGTAGAGCGTCCGTCTCACAACCGGGAGGTCGGGGTTTCAAACCCCGGCCGCGTCAGACCAAAAGACGTTAAAAGATGGGAGTCGCTGCTACCCTGTTTGGCGTTCAACGATTTAAGGGATGGCGCTGCACAGCGGCTGCCGGGCACACGATCAATTGGGCAAAGCAAATTTTCGGAGTATTTCATTTCATGTCTATTTCGAACAATAAAATATGGATTTTCATCTTTTCAACTTCATTTTTCAAATTATCACGGCTTGTTCATTTTATGAAGTGAAGAACACATGGAGCAATATATAGGTCGGACATACAAAAAAAAAATTTTGTTCACGAACTTCATTTTGTATCTAATTTTAGGATTAATTACATTGTAAATGTTTTGTTGTGTATACTTAGAAAAAAGAAGTGGATCGATTAAAGCATAAATTGCAAAAAACAAACGATTTGCAGCCTAAAGTTGAAGAAAAAACTAAGAGTGAAAGGCGCGAACGAATGTAAGAGAAAATGATATTGCCTTTTTGATATATAGGTCTATTAAAAAAAAAAGTCTAATTTATCAAGAGTAACCGGAACATTTTTAACAAAAAATGATGAATAGTTCTTTCTCTTTAATCATTTTTTGAACGGAAGTTGTGACATTTTCTGTTCTCTTTCCCTTTAATCATGTTGTGTCTTATTGCTCCTTGTAGAATGATCTCCAATGTATCTGAAATTAACCGAAGAAAGAGGTCTTCCGACGTCCGTTGGAACCAGACAACGATAGAGGACGCTCTTTATCTTGATTTATCTCCTTTCAGCCTTCTTTTGTCATTGTAAGTTCATTTACATGTATATATATATATATATATATATATATATATATATATATATATATATATATATATATATATATATATATATATATATATATATATATAATGAGACAAGTACACGTGTGTAAGTATCATCCCTAATCAGCTGAATAAATTTGTAAACGTTAGTTGAGTATCCTCTACAAGGCAAAGCTGAAATTAGTGAAATCTGTGACTTTATAAAACTTATAGTAAACCCTGGACTAATGGTGTGGGTGAGGGCCTATTATTTTTCTTGTTGGAGACCTCCACCCCCCCCCCCTCCCCCGAAAAAAAAATCAATATATAATTCTACTGTATTTTCCTGCATCATGAATTTCATCCTTTACTTTTGTACATGCTAACGTCGCTATGAACGAAATAATATTAAAAAGCGTTGATTTGTTGATCGCTCAAAAACCCCTTAAAGAATAAGTAATGTGCCTTTATCAGGAAAGGACGATTACCAGTTTGACCAGATAGAGGAGAAATGCAGTGGTGTAAAAATCCTGCTAATCAAAAAAAAATAATGAATGAAAAATAATAATAGTAATAAAACGGGCAAAGTCTTCTCTTCCCATGGATTCTCTCTTGTTTCCACAATGCTGCCTCTTGAAAACATATTTATATTTGACCTTTCATACTATTTATGATGAAAATTGAAAACCAATATTTTGATCGCTATTAATTATAGCAAATACTTGATTGTATTTTTCAGGGAACTTACTGGCAATGGAATCGAAGTGATTATACCCGATACGTTCATCAACCAGCGAAATCTGAAGAAACTGTAAGTCGTTATTACAAAATAAATTATGGTTGTACACGGTCGTTAGTAAAAAATGCTTTGGTAATTCTTTGATATGATTTGTTCGAGTAGTGAATTATGTTATCACAATAAGTTATTATATTCTATCTTCTACCTTGTGGAGACACAAAATTGGTTTGATAAAGCCAATATCATCGGTTTGCAAAGTCGTAAAAATAATACTTTCGGCGATATCATTCGCTAAATCAACACTCCGCATTGTATATTTTTTTGTGATCCCGAATGACATTATGACAATGCTTATAAATGTTTATGTATCGCAAATTACAATAGAGTTTAATACTTTTGGTTTTAAGTAGTATCTTGAAACCAACGTAATTTGCGATATGAAATACAATAACTCCATTGTGGTATGTTTGTTCACAGAGATCTCTCGAGAAATAATATTTGGATTCTATACTCTGACACTTTCCGGGGATTGAATCAACTGACCGATCTGTAAGTTTGAAAACAATTTCATATCGACATTCCGTCATTTTATTTCAATCCTTACATGTCAATACATGTAAGCTATACTTTTGTATACCGATTGTAAGCTATGTATATACTCTGCGATTGTAATTTTACTGTGTAGTGGACATTGCAAATCAAAAAGTATCTGATTATCTATGATGGATGAGCGCGATGATTGTCGACCACTGTTTGTATTATACGAAATAATATTTAGATTCAAATACATTCAGGTGCTTTTAAGTAACACATGAACATATTTCAAACCCTCTTCGTTGCATGAAATTCCTGGTAAATCTAATTCCTTGAATGGCTTTTCTCCGTGACATCTTCAATGAGTTTATTCTGTAATGCTATTTTTTTAAGAGAGACTTTCGACATGTCGACATTAATCGTTCCCACCATATCGATTGCAAGCCCTTCTCACCATTGACTGTATAATACTCTCATATATTTGATAGTGACGTGTCTGCAAATCCGTTAACGGTTCTTCAGCCCGGTGCCTTCAACTCGCTCTCCAACCTTCCTTTCTTGTAAGTTTAACTTTGTTGGTTGATTATTTCCAACTCATGTGCCCCCTTGGAAAATCCTGGATCCGCCCCTGCCTACAGCAATCATTCCACTATTTGAAAATGTATCTCATTTCATGCGTCAAATGTGCTAAATACAATGTATATTAATCAGAAGACGAGACTTACTGAAGATGTCTGATTTTAATTTGAAATTCATTCCAACTATTTACTGTTAAAAAAGAACAATAAAGACTCATTACCCATACATCAGTAAATTAATTACAATGGATATACAATGCAAAAACAAGATATATAACGCAGCAAATTAGATGAATAGACTCGTTTCAGTTTTTCTTATGTTCATAATTATAGTCATAGTTATCAAGATTGTAAAGATACAGTTCTTTGAAAAATATATAAGAAAGGTGATAACTTTATAGAATAGTCATATAGTAATTTAGTTTGCTGACATACACTATAGAGTGCCTCGTTAGCACTTCTAAGCAGTCTGAAATAAAGTTGTTGTTCATCGCTTTTCTCAGAAATTTGCAGAATCTCCATTTAGAAGTCCTCGAATTCGGAACTTTCAATGGACTTGAATCAATCAAAAGCTTGTAAGTATTTTTACGTCACTGCTTTATGTTATCTGAATGGTTCTATGTCGTTTTCATCTCCTGGATTGGGCAAGTTAGTTTTCAAAAAGTACATCTTCATAATTTGTTCAGTCGATTCGTCATCATCATCATCACCACCACCATCATCATCATCATCTTTATCACCATCTACATCATCATCATCATCATCCTCACCATCATCATCCTCACCATCATCATCAACATCATCATCATCCTCATCATCATCACCATAATCATTCATCATCATTCTCACCATCATCATCATCACCATCATCATTCATCATCATCCTCACCATCATCATCATCATCACCATCATCATTCATCATCATCATCACCATCATCATCATCATCATCATCACCATCATCATCATCATCATCATCACCATCATTATCATCATCACCATCATTATCATCATCCTCACCATCATCATCATCACCATCATCATTCATCATCATCATCATTCATTATCATCATTATCACCATCATTATCATCATCACCATCATCATCATCACCATCATCCTCATCGTCATCATTATGACCAACGCCGTCTGTTCTTGAACATAAACCCCCAATATAACCGTTTTAATGGACGTCTTCATTTGGGATGGTGATATGAAAGTGTAAACATCGGTATTCCTCAAAATCAGTACATTTTTCCTTCTTAAATATTTTCCCTAAACGTCTTGTTTCATATATTTTTTATCTTGCAGAGATCTGGAAAATAATAACATCCAGCGAGTCGAGACGGGAGCTTTCGATGGTCTAAACCATACCCATACATTGTGAGTACAACTAAGAACAATTTATACATTGTCAGGAGCGGTACCACGAGGGATGCATGGGACATTGGCCGACCACGGGAGAAGGAAAGGATCGGGGGGGGGGCGAGAAAAAGAAAGTATAATATCAAAAGAAAGGTCTGGGTCTTGTGAATATATTCTACCCTTTATAGTAATCCGATTGATAAAACATGACATCATATTCAGCTAATCTTACCCCCCCCCCCCACTACAAAATATCAAAATACCCTGGCGCCGCACCTGCTTGTGTGTTTAGAAATCACAATTTATCATCATTTGTTCTTCTCTGCCATTTACACCACGTGCTGGATATTCTTGAAGACGTTCTGAAGACGATTTGAAATACACTCTTTCCTCCCCCCCCCCCCCGCGAATCCTAGATCGCGGGTCTACTTAATTTTGTTACATGATGAAAAAGGGAGCACCAAGGTTATCGACACAAAAGATCAGAGATGGAAATTAATTATTTAAAGTTTCTTGTGAGAATTGATATAATTATTGAGTATTTGATCATGGATTACAAATTTTCATTGTTCTTACTCAAAGGAATCTGGTAGGGAATGACATAACCAACTTTGATATGGACGTCTTCAGTGGTCTCGATGGTCTTCGACACTTGTAAGTTTGAGATCAATTCAATTAACCAAAATATTAATGTTCTGGTAAGCGTTTTGTGAAGTTGTTGTCTGTAGGTTACGAGTGAATTTACGCTGGACTGGTGACCCTTTCTTAAACTAAATGACATATCATTTGTAGCTGACTAAGTCGTTCGCAACTTTGTGAGCAGCTTTATGAAACACCTCTGTGCTCACAGGCCTAATTCATTTCCCATAGACTCGTGTGTTAAAGTGACACTTAAAAAAGAATTCATAAAAAATAAGGAGGAAATTCTAGGGTTGAATGTTTACTACCAGTGGATAGGATAAATGTCTGACATTCCATATCTGAGCAGAAAAGGGTACCTCGACCGGCTCATTTTAAAAATAAATCAGCATTTATGAAGACTACACCTGCCGGGACCAAATTCATCACTTGAGAGAGTAAAATGACCCTAATTCTTCCGCCAGTAAAAATATAGTTCCATAGTGGTGATATATCTTTCCAATTTGGAAAAAGTAAGTTCAGTAGGTACCCTCCCTAGAATCAGTGTTAGATTGTCAGTCATATTCATTCATTTTTGTCAATCAGCAATATCAAATGTAAAAATTGAGCAAATGGTTGGCTCGAATGAATATCTATGGCCTGCCAGTTGCGATTAGGCCCGTGCGACCCTCTCTGGGGCCTGTAACACAAAGCTTAGCAATGATCGTAGAACATTTTCTACGTTTGATTTGATTTGATTTGATGTCATATTTCTTATAATGTAACTTATATTGCTCTTATTATTGTCCTCTTTTAGATGTTTATACATGTATGTACCTCTGTATTAATCCCCTTGTTCTGAAACGTCAAATGAATAATAATGATAACAATAATAATAACAACAATAATGATAATTATAATAATAACTATAATAGTATATAATAATAGTATTAGTATAGTAGTAGTAGTGGTGGTGGTAGTAGTTGTAGTTGTAGTAGTTGTAGCAGTAGTAGTAGTAGTAATAGTAGTAGTAGTAGTAGCAGCAGCAGCTGCAGTAGCTCTAGTAGCAGTAGTAGTAGCAGCAGTAGTAGTAGTAGTAGTAGTAGTAGTAGTAGTAGTAGTAGTAGTAGTAGTAGTATTAGTAGTAGAATTAGAAGTAGAAGTAGTAGTAGTAGTATTAGTAGTAGTAGTAGTAGTAGTAGTAGTAGTAGTAGTAGTAGTAGTAGTAGTAGCATTAGCGTACCTACGGGGGTGGGGGCAGAGGGGGCAGACTGCCCCCCTGACGAGTCACAACTGATCCCTGACGAGCCACAAGTGGCCCGCTCCTCTGAACTTGATGACCTTTATTTTTTTTTTTTTGCTTGTCAAATTTTTTTCTGGTACGAAATCCATTATTTGTGGTTGAAGACCTTTTTTTTTTTTTTTTTTTTTGCTATTAAAATTTTTTGGCGGACGAATTTGCCCCCCCCCCCTCTGGAAAATCCTAGGTACGCCACTGAGTAGTAGTAGTAGAAGTAATAATACTAACAATAATGATAATAATGAAAACAAATAAGTCAATATTTGTATGCTATTTCATGCAATGAACTTGAAGGCAAACACTTATCACTAATTTTGAGATACTGTTTAAACATGTCAAACCTTCTTCTCTTCCAGGTCGTCCGACCTGTTCTTGTTTTGCTGCATTGTGTCTGACCTTGAGAGTTGCTACCCGCCCGAAGACCAGTTCTCCTCCTGCCAAGACCTGATGCGATCCGACGTGCTACGGATCTTCATGTGGATACTCGGTTTCAGTGCCTTCGTCGGGAACATCTTCGTCGTCATAGAACGCGGACGAGACCGGAGGAGATTCCGTGTCCAGTCTTTCTTGATCTTCAACCTGGCTGTATCGGACTGTCTCATGGGTATTTACATGCTGATCATCGCCTGCGCCGATGCACACTTCAGGCATGTCTACGTTTACCATGCGGAGAGATGGAAAGCCAGTGGGATGTGCAAACTGGCCGGGATCTTAGCCAATCTTTCCAGTGAGGTATCAGTGTTTATTCTAACCGTCATCAGCTTGGACCGTTTCCTGTGCATCGCATTCCCCTTCTCGCAAAAGCACTTTGGGCGGAAATCGGTCCGCATCGCAGCAGCAACGATCTGGGTAGTATGTCTCGTCTACAGCGTCATCCCAGCAATCCCGTTCCCTTACTTTGGTGATAGATTCTACGGACGCTCCGGTGTATGCCTTGCCCTGCCTCTCACCAACGTCAAGCCCCCAGGTTGGCAGTATGCAGTGAGCGCCATCTTTATCAATTTTATTGCCATGGTAACCATCATCGGATGTTACACTGTGATCTATGTCATCGCTAAACGATCAGGATCAACCATCAGGAACAGTAAACAGATGTCTTCTGAGGTAATGTTCGGTTTCAATATCATTCAGTTTATATATTCGAAACGTGTGACAGAACATGATACAATCTGTACATCAAAAAACAAATTGTAATTAAAGCACTTACAATAATTATATAGCATCATGATTACATCATGGAATAAGTGGTTTAGGACCCCTTAAAAGGAAAACATGTGAGTGTTACTCTAACAAGGTATTGTTGATAGTTGTACTTCGATGATAATGACACGAATAGGTTACAAATCATTGTGCCTGAACTGAGAAAAATGTAAGGGCTCTGCTTTATTTTCACGTCCAATGATAGTCTGATGTTAAAAAAGTTTATAATTATAGCGGCAAATAATGTAAGATTTATCATCCTCCAATCTGTTTCTGAATCTGTCTTTTTCTTACAGTTTACACTGGCAGTCCGAACTGCAGTCATCGTGGCCACGGACATCTGTTGCTGGTTGCCCATCGTCATACTCGCCTTTGTGTCTCTCTCGAACTATGCTATAATTCCACCTTCAGTCTATGCCTGGATTGCCGTCTTTGTCCTGCCAATCAACTCCTCAATCAACCCATACCTCTATACCATCTCGACGGTGGACGTCAAGACCAGGTTGGAATCCTTCCGTACAAGATCGTCGTTTTTCTCGCCAGGCAGCAGCAGTAGAGGAAGCGGAAGTACAGGGACTTTCGTGAGAGGCGGGAACAAAAACGGTTTAGGAAACAGTTTGTCAGGAGATAGAGGTGAGAGATGGAGGATACTGCAGGCACACCAACGAAGCCCACTCCTAAACGACCGATGGCATATGCCATTCGAAATAACAAAGCCTTTCGTCGGTCAGCATAGGTCGGTTTTGTTGGTGTGAATGTATCATATCTGTAAAACCGATATTTCTCCTGAAAGTACAGATATTTCATTAACGAAACCCATAAATCTGCACGCCCTTCATGTAAGTGGCCAAGATGTCTCTCGATTTTGTTCTATATGTTAAATATCAAAATAGGGCTTCTCAGCCTACCAAAACGATTGTGCCAATCCGATCACCAAAGAATGGCAATTTGTCTTGAGTGTTAGCAAGATTCGTTCCGCAGTACGGAGCGGTGCACAGACGGACTGATATTCTGCCATAATAAAATAAGACTCGGAGAAAGAAATATATATACAGATCATACCTCCAAATTCCTAGGCCCTCTCGCTGAACGTTTGTTACCGCTCACCTATACGGTCAAAACAGATCTGGATAAATTGTTGTTCATAAAACTTACTCATGATTTCGGAATTATGACATTTCCGCTTGGTTTTGATATATTTTCTCTAAATATAGATTCAACGAGATCTATTCCGATGAACACACCGCAGTCTGATCGTTTTATCTTGGCTGATGCCCTCAGTCTTATCGGATCTAAAAAACTCCATCTTACGGTCGACGACGTTCAGTGTGTGAGGAAAGAACTGCGATGTGTACTTGACATGATCCACGCATGCGCCATGACCCATGGGTCGATAGATGCTCATCATGTCATCATCGAGAAAAAGAAGGTAGCGTTTCATGAAACCAATTATTATAAAGATATATAGCATTTATAAATCGCCGATTATCTAGTTTCCTATTCAATGGCGCACTGTATATTACCCCGGCTGTAGCTCCAGCTGCTAAAGGCGCTTGGTGCAGGAATCAATCCTACCGGGTACCCATTCACCTCACCTGGGTTGAGTGCAGCACGATGTGGATAAATTTATTGCTGAAGGAAAACGCGCCGTGGGTGAGATTCGAACCCACCCCCTCTAATTGAGAGACGAGATACATAACCACTAAACCACGACACTCCCAGTAATTGTCCCAGTAAATACTATAGCAGTATCTAACTCTCTCATGACATTGCAGTCACAGTGCCGAATCTTACTGCAGACCGACTGAACTTGTTTTGACGTTATTTCCAAAGACTAACCATCGGTCGGTTTGGAGTCGGTTTCTATGGTGTGTCAGTAGCATTGAACAGCATTAAGATGTGCCAAAAATTGTGAAAGTTATCATATTTTATTTCAGGCCTATTGTACTGTATTTTCTTAATTGTCTGGATATTCCTGAAATTACCAACGCTCATTGTATATTGCATTTGCCACCACTAACTTTGAGAACATATTGGGTGGAATTCTGAAGTCCTGTTGAACTTCGGATACATACGGTGTAACTATCTATTAAATTATGGGAAGCCAAAACTGTCCAAAATTGTGTGAAAATTGTATTATTCTTATTTTCACTTTACTCTTTCATCATGCCAGAATAGTGCAGAAAACTGATTCAGTTATCGTTCCCAGACGGTTATGAACGATCTGAGTAACGGGTGAGCTGATAAATCCAACCTGTACTGTTAGATATTTGTGTCTTGATGGGCTTTCCATAGTTATACCACAAATTTAGACCGGAATTTAAATTAAACCCGACTTCAATATATGGGCCTTAGGGTCTAAGGTTTCATTAAAGAACGATTATTTGTGTTGAAGAAATTTCTACATCATTTAGCTTATTCTTTTTAGGAAATTCTTGGATCTAATATAACAGATTCATAACGCAATATTGGTTAGTGATATGTGCTATACGATAACCGGGCGCGAGATAACGGTAAAGTGATAATACTATTTCTCTTGATATGTTTCTCTTTGTTTGCATAAATCATCAGGTTTTAGGAAAGTGGTCAGGCTCGCTCATCCTAACATCTACGCCAGAAGTCAACGGTGCGACGAATGGCAATTTCCATGCAGATGACGACATGGATCGACTTGAAATGGTTATGTTAGAATTAAATAACGCACTGGGATACGACACTGCCCTATAGAAAGTTTATTTAGTTTTTGCACGTGTACACGTGTATAGGTGTACCCATTTTTTTCTGGATACATCTTTATCTGTATACTGAGAAGATATTAACGAAATATTGCAATATGCGAAACGGAACATCCCTTGATCTAAACTATATTTTGGTGAAGAGGAAATGACGAACGTGGAGATGATATGAATAGAAAGATGGAGGATTTGGATGAAGAGGAGGCGGAGTAGATAATTAAGGAAAAGGAGGATGAAATGGAAGGGGAAGATGAGGCGAAGGAATAGAAGGAGGAAGGAGATGATGATCTTACGAGAAAGATTTTTTTTCTAAATGATAGAGCTAAGTGTGCTGTTGTATTATGGGATTACTTCGCGAATTTAGAAATGCCTTTCATCTGAGTGTTTTATTTATTGTTGTGTTTTATTGTTCAAATGTGTATATATTGTGAATAAAGATTATTTCTGTCGAAATCATTCAATGAATATGCCAGTATTGCCTACTAATTAGCTATTGGATGTCCTTTGAATGAACAGTACTTATCTTATCTCTTGTATAAATCCTTTATGTTTTTATTAAGTTAATGCATAAAGGTGCTTTATTGGAAGAACACTACATTAGGTCTAATACTTATTCTTATGTTTTTTATTGTCTTGAACTTCATTCTGTAAATAAAAACATATGTGTATGTGTGTGTGTGTATATGTATATATATATATATATATATATGTATGTATATATATATATATATATATATATATATATATATATATATATATATATATATATATATATATATATACTTCAAAGACAAATACATTCTGATATTTCATTAACATACTTCTTTATTTCGATACCTAATGAGCAAGACACAAGTTAGAAATTTTAATGTCAAAACCAGGTTGCGCAGAGAAATGGGACAAGATTGCTAATTCGACGATTGGCTCATTAGCATTTCTTTTCCTGAAATGAGGCTGGATTCAGATTCACACGTGAGTTTCTGCGCAAATTGTTTCTGATATGCCTCAATATTTTTTGTTTGTAATCTGTCATACGTGAACGATTTGCTTAGCTGTTGGTTTCAAATTCGAGATGCGATTCCACTCTTGCCTTGAGTATCAAATTTAATAATTGTTAAATCTATCTCTAAGAACGGGTTTCCTTTTGTGGGACGCACTGTATATTGTGCATAAAGATTATTTCTTTCAAAATCATTCGATGCACATTCCAGCATTGCCTACAATTCTTTTCTCTAAATCTATTGCATGCATAAGGATATATTTAAGGGTGACTTAATCCATAATTAACATAATTTGTCTAAATCAATATTTTTACGTTATTTTATTGATTGTCTTATATCTGATTGTGTAAATATGTAAATAATGTGCATAACTTTTATTTTATCAAAATAATTCAATACACATTCCAGTATTTCCATCTTTTATACCTCTGAGGATGTTATCTATTTCTTTCTCTGTATTTTTTTAAAACATTACCTGGTCCTTTTATGGATAGTTACTTTTTTATCTGGGTTGTGTTTCCATTTCTGAATACATGACATGCATAACGATATTTTAGGGTGACACAAACCTTATGTAATACATGATTAATTTTCTAAGTATCCAATGGTATCAACCAGGGGCGGATCCAGGATTTAAAAAAAGGGGGGCACATTTTTCCGAGGAAGAATTTGACAAGCAAAAAAAAAAAGAAAAAAGGTTTTCAACCAAAAATGAAGGAGATTTCGTCCCAGAAAAAAATTAACAGGCAAAAAAAGGTCTTCACGTTCAAAGGGAGGGGGGGGGGGGGGCACACTTATGTTTCAACGGCATGTTTACATTTACAGATTTTAATTTTGCTTCTCAAAGGGGGGGGGGGCACGGGCCGGCTGTGTCCTCCTGGATCCACCAGTGGTATAAACTGTTTCGGAACTAAAGGTTTACCCATGCTTGTGCCAGAAAGTTTAATTGAATCGTAAAATAAACATAAAATAAAATACGTGGCTTAACGGGTTCTCGATTGCGATACAGCAATGCATTGTGGGATGGAATTCTAGTTAGCGACGAATATGCATGTATAGTTTTACCGTTTGCTCGACATTACGCTCAAAATTTTACGAATAATTTTAATTTTTTATTCTTTCATTATCTCACGTACATTTTGGTTGCCTTTTCAACACTGTATGATTTGAGCACTTTTGTAATTATGAATAGGATGCATGGGTTAATATATTTTTAACAATTAATGCGAGCGCAATTCGCGAGCCGAAATTTTTGATAAACTATCATGAAAAGGGGATTTTTAAGTAGTTTGTTATAGAATTAATATAGAGGTTTAACTCACCAAGCAAAACGCAAGAGTGCAACGCTAGCTGATAGGTTTTGACAATCGGACCTGAAAAGGGATAATTTGATAAATTTATGGAATACACGAAGATAATAGGTACTTGACAAATCAAATAATGCGAGCGCCCAGCGCGAGCTGAAAATGTTGATACGAAGACCATAAAACGGATATTTTACAAAGCACTTTTAAAAAAATCAATTCGCAAATCAAGCAAATTAATGAAAGCTCGATGTTCGATTGGGAATGTTTTTTATATTAACTTACAGAATTGAAATTTTAAGCTTCATATCAGTCTATTGAGCAAGATATGTATCTCATCGAACATGCAATACGAGCGCGAAGCGCGAGCGAAAAATTTATATCGATAGCATATATTTTTGTTTGTATTTTCGAAGTCTTTTCCTTACCTTATTTTACTCACTCGTATTCCTTCTCTCTTTTTTCCCTCTTCTTTTTTTAAACCTCTCTTTCCTTTCTTTCTTTTCGCCCTTTTTTCTCCGCCAATGGGGGGGGGGGGGCTCAGGCCCCCTAGATACGCCTATGGGGCTGAGCGGGCCTTAATTCCCCCCACCTTGCCCCTTTTTCTACTTGTAAAAATGTTTTTAACGGGAAATGCGCTGCGTGAAATGGTAAGACAATTCTTTTTTGTTATATATTTTCAATATGAAAATGCTTTCCTTTGCCCAACGTTTGGTAAATCCATGATCTACCCCATTTATTGCTGTCTTTTTAGCACCACACAAATGAAAGCGGATAAACGGTATAGGCAGGATATCCCCCATCAATTCGGTTCGACAACCCTTGCACATTTTGTGTGCGAGAGACCAAAGCGATTGATTAATTTTTTTTATATGTGATGATGCGTGGTGGCAACAACACCTTGAAAAGACGTAATCAGCATGATCAGTATGGAATACTATAGATATCTCTAAGAATTACTAATATAAGCCAGAAAAAGGGGAATGGAAATAAAATGTGTAGAGTAACGAGGATGAAACGTCAGAATTTTCGTCTAACACTTATCAGTTGAAATATGAATGGAAGAGAGTGTCTTTGAATAAAATTAGTGTATCTTAACAGTATATGCACCGCGAATTTGTTTTCCGGGGGGGGGGGGGTCCTTTTTAGGTGAAGCAAGGCAAGGGGATGTGACGGCCCTCCCGAATATAAGTTGTGGCACAAAAATGGAAATTCAAGAGGAGCAGAGCCCTCAATGGGATCATCGCTAATGACTAACACCAGGAATAAATAATTACTAATAAATTACGGGGCACTACTCATCAGAAACCACAATATCACATCGTTAAAGATAAGAACTTCTTATAATTAAGACCTAGCTTACACTCACAAAACAGTTTACCCAATATTGGGTAAAATGGGAACATGCTTGCTGGGTAAAATGATACCAAATACTTCCTAAACTTAACGCATTGTTGCGTTGAAATTTGCCCTTTCAACTTGCATTTTATTTTTTATCCAATATGAAAGAAAAAATGATGATCGTTCCCTTTTTACCCAATATTGGGTAATTTTTTACTCAATCTTTTTGAGAGTGTAGTGATCGAGAATATGACTATTGTCCACGTTGCACTTATCAGAGTTGTCAGTGTCAATTTTATCATATTTTGAAAAAAATAAAGAGGGACAAATCACAAATATTACGTTTATTCAAGTGTATTGAAATGATTACGCGTATGGATGCCGTTGGAATGTCGATTTAGTATTATGTATCACTAGAAATAATTAATTTCTTGTTGTCACTTTCGAAAATATAATATGTATTACTATCACTCCTATCAATTTTACTGGGATAATTGGTTTATGTGAAAATAAAATATAACAATACTTCAATCACTTTGTGTCATCCTGTATTTCAATGCGCAGCAAATATTTAAAGCGATATGCTGTAGGGTGTGTGTGTGTGTGGGTCTTCATAGATTGTGATCTGAATGAGCGAACGTTTAGTTGACTAATCCTAATCACCCCTCTACAAATTAACACGCCTTTGTCATACTGTGCTTCATCCCTTGAAATTACAAGTTAATCGCCATTTAAGAGTATTATTACGCTATTCATTCATCAAGTGTCATTTTCAAGAAACTGGGGTATTCATAAGAGTGTTAATGAATAGCTGCTTAATCCGCCATATTGAAACAATAGAGTCGTTCAGCTGTCAGTCAGCTCAGAGAGTGAACGTATTTCTATGGAAGTGTTTATTACCTAAACTGAAAACAATGTTTTTGTTACAGTCACACCAACGAAACGGTAGCCAGATCGGTCAAAGCCAATACGTTATTTTGAATGGCATATTCTTGATCAGTATGGAATCATTTTCACTTGTGTGACCAACCAGCTTTGGCATTCCCATCAGTATACCTATGAACTTAACCGTACTTCGAATTTGTAGAGCTGAAAATAATGCTGTAGCCGTACGGCGAGTCGAAAACAGCCGTTTCGTCTAATGTTACTCAAACCACCTTACCATTCATATTATGTAGCTGCATGGTACATAAAGTTTAAACGGGTGTTTTCGACTCACCGTATGTACGGTCGCCTTAGGGGAAATGTGACGGCAGCTTTAAGGCTTAGATATTAGTGTAACGATGCAATTAATAGATGTTTTCGAAAGGATATTTGTTTTCATCTTTTTCCCAATGATTTACATTTTATGTAATGCAATGTGTTATGAAATGCTCACGATGGCGGTCTCCTGCTTTAAATTGTAATTTCGTTAAATGAACAATATGTTATTTTATTTATTTTCATTGCTTATTTTACGAGCACATTATCGTTATTTTTTTATATATTTGTTACCTCTGTATATATTGTATATCTCTGATGTGAATGCAGAAATAAATTAAAATCAAAGTCTGCATCGTCCAACATGAATAATATATTAAGGTGTAAATTATTTACATTATTTTGAAAGAGGGTGTGAATTTATAATTCAGCGACACAAACGACCGGGATTAAGTTCACAAAATAAAGCCAGTTTAAAATCTATGCCTGAATTCCAGTATATATATATTTTTTCATTTTGATCGTTTATGTGAAAATTTCAAGCAGAAAGGTCCACCGTGAAAGAAAGTTGGTTTTCAAGAGTATCAATTGATGGGATGGGATTTAGACTGCCACCTGATGTCATATTAACCTTAAAAAAGAGCAATAATTGGTTAAGAATGCATCACTGGCCTCAGGCATGCCAAGTGTGTAATGTTTCTAAACCGTATTCTAGTACAAGTACATAGAATACATTGTACTTACAAATCATCTTAAAAATTATAGGGAAAAAGTTCATGCGATTATTTAAAGTAGATCCGATACTCGAAACAATAACTTAAAAAGGGAATTTAAAAAAATGTAGAGCCTTCTTGATTTCTCTCTGCGTCGGATTTAATCGAAATTAATATATTGATAACGAAGTCTTCGTTGTCGATAGTTATTATATACGTATATGATATTTTATTGTACAACAGAGCATTAACCTAAACAAACTCAACTTCGTCCACCGTTTTCTCAAGCCACATATTATCATCCGCCAGACACGCAAATTAGCCAATGTTAATCTACTTCTCTCATGGAGATGGAGATCGACAAATCCGTTTTCTCTTAGTATAATTATTAACCAGCAATTGTATTGCCAGAACCCTCTAAAACACAGCATGTTCACCATCCCAACTGAATAGAAGTTCATCATTTAAGTAGTACTCATTGATGGAATAGATTGTTCTTACATGAGGACGTTCCTTGAGGCGAATACATATGCGTACAATGATAGACAGGGATTATCAGCGCCCTCATCATTGTCGAGTAGTATCATCTTTTCTCCGAAGTTTGCCCTCTCGACTATACTCCAAGAAAGCTAGTTAGTATGAGGATCTCCCCCAAAGATTAAACTATGATAAGAAACTCTTTTGACTCGCTGCGGAGTTGTCCAATATTTAGACCAATGACAATAGCGCGTGCCGGAATTAAGCCCCGCCTATTCAAACGTACGTCACTCTGCAAGGTGATTGGCATTCCATGGTCAGGGTGAAAGGCTAAAGGTCATTGTCTAGGTCATGACTGGCAGTGGTGCTTCAACACTGACCGAATGGGAGTATTGTTTGTCAACAATGCTCAATGATGTCCTCATCATGGACATGAATACAGTGCATTATAAGACGATCATTCACATTCGGAGGTTGATTGACGCGAGGAGGTGAAGTTGGGCCTATAAGAAGAAGTGATACCCTGTACGAAGGGACATTTCCATTTTGACCAGGCTCCCGACAACATATCAACCGCTTCTCAATCTAGTAATTCATCATGACTTTGTTCAGTATTGACAATCTCGCTCAGAGTGACTGCAAGCCAAGCCGTTTCAGTCCAGATGTGCGATATCATCCTAAGATGAAAGTTTTAGCTCATCGAGAAGAACAGTCTGATGACAGATCTTCTAGCCCTGAAAGCAGCATTGGAGCTCTGAGTCCATCAGATAACACCAGCTCAGGGGCTTCATCAATCTGCGATAGCCCACCATCAGCCAAGAAACCTCCTCATTCATACATTGCTCTGATTGCTATGGCTATCATCAACTCACAGGAGAAGCGTCTATTGCTGTGTGACATTTATGAATACATCATGAAACACTTTCCATTCTTCAAGGATAACGAACGGAGCTGGAGGAACAGTATTCGTCACAATCTCTCCCTCAACGAGTGTTTCATCAAGGCTGGACGAAGCGGAGATGGCAGAGGACATTTCTGGGCCATCCATCCTGCCAACCTGGAGGACTTCGCCAAAGGTGATTACAGGAGACGTCAATTAGCTCGTCGCCGAGCTCGATCAGCCAGTTATTCTCCTTACGCCTATCCATCGGTGATTCCTGGCCCGATCCATCCCGGTTACATCCCGATGGCATATTCTCCTCATCCTGACATGATCACCAAGTCACACCTAGCCATGTTCTCTGGGGTTCATCCTCTCACTGTATCAACTCATCATCCAGTCAGTGCTGCCTTGATCACTCCACCTCATATGCCAACAAGTCATCCGTACTGCCTGCCTACGACTGTTCCTGCGACCTATCGCCCGAGTGTAGCAGAGAGGATACCCCTCACCATCCCGAGCCCGATGTTCTCCAATCCGATGACATCATCCCTGAGTTCATCGACCACCACCAGTGATGCAGCAGGGTATCGTCTCGCTCATGGGATCAGTCCTAGTGTCCTGTATCCATCATACTCCAAGTCATCATCGCCACCGTCCATGCTTTCAACGTCATACGAGGCTTGGTCTTCGGGAGGATCCTGTTAGGGTTCAATGTTGTTACGAACTTTGAGACTTAATTGATTTTGGCAATCAAAGAGACTTATATATTACTCTGAATGAATTTTAAGATGACTATATTATTGTTACTCATCGATTGTATTTTGTGAGTATTGCTTGACATGTTGTGTGACAACATCGTTTGTTTATCAATTAGTGAAAACACGTTCTTGACAAATTCAATGCTCGAACATTTATTTTGTGTTTAATTGACGTTACAAACTATTAGTGTGAGATTGTTTCTGCGATAAGTATGCATTCAAATTGACCACTCATCGCTTAACCTGATACCACGTAGCGCTGACTGGTTGACGTCAATTTGAATGCATGTCTGATGTTTTGTGCGTTTGTTGTTGATGTTGTTATTTAGAAGAAAAAATATGCATTTTTCTCGTATATTTAGAGTGAGAGTTCGTAAAAAAGAGATCGGAAGGAAAAAAGAACGATATGCAGAAGATCAATGAGGCGATAGGGTGATCCAATCGAGAAAGAAAGTGCATGAATAGAGGAAGAGCGAGGGGGAGAGAGCGACCGAATGGGGAGGGAAAATAATTGTTGTTGTTCTTTGTTTATTTATTTCAAATTCACAAAAAACAGGTCATTACAATGTAATATAATGAATGCAATTATATACAAATAGATACAAATGAAAATACATCTAAAAAGATTATTGTCATTACAAAGCCTTTCATTCAAAAATAAAGGGTAGAACATACAAAACTTAGTAGTTGAAAATGAAAAGAGGGAAACTAGAATAAGGCAAAATGGCCCTGTAAATAAGTTCCCTTGATATACGCAATACCATGAAGTATCAAATTATAGATAGACAATGAGTTACCGGTACTGAGAAACATAGAATATTGAACAAAAATTAAAAAAAGCTAAAGAAATATAATTCAGAGGAACACTGAAAATGGAAGGGGGATCTGGATTGGGATGGTAATTTTGAGTTTAAAGAAAGGGATTTTTCTTTGTTGTTGTTGTTGTTGTTCTCTTCACCTAAATTTAAGTCCGATCCTCTACATTCGGGTCCTTCCTGAAATGGTAAATTGCCAACTCGTCCACTCACCACATGGTATACTTTCATTTAGTCTAATGCCATTCCATACATTTCGTCTAACAACCATTTGGTCCAATAACCATTTGTCATGAAAAAAGCTATAATGAATGAAACTTCATAAAGTCTAGGATAAAAATATTGGCAATGTCGAATAGTAATAATAATACGTATTTATAAAGCGCAGTTAACAAGGGTTTCAAAGCGCTTTACAAAGATATTAACGCAACATTATCAGGGGCCGCGGTACGGTTTTCAAAGTGGGGGGGGGGGGGCTGACCAGGCAAAAAATCACAATCATATATGGTCATTTTTACGTTTTTGTACACGGTTTTGGAAAAAAGTAGGGGGGCTAAAGCCCCCCCCCCCCCGCTTCTGCGGCCCCTGATTATTAATACAAATAATTCATTATAAGGATTGTTGAATTTGAGCTGCATATTAAGAATTGGTCCTAGCTGCCCATTGTAGGTGCTCTTTTTTTCATTTGATAGCTCAAAAGGATGGACCAATATTGATTAGAAACCATTTACCATACCTGTGTCGAGTGAGATTTCATAGTCAGCAAAATTTATAACCAATATTATTAGGGGGTCGGTGTAATCTGTGTTATTCCGCATATGAAAATAAAATCACAAATTCGTTATCCATTACTACCATTCTATACGGTTTCTACAACAAAATTAAAACGTTTAGGTCAAATGAGATGGACATGATATTGCCCCCAAAACAAATAAACAAACAACAGCAACAACAACAACAAAAAGCAGCATTTTCGCAGCAAAGGGCTGACTCAATATTTTTATCTGGTAGGTGGCAAAATGAAAATGTATTCATTTCATTTTACTTAATTTCCTATGCAAATCTTGCTAGCTTTCACCGAATTTTCACTACACAGCAACGTTGCTAAGAAACAAAAGGAGTATATGCATCGATGAGTGTGGGGGATTCTTTTGCTATTGACGACTCCCTGAGTCAGAGGTTAATCCACGTATCTATTGTGTGTGTTTGTTGTACGCGTTGGGTGGTGAACTTGCGCAAGCCCTTTTAAAGCTTGGTCCAAAGGCCTGGTACGTCCCACTGCACTTACGGATGCAGAGAGGATCTAAAACGGAAAAGAATCTTGCCATCCGTTGGAAAACGTTATGTATCCGTTGTGTACTATTGGCATACGTGTTTCATACGCTCCATATCCATCGAGCATCCGTCCACTGTGATTTCATTGTTCGCCCAATTTGTCCATTGTCTGGAGCGGATGAAAACGGATGGAGCCACCCCGAAATTTTGCTTGTCCGCTGAATCTGTGATGAATACGTTTTGTGTCCGTCGGCCATTGGGACCAGGCCTTTACTTGAGCTCAGTGAGCCTACTTTGGGAAATCGTTAAATCGAGAAGGACATTGCATCATTTGGACTTTGTGAAAACATACTTACACCTCGTTCTCATCCACAAAGTGAACCTTAGACTTTCGTGGAACCAGTTTAGTGGAAACCAGCTTTACGTCTTCTGAGAAAGATTGAGGACGGTCGAGGCTGCAGGAAAGTCTGGGGCCGTTGCGTCGCCATTTTAATCTGCCACCTTCATTTAACTTTCATTTTCAACTTCAAACCAAGAAAGCAATCTTCCTTCGTCGAGATTGGCTGAAAACAGGTTTATGCTGATAGTTCTACGCGTGAATTAAGAAGCAGCCGGTAAGTTAAACTATATGATTTCTTCTAATTCTCATGCACAAGAAACCTCAAAGAACTTTAGGGATGATTTGATTTTTTTTAATGTAAAATTTATTCAAGTATTGTGGAACAGATATGAGATTTTTTTAAAGAATGAAAATATCCTTAAGCGTGTTATTTCATGAGATGATAATGTGAATTTAGCACAGGAGCTCCATGAATTTAACATGCCTACTAAATGTTTCAATAAGTTGGCTGAATACACTCATTCAATGAACAAGGTTATGAATATAGTCTTGAGGACGCAATGATGATGACTATTAAAATAATGAAATATACTTCTTCATCATTGACGTCTTGACACTCTTCCCATAGTCGCAGAAGAGATCATTGCGTCCTCAAGACTAGGCAGAATATGCTGACAGAGCCTTGCTACATGAAATTGTTTGGAGGGGGGTTCTGAGGTGGGAATATTTTCCTCCTATTTTTTCTATTTTATTTATAAAGATAAGTCTATCTGCATTTAAACAATGATAGGATTGCTGCATGGATATATTCGATGGTATAGCTAAAAGTTGATAGAAAATTTAGAAATCATGAAAAACGAGAAAATGTAGTAGGATTCGAGGTGTTTATTTCACTCATGATTTTTTTTATGTAAACAATTCTAATATTGACATGGTTCATCTTCCGTTTGTGTGGGTAAGCACAATTGTGTTCAAAAGGCAACAATTTAATTTAATTTGGGTGTAGCAGACTACCGATCCCCTCAAAAGTTATCAAGAAAGTGACCCAGTCGCTTTCCATTAATTTCAATTGATATTTGTTGCTAAAGCATCATGAAATGGTGTGGGCGACAGATCCTAATTTGCCACCCCCTCCCTCCCATTAATACCGTTGTACGACCTTTAAAACATAGCTATCGTTAGGGTTAAGTATCGTAGCTTGGCCGACCTCCGGTGGTATCTGGAGAAAAAGGGAGATTAAAAGAAGATGGTTTGTGATAGGTAGGGGGTTTATTTCTTAGCATTACTGCAAGAAATTATGAATAATGGATCACTCGGTAAACCGATTACTGCGTTTTTCATTCTATAGATTTTAAATGAGTTTGAATTCAAATGATTTAAATGGATTGCCGTCTTGAAACCAGGGCACTGGGATCGATTTTTAGTGGGGGGTGCTGAAGTGAAAAAGAAGGGGTTTCACTCAGAATGAAGGTGCTTTCGGTCCCGAAAAATTTGACCAGCAAAAAAAATAATAAATACGGCTTTCCTACAAAATGTCGTTAATTTATGCTACTTATCATATTTATCAGATTTCCAGTGGGTGCTGCCAATGGAAAATAACACACGCAGCACCACCAATGAAAATACTGAGGGTGCTTCACCCTCAGCACCCCCGCTTTCCAAGACCATGCTTGAAACCTAGTAAAAGCATTATTTCCTTTGTTCTAAGATATCATCGTTACACCAATTATTAGTGTCGATATGCACGTAGTTAACATGGTTAACAAAATACAATTTCAAGGGAAATCAGCAGATGACAGGTTCAAATCCCACAATTTTCAAAACTTCTTCCTAACTTATTTTTCAGATCAAACATGCCTGGTAGCAACACGGACATATATTTACATTATTCTTTTTTTTTTATGTAGTTTACCTTCGTTAAAGGTGAGACCTCGAAACGAACAACCTGTAATGATCGGACAAGGGCCATCTTGGCTTCCATCATGGCAAACCTCATACCAATACATATGCGAGGTCCAGCACCAAATGGGATCCATGTAAAGGGGTTCCGGCCCTCACGATTCTCCTTGGTAAATCTTATGGAAAAGAGAAAAGATTAAAATTAAGGTAAATTCATTGAAGAAGGTGAAAGATTGAAACAGTAGAGGGTCGCTCCCCAATATATCTAATAATAATAATATGTAGCATTTATGAGGCGCCGATGATCTAGCTGCCTATTCAATGGCGCACTATACATTATTCCGGTTATAGCTCCAGCTGCTCACCTCACCTGGGTTGAGTACAACATAATGCGGGTAAATTTCTTGCTGAAGTAAAACACGCATTGGCTGGAATTTGAACCCACGCCCCTCTTATTGAAAGACGAGAGTCGTAACCACGACACCCCCAATAAGGTCTATTCGTGCATTGGGCTGCACTCGACCCAGGGGGCCGTTTCATAAAGCTGTTCGTAAGTTAAGAGCGACTTAAGAACGACTGGTGATCCTTTCTTACGCGCTAAACGATCGCCATTGAATATACCATTTACCAAAAGAAAGGATCACCAGTCGTTCTTAGAGTCGCTCTTAACTTACGAACAGCTTTATGAAACACCCACCGGGTGAGGTAAATGGGTATCTGGCAGGAATTTATTCTTGAAACGATTTGAGCGCAATTAAGTCGGGGTAAATATGCTGTATTTATTGTAGAGCGCTTAGAGACTTCTGATAAATAGGTATTAGACGCTAAATATTCAAGTATTATTATTATTACTACATTAATTCACGTTTTTGAAATTCAAAACTAGGGTGAGTATATCTGAAACCACTATAGAGATCATATGGGGCGGCTTGTGGTAAAATTTCCCCTTCCTAAAAAGTTTCATAAATTACGAAGAAAAAGAGAGAAGAATAGGAAATGAAAGGGGAAGGGTACTAATTGTGATATCATTTTTTCTTTGCGATAGGGGTGTGTTACATGTATGTGAAAGTCTGACACTGAAATTTGATTTAATTTTTAAAAAGTGAATTTTTGATTGCTTGCCTCGCTCGCTCATGACATTACTTATGAAACACTATACGTCATGTTCTGCCCATTAAAAAAAAGATTATGCAACTGCCTGTTTATGGGACCATCCTGCTCCCGACAATCTTCTGGTAATAGAGGAATAATACGAGAGGTCAATGGATAAAATGAGAAAATAGCCCATATAAAAAGACGAATAAACTTAATGCATTATGCATTGAGACACTAGAGAATCAGATATTCAATTTCCTACGGAAAGCAGAGAGGAAAGAGAGACTGAGTAAAATAGTAAAATCATAACAATGGTTTTTCAACAGTGATATTCCACAATTCTACTGATGATTTGAAACGAAACCAATGAAAATATTGTTTGAGAAATACGGTTGGTATATGCATAACTTTGTTCAAATTTCTTCCAGTCTGAAGGGTTTTCTTTTTTTTTTCAAAACATTTTTTTATCTTAGAATATGTCGTACCTGTCTGGATCAAACTTGGTTGGATTAGGCCAGTGATCCGGATCACGATGAATGCTGTAGGGTGGTATCCATATATGAGACCCCTTCTCAATCGTAAAACCATTGTAGACACAGGTCTCCCCACACTCACGATCGGTTCTGGGTGATTGGAGGCAAAATGCAAACACATAATTGAACGGGGAAAACCCCCAAACTGAACTGAAAATCATGCATTCTATAATTAACAAATAAATATGGATTTAAAAATGAGACCAGCAGATCGAGAGAGATAATGGTATTCGTGAAGGGCGGGGGGTGCATGATGTTGACTCCCTCCTTGATCGATGATGATTGTGTTTGTGAGTCAACTGATGTGGATAATGACGACGACAGCTATGATGTTGATAATGAAGATGGCGGTGATGGTGATGATGACGACGATGATGATGGTGATGATTATATGATGATGTTAATGATGATGATTACGAAGATAATGATACTAATGATGATGATGATGAAAATGTCTATGATGTTTATGATGATTACAATAATGATTATGATGAGGATGATGATGGGGGTGGTGATGACAGATTTCTTTGCCACATTCGTATTGCTTTTAATTTTCTTAACACTGGCTTCAACTTTTCAACCACTACATGTACATATAGGCATGGTAGAAGCGTTCCCTGCAAGTGACTCTCCGTTTGTTTTCCTGGTCGACTTGAATTTAACATCACAATATTTTGTTTTGCCTTTCAAATTTTAATCAGCACCCCCATTAAAAAGAATCGCTCCAGGACCCTGAAACAATCGTGTGTCTTTTACATTGTAAGTTTGTATTTGAATGCTGATCTGCTTCATACAACATGAAGTGCAAATGGAACTGACTTGGCTAAACGACCTTTCAGTTAGTCCAGATGCTGGACCTTCGAGATTTTGTTTTCCTCCACACACTGCGCTCTAACCACTGTTCGCTTTTCCCATTGATCGCGCGATCCCCAAATTTACCCTCCTACCGAGTTAAATTTGGGGATCGCGCGATCAATGGGAAAAGCGAACAGTGGTTAGAGCGCAGTGTGTGGAGGAAAACAAAATCTCGAAGGTCCAGCATCTGGACTACCTTTCAGTCAGCTTTCAGTTGTAAAAATGTGAGCCAATATCTTTTTGCCTATTAAACTCCTTCGTTCTTTGGGGAATATTTTGTTCTGTGACATTGAAACGTAACTACATATGACTTCCTTTCAAGTATAGCTATATTGAAATTGCATGCATCGACTTTGTTTCCATTGGGAATATCCGAAGGAAAAAACGATCCCATGAAATAAGTTCTAAGCTCACTTACAGTGTAGCAGGCGGGTAGATCCTGAGAGCCTCACAAATAACCTGATCTAGGTAGGGCATCTTGGAGATGCTGGAGTAGCTGACGTCGTCGCGTCTTGGTGCGACTTCGTCGACCTCGGCGATGAGTTTGTCTTGGTGATCGGGGTTGGTAGCAAGGAGGTAGGAGGTCATAGTCAGTAATGCTGAAGTTGTTTCGTAGCCCGCGGCAATGAATATGATGGACTGGGGAAAAATAGAAATATAAATGACAAATCATAGTATTTTCATTTGAATCAAACAAATCGAGTGAGTTGTATAATTTCATGGTGCGCCCAGACGGGGCTACAAGAGGGGGAATGGACCAATTAGTTCTTTAAGTAATGGGATAAAAGAAGAGGAGAGAAAAAGAAAAAATGAAAGAAGGAAAAGGGAGATAGTAAATATTAAAAGGAGAGGTTAGGATCATGACCACGAAGGTCATTATTATTTCATCATTCATTATTATTGGTGAGTTTTAGTAGGCATTGCGGTCTAATAGTCAGAAGAGCATCGATAATCCCCAAACTTTTACTCGAAGGAAAATTAAGTGCTGGAGTTTTCATCTTGGCAATTATCTAAATTTCTAAAACACTTCCTTTTAGAAAAAAAAAGAAATGTTAGAGTAACAGTTTCAAATACATTACCTGTCCTAGCATTTCCTCTCTCGTTATGTATTTCTGGGTCTTGCTCGGGAGATCATCATCTGGCCCGGCATTTTTGAAGTATTTGTTGTGGATGTCGTCATCATCGTTTTCATTCGCCGTTTCGTCTTGGCCATTTTTGGCATCGATGAGAAGCTGAAGAAAATCCACTCCCTGTTTACCAAAAGAACGTAAATATACAATTATGATGATCAAACAATCTGAAACATTATTATAAGTATTATCATCATTATCATTGTTATTATTATTATTATTATCATTATTATTATTATTTATTGTTGTTTTCATTATCATCATCATTATTTTTATTATAGATATATATTATCATCATTGTTATTATCATTAAGATTATCAGTATTATTACTATTATTATTATTCCTTGTTATTATTATTATTATTATTATTATTATTATTATTATTATTATTATAGTTGTTGTTGTTATTACCATCATCATCTTTATTATTAGCTTTATCATCATCATCATCATCATCATTATCATCTTAATCTTAACATCATCATCATTTTTATTACCGATAGTATCTGGATGTTATCTTACCTTTTCCATTGGATTGTTTTCCCTCAGAGCTACCGCCTTTTCTGTGACGTCAGAGAAGAAATCGATGACGTCCTTGGGGAACAGAGTGATATTTAGAAATCTGAAGACGTGCTTCAGAACCGGCATGAATGCTGTAATTAAACCAAAATACATTAATCAGTTTAGAAGTAGATATATGTACAGTATATTGCTTGAATTGGCAATCGCTTTTTATAATACCTGGGGCTCGTTTCGTAAAGCTGTTCGTAAGTTACGAATGACTTTACGAACGACTGGTGACCCTTTCTTGTGCTATATGATATATCCCTATGTAGCTGACTTATGTATGAGAACATGTTCCGGTCGTTCGTAAAGTTGTGCGTAACTTTACGAACAGCTTTATGAAACACCACCCCGGGCTAAAGCAAGAATAATAGGGAATTTCCTCATTCACTACTCAGACGCTTTATATAATGCAGATAATCTTTTATCAAAACTACTTCAATGACAAACTAGCCTTTGTCGAAAATCGATGAATTAAACAGCAGTGTCGTCCTGGACTCTGGATAACGACATATTTGCAATTTCTCGTCCGGTCTGCTGTCCCGGTCCACCAACTTTCGATAAAAACCCTCAGTTGTCCATTGTGACTTGGCTTGCATTTTCAAAGCAATTGGTGCGTTGTAAAAAGCGGCCGCGTAGTGATTGCAAAATATGGTAATGAGCGCACAGAGACGTTATATTCCGGTATGATTGCGTTAAATGAGAACTATACATTATCATTATTATTATGCCTAGAAAAGAAAGGATTTTGATATAAATCATTTTTATATATCACCATATTTAGTGGTGTAACATTGCCGAACTTACATTAGATTGATTTGGGGATTCCGAATCGATTTGCAGTTGATCGTATACAACAAAGATAATGGTGTCAAACGCTGTACACCGGTGTTAACCGGTGAGGACGACCCAGTCACTATTCCGGTGTTAATTTTACAGTGTTAGTTCAACTACCATTGGTGTAATGACAACACCTTCAGTTCACTTTTCAGTGTTACGTTCAATCTCTATAGGGTGTAAATTTAACACCTTATTGTGTGGTCCTCTATATAAAACACCAACTGGTGTTAGTTTTAGCACCCAAGTTTATAACAGTGTAAGTGTCTTACAGACAGCCATGAAGGCAGGCGATGTGAAGGACACTTTGAAGAACCGAGCCACGTGCTCGACGAAGGGATCGGCCTTGTCCTTCTGGGAGTTGACTTTCAAACCAAACCCGCAGCTTGCTACGTTATCCATGATGAAACTTCCAAACAAACTGAGATGAGAAAGAAAAATATGTTGAGAGGATGAGATGAAGATAGAGAGGGTAGATGGGATAGGAGAGAGGGGTTGGAGAGAGTGGGAGGGAGGGGGAGGGGTGAGAAAGGGGAGGGGAGTACAGAGGAAGAGGGGTAGGGGAAGGAGGGGAAAACTTGACATAGAAATTCGAGAGAATTGAAAATGGGAAATATCAAACAAAAGTTTAAACAGAGCAGAATACAATAATTGAGAATACAGAGTTGTGAAAACAGCTGAACATAAAGTATTATAAAAATACAAGCTTATTCGCCGTAATACAATAATCAAAATATTAAGAAATCGACGTTGACATACATTTAACATAATCGATAGCAATTAACGTCTCTTTGATGACTTGACGTTATTAAAGACGGTTTAACTTAAGACCATCAAATATATTTATCTCAATAAAAAGAGTAAAATTCACAAAGCAAAATGCTGAAAATTTGATCAAAATCGGATAACAAATAACAAAGTTATTTAATTTTAAAGATTTGCATTATTCCAATGAAACGGTTCTAGGCATGTCTTTATGAATATTCATTAGGTGGGCTGATGATGTCATATCCCCACTTGTTCTTTTCTATTTTATTATATGAAATTAGGTTTATTCAAAATTTTTCTACCAAGATCTAAAACAAATGGATTGACAACTGATTAAGTGCATTAGTTATTTACTACCGCAACTTATTTCATCACAATGGAGACACATCATTTACACATGTATGAAAAAATGAAATACTGGTATTTATGATTTCATGTAATAACATAAGAAAAAGGAAAGTGGGGATGTGACATCATCAGCCCAACTAATGTATATTCATGACGATGTGCATATAACCAAAACTGTTTTCACAAAATATTGATAAACTTTAAACTTCAATAACATTGTTATTTGTGATCCGATTTTGATGAAAATTTTTAGCATTTTGCTTTGTGAATTTTACTCTATTTATTTAGATATGAATATTGTCAGCCCCGACCATCCCTTAAATTAATTTTACATTTTTTGACGTCCACTCCAAGCAGGTGCCCCATATGTAATGTAATACAAAATAAACAAATTCCTTTCTATTAATGGTTCACAATCATGATGATAAATTGACGTTAACATTTTTGTTCATAAATGCGTATGCAGAAGACTGGTTATGATTATATTAATAATTGATTATAACATTAAAAAAATTACATATTTCTCAGATAATGCATCATGGATTATTTTATCAAATGTGTATTACGATTTTTCTTTTCTAATTAAGAACTATTTATGAATGTTTCTCATTCCCCATATGCTCATTAAACGAGTACGTTTATTACTTACTCTACCGTATCAATATTCCCATCTTTCTCGCAAGATTGTCGGAGTTTCTCTACCATTGTGTCTGCACAACTGTTGATTGTATCTGACATCTGACGAAATTAGAACATAATATAGGTTTTTTAATTCGCTGACCAAGATTTTATTTTCATATTTACGGTTATGTTAATGGATTTAGATTCTGAGCTGAATCGGGAAATGATGCTTAACTATGTTGTTCTGTCATATTTAATTTTGATCAAACTAACAGAATTTCATAAAGGCTGCACCTGTCATTTTTAATCCCTTTTTCTATCTTAAATTCGATCATTATCATGACGCGAAAAGGACGTAAATGAATTATTTAAGTCAATAAATTATATCTTGTTATCAATGAAACTGACTTAAATCTCTTTACATTTCGTATTCAAAAGAAGTTTTTAGTCAAAGGTTACATTCATATAGTCAATTTATAACAATTTAAAGCCAATGCGTTTATCTGCATTCAACACTCTCCACCCAGGTGTGATAATGTGTACTACGTAGGAAAAAATTATTTGAAACCTGATCCCAATTATGATCAGAGTAGCTGTGCCTCACCCAGGATATTTAGTGCATGGGCCGCACTTGGGTATTGAGTGCATTATAATCATTGTACATTAAAAGTATAATTTTTTCAATAAGTCGTGTTGTCGTTCGGATTTTACGCCTTTATTTAAACGATGTTTTCATGAACCCCCAAAAAGTAGCTTACATCGACAAACGTAAGAGGGTGTCCTCAGCAACACCGATGCAAGTTGTTGACGCCATCTACGTTCGGTCCTTACCATTTTCATTTTCTTCCCAGTGAAGGTTGGGGTCATAATATCCCTAATTCTCTTCCATTGCGAATCTCTGAGCTGGAATAGTGCGAGATCAAATACCCCTGATTTCATCGGCATAGGCTGAACAATGGTAACAGAAAGACAAAAAATCAATTGAAATAAATGGAATATAAACATGCCTACAAGACAAATGCATATCTGCATTTAAAGCCAACTCCCAATTTCCTTTTTTATGATGGTAATAATTGAAATTATATATTAACATTGTGTAGTTGTGATTAACTTCAAATGTATACTCTTAACATTCTTGGCGCCAGAATCTCATTATATTTAAGGGGGGAGGTACTGTAGTTGACGTCATATTTATTCAAATGGTAAGTATTGCACGGCCAAGATGTCGAATTTTTATATTCTATTTTGCCCCTCTGTGGCGCTGACGTGGTTTTGAAGTTTGTATTACATGTATTACATACTGTTTTTTCAACAAGTCTTAATGTAACGGGAACCAGAAAAGACCCGCTGGTAAATTATACAGTTTTGACTTATCATTATCATCATCATTAACATTATTATAAGTATCATATTCCAGTCTTTCTGCTTTGAAAAAAAGTTGCTCTGATTTTAAATTCCGTGTCTTTTCACATATCAACATAGTAGTGATAAAAAGATATCATATTTCTTTTCCTTACGTATTTATTGTAGAATCGATGGTAGTCCTTGATCATGACATTACGCAACACGTCGACATCAGTGATCACGATAATAGGTTTCCTCCACAGATAGACACCAAAAATAGTGCCATATCTTTTCCCGTACTCCTCCAATACTTCACAGCTGGGCTGCAGGAATATGATTGCGGGGGGGGGGGGGGCAACATGATCAAGGAAAACAAAGAAACTATAAAAAATAACTCAACACGACTGCAAAAACGCCAGTGCTAATTCAACACCACACTGCAAAAACTCTGGTGTTGATTTAACACCAGCCTGGAATCTATATATGTCCACACCAGAGAAGTGTTAAACAACACCAGATTCGTTTTGGTCTAACACCAGATCTAACACCAGTTTAGCATCAAACCAATATTGTTTTAACACTAATTGGTTTTGCTTTAATGGCTGCTTAAATCTGGCGTTAGCCTAACACTAAACCGGATTTGTTTCAACACTTTTCCGGCGTGTTCCGATATAGATATCAGGGCCCCGTATTGCAAAGAGTTACGATTTATTTATTTATTTATTATTTATTTATTAAAATATCTTTATACAGGATAACAGGCTCAGAATGACTGTTTTTCAGCCTGGTCCTGTAAACATAAAATAACAATATATACATAATAGATAAAATAGTAACTTCGGTTCTGTACAGTAATGAGTGAATTCAATAACATTTAAAATCAAAATTATCACTAATACCAAATTGTGTAAAGATAAAATACACCACCAGTCACAATTCCCAGACTCAGCACTACCTGCCTCAGCCAGAGAACAATAGAATCAGTGGACCAAATCTATTGCTCTCCGGCCGAAACAGGCAATAGTGATTCAAAGAATGGTGACTGGTACTGTATTCATTTTTTTTTTAATTGACGAAATGGGAAAACTATCCTGTAGACAAAACAATAACTGTGAAATATAAATTAAGATGTATGATATCATTGACATAGAAAATACAAAATTCAACAAAATCTATGAAGGAAATTATCATTGAGCATATACTAGACTTAAGTATAAAATTTTACAAAATAAATATCGCCTAGTTAAGTAATGGAAGCTTATTTACTGAGAGTACGAATTATATTACATAAAAATTATTCGTTCCAACATATTTGATATCCCAAATCATTAACACATTTGTCAATCAAAAAGAGAAAAATAAAGTAAAATGGAACAAAAAGCATATAATATTAATTATTGAAATAAAACTTCTTATAAATCAATTTAAATGATCCAATCAATCGTAACTCTATGGAAATCCATTAGTGTCATAATTTTTTTCTTTTGGAAATTTGCAAAATGTCCTTTGTAAACAAAGGAGAACGCACTAAATTTTTATCAAGAAATGCAATTTGGAGAAAAGCCTTCAAAATATTTTTTGAATTTAGAAAAACAGAGATCAGTGGAAAAGACAATTATAAGATTGATCGATAAAAACAACTGTTTAATTGATCAACAAGAAGATATTTTACAAGAAGTATATCTTTATTTTAAGGATTTGTATACATTTCAACCAGTATCAGAGGCTGAAAGATTGTTTGCTATGATTCCTTTGAATAAAGTAAGGATATTTACACCACAAGAAAGTGAGGTTTTAGAAGGGGATATACGTTATTCAGAAATACTTGATGCAGTTAAACAGATTAAAATTGGTAAATCGCCCGGTCAAGACGGCTTTACAGCAGAATTTTTAAAGTATTTTATTAATGATATAGGAATTTATTTGTGGCGAAGTGTCAAAAATGCTTATTTGACTGGTGAATTATCTCCTTCACAAAACTTAGGTCTTATAACTTTAATTCCTAAAGGTAATAAGCCCCGTCATTTTATTAAAAATTGGAGACCGATATCTCTTCTTAATGTTGTATACAAAATTTTATCTACATGTCTTGCAAATAGGTTACGAAAGGTATTATCAGTAGTCATTCACACAGATCAGAAAGGATTTTTACCTGGTCGTTTTATTGGGGAAAATATTAGAATAATATACGATATCATTGCTTTAGCGGAAAAGCAAAATTTACCTTGTACTTTAATGCTATTAGATTTCGAAAAGGCGTTCGATAGTATTTCCCATGAATTCATTCAAAAGGTTCTTTCGTTTTTTGGGGTGGGTCCGTCATTTCAGAGATGGGTGGATGTCTTGCACAGTAATGCTTACTCAAGCGTTATTGTTAATTCTCAATTGTCACACAGATTTAATATCCAAAGAGGCTGTAAACAAGGGGATCCAATTTCTCCTTACCTTTTCATTATGTGTGTGGAAATTCTTGCATTGTGGACAAGAAATTCAAACCAGTTTGAGGGAATCAGCGTAAACAAAAGAGAATTCGAAATACTTCAATATGCCGATGATACGGCTTTATTAATTTCTGGCTCAAATAAGTCTTTTCAAAAAGTGTTGGAGATGATTTCTTTTTTTACTCAATTTATTGGACTTAAACTCAATTCACAAAATACGCAAATTATTTTTTTGGGTAACCTGAAAAAGACAAGTTTAGACATTGAATTAGAAGTAAACTTGATAAAGGATACTTATTTTCGCTATCTTGGTACAGATTTTCATGTGAATATTAACAAGATCCCATATTACAATTACGATAGGATTTTTGATAAATTGAAAAGACAGATGATTTCATGGTCGAAGAGAAATATTGCACCTTTGGGTAGAATTACAGTGGCTAGATCCCTTTTATTGCCTCAATTAAATCACCTTTTTCTTTCAATCCCCAGTCCATCGGCTCAACTAATGACAAATATTAAAGTTAAATTTTTTCAATTTGTATGGAATGGAAAACCAGACAAAATTAGTAGGGAACAAATACTTGGTTCATACGAAGAAGGGGGATTGAAAATGATAGATATAGATTGTTTTAACAAAGCATTAAAATTGACATGGTTGAGAAGAATTCTATTGAGAAAATGTGATGACGTAGAAAGTCTATTATGATTCTCTTTAGGACAGCCTTTCCATCTGTTTTATGGAGATGAATATTTTTATAACATATCGGAAAAGATTAGTAATCCATTTTGGAAAGAGTTTTTTGCCATGCTATTTTCGATATTTCAAAAATCTGAAAATATCAATTGGCTAGCGCAACCTTTATGGAAAAATAGTAAAATACAAATAGATGGAAAGTCTGTTTATTTTTAATACTGGCAAGAAAAGGGTATAAGATTTATTAATGATTTAATAGATCGAGAAGGAAATATTATATCTTTAACTGAATGTGAATCTAAGTTTGGTTTAAAAGTCAATGTTTTGGAATATTTTTCAATTTCTCAGGCTCTAAGATGTGTGTTTAATCGAAAATTTCAAAATCTAGACCATAGAATATGTGAACCATTTGTTATGCCTTATATTTCTCCTATAATGAGTGATAAAAAGGGGTGTAAAAGTATATATAAACTTTTGATAGGAAATAAAGATTCAGCCAAAACTATTGCAGCAAAATGGGGAAAAAATTCAAATATTCTTTTGGATCACACTAACATACCGGAATTTAATAGGATGATTTTCAGATTTACAACTGACATTCGGATAAAGTATTTCCAATACAAAGTTTTCAATAGAATTGTGTTTTTAAATGATATTTTATTCAAACTAAAGATCACCAATACTGAGTGCTGTACATTTGTTATACTGTAAAGGAAACAATTGAACACTTCTTTTACTTCTGTAATTTTAGTAGAAATATTTGGAGTAAAATAGAAACGTGGATATCATCTCCTATGTTTATTCTTACATTTACTCCACATAATATTTTGTTTGGATATAAAGAAAAGCGAAATGATGCCCTGAATTGTATTAGCATTTTAGTAAAACAACAATTATATTTCTCGAGGTTGAACAAGACTGTACCTGGTTTTAAGAAGATTAAGAAGGTAATAAAAAATTATTATTTAGATGAATGTTACATTTATGATCTGAATGGAAAAAGGAAAGATTTTAATTTGAAATGGAGTATGTTGAAACATTTGTTTGAATAATGTTTATAATTTGACTTCTGTAAACGTGTTCTTTTTTTGTAAATAAACTTGCCCATTGGGGCAAAAGTATGAAAAAAAAAATTATCAAGAAATCATCATTGAATTTATGGATATACATTCATATCTATATTTTTTTTGGAACAAATATTCATTTTATATGTTGACTTTGCTGGCTTTCCATACTTGCGTTTGATCGGATCAATCGCAACTCTTTGTAAGACGGGCTCCAGGCTTGTGTTTAATCAACATTGACGTGTTTGCAGTGAAGATATATGATAAAAAGAAGAATCATAAAAGGGTCTCGTTGGAAATAAGCCATTTGAGTTTCCATGCGCTATCCTGTCCGGGGATCTGATTCACACAACTTGTCTTTGTATTTAGTATGTAATACCTGTCTGACGTCAACAGTCAATCAATGATTACATTTTGGTTTTGAATCCCCAGAGCGAGTTCCATTAACTCTCTGCCAACCCCCCCCCCCCCCTCTTCACCCTCTCTCTCTTTCCAGAGTGCCCCATGACAGAATTTTGATTACATATTTAGACAACAAATTGCTAATGGGAAATTATTTCCGAAAGTGATAGCAGTGGCAGATCCAGGGGGAGGGGGGGGGGGGGGGGGCACAGCCGGCCCATGCCCCCCTTTTAATCAAAATTTGTAATGTGAATATACCGTTTGTATGCAAGTGTACCCCCTCCGGCCTTTTGAAAGTGAGGACCTCATTTTTTTCCGCGGGCGAAATGACCTTCAATTTTAGGTAAAAACTTTTTTTTTGCTTGTCAAATTTTTATCGGGAAAATGTGCCCCCCCCCCCCCTTTGAAAAATCCTGGATCCGCCCAAAAGTGATAGTTACCCGTTTTGTCAGAGTAAAATGTTGACGAGAACAACTAAAAAAGAGGTGATGACAGTCCCCCTGGTCTTACACCCCTTCCCCCCCAAAAAAAAAAAAAAAAAAAAAAAAAAATGTTAGCCATACAGGTGCGCCACTGTTCAGAATCATGGCTCGTTCACACTGCTGAAATTAATTTGATTAAACCCGTGTTTTCAAAGTTTTATTGGGAAATGTGTTCTTTTGACCATATACTCACTCTACTGAAATCCAACGCATTTCCAAATATCGGTTTTGGGGGCGGTCCTGGAATTCCTCGCCTCTTGAAATACGTGTGCGTCCAGAAATCATACCTGAAGGGGGGGGGGGGGGGTGGGGGACATGTTATTCATTAAAAATTGAATGTATAATGAATAATGCGTTTCTAAGAATATTAGTACTTGGCTTAATAACAATAACAAGATGATGATGATAATGATGATAATAATGATAACAATAATGATAATATATAATAATAATAATAATAATAATAATAATGATAATAATAATAATAATAAATTATGATGATAATAATAATAACAGTGATAATAGTAGTTATAATGATAATAATTATAATGATAATAATAATATTAATAATAATAATAATGATAATAACAACAACAAAGAAAATAGTAATACAAACAATGATCATATTAAATGATAATGCATGATCTTTGGGAATTTGAACGAGAGAGAGAGAGGGGGGGGGGGCGGGGTGCAGATATAGTGAGGGATTAAACTTACGCAAAGAAGATGACGATCAAGGCTACCACGAGATAGACGGTGGTCATTGACAAGAATCCACTCAACAAGCTGAAAATTCCCATGGTTTTATTGACGATGATACAGACTTCGAGCTATTCTACGTACGAGCCGGCCTACGAGGCACAATTACTATAATCACTTTTAGGTGTATCGTCTTCTACTCCAAGCAACATAACATGATCGCTCGATCAAGCGATCCTAGAAATCCAAGGAACTAGAAATCAACCTAGTATTTGGCCTATTGCTGGTTGTGTTTCAATAGTTGTGATAGCCTGCGACGAGGCTGCAGAAACGAAACGGACTTCTGTGTTCTTTCAAAAATTCACGTGTTGTAATTCCATTCAGCATGGCCACTTCAAATGATATGTAAAACTAACAGCCATGCAGCATGACTTGTCGGGTTATATTTGCGTTCATATAGTGACATGCATATTAAAGTCTGAGAACTTGAACTTTGTGTTATTGCGAAACCTGGCACTCAATCGGCGCTCGATATAATGCACATCCTTCACTCGAGTCAAGTTCAGTACAGCATGGGTTGATATGTGATATGGGGGATTAAGTTGAAGGATGCGGCCCGAGGGGGAGGGGGTTGTAAAAAAACTCCGGTAAAAACCTACTGTAATCATTGCAATTTCATCAGCATTATTTTCCGACAATTACTTGTCGAATTCGAATAATCTTTTCTTGGTTTTCATTGACTTGGGGTCCATTTTTGTTCGCGTGTATCATTTTGTGCCCCCCCCCCCCCAGAACAGTTTCCGAGCATTCAAGCGCACGTTTTGCGCATGGGCCGGGGCCAAAACCACTTTTTCGCCCGGGGGGGGGGGTCAAATATAGTTGCTGTACACATATATGCGTGACCACAAAAACGCGTTTAAAGGGGTGTTTTTCAGTTTTGGACACGGGCCGCGCGTACACTCGTTAAGGCCTTATAAAAAACACTGATTTAAAAAAAAAGGTGGGATGAAAGACTTGTCAATGGTCAATCGCGGGGTCAAACGTTTTTAGAGTATGTTTTTTCCAAAGTTTTTTTTTAAGACTAGCCAAACGTGTTTAGGGTATATAGGCCCCCTATGTTTTTTCCCCAAGTTTTTTTCCCAGGGTCATATTCTGCATGGTGACAACATGTTTAGGGGCTAAAAATGTGTAAATAAACCCGCGAAAAACGTGTTTAGGGGGTTATTTTGCACACAGAGAAAATCTCGTATAGGGGGTGTTTAGAAATAATTTGGTCACGCATACGTGTACAGCAATACATTTGACTGCCCCTCCCCCCGAGCTTGGGGTCCCTTTTTGATTGCGTGTATCATTTAATTATTTTTAATTGTTAAACCCGAATGAAAAGCGCCAGGTGTCCCCCGAGAACAGTTTCCGAGCATTCAAGCGCACGTTTTGTGCATCTCGGGGGCCAAAGCCACTATTTCAGCACAATAGGCAAAAAAGTCGCCAGTATTAACTACTCGCCTTTTTTTTTTTTTTGGAGACTTAAGCTTTTTCAGAATGATTTTGCGTTTCTAAATGATTCCATAACAAAAGTGCAAGTTATTTCGGAGGCGAGTTGGTGGAGAGTTGAAATTGGGCTGAAGGCTAAAAAAAAAAGTCGATCGCCAGTGAAAATGTTTACATGTTTTCTCAGCTCAAAATAATAGTACAGAGATGATACTCACAATCACAGCTTCATAAAGGCAGCTAAAAGTTCCATGAAATATACCTTTTTTTTTTACCACATAATTAACAGGTACGAAGGTCTGAATCTTTTTTTCTAGAGTTGAGACTAGAACCTCGCTTCCCATAGAGGTCTAAAGATTCATCAAATATGTTGTTAACTTAACCATTTTAATCCAAATATGTAACGTACGTGATGTAACTTACGTTACCATACAGTTTGATAAATCGGGATAAATAATTAGTTGAATAAAAATAAACATAGTTCAGAATTGCGCCATCAACGGACAGTCATTGGGAAGATTGGCAACCGCCACTGCAAACACGAAGAACAGGGCGACTATTTCAAGTTGAATGTGTTTTTTTTTTTTTTTTATAGAATCGTGTTTTAATCTGATTATTGTGCAAACATTTAGTCAATAGCCCCACTGTAAAAACACAGTTGTTTTTTTTTCTACAGGTATATTATTTCCAAGTGAATTATTCCTATAGTTAGGTAACGTAAGTTTCAAAACATTGTCAGTTTAATATATAGCAGACAATCCAAGTAAAAGTCTACCACTCTGAAATAAAAGTTTACCACTTTGAAATAATGAAATCGTGTCAGGTATAACGTAAATTGTAGACAAGTTTCTCTATCAAATCAAGTTGTACTCAACTGTGGTTTTACTTTAGGGGTTTCTGTGGAAGGGAACTTCTCATAGTATCTGTTCAAAATTTTCTTTATGTAAACTTTGTCTCTGTAATTGGTTGAAATATTTTAATCCTCCAAGTATAATAAGCAAATTTTACACTAATGTAAGGACATTCATTGAATAACTGATGAAATTGAATTACAAGTTCTTGATTAAATATTTAGTGGATCAGGCATGTGCAATAATGTGGTAACGAAGGTTTCCAGTTTTGGTAACGCCTATAAGCTTCAACAGTCTTTTTTCATTAAAAGATGTGTTAGAGATTATGCATGGATAAGAAAAGAGTTCATTGTACTAGTATAATTGTTAACAGTCTTCTGTAGGGGACTAGTTACGTATATTTATGCAATCAAAAGCTAATTAGGGAAATTATTACCTGACTTATTATACTGTAAACAATGAAGTGCTAATTTAGCACTTACAGTGCTTGTACAGTGACTGCACTACGAGTGCCGATTTTCTAGTTCAAATTTAAACTAAAAAACAGCACTCGTAGTGCATTCACTATACAAGCACTGTAAGTGCTAAATTAGCACTTCATGTTTATAGTGTACCTGTCGTTTTGAAGAAAATCACTGGAATTAGTGTTGGAATGCACATTAATGATCTCATAGTGAAAAAAGACTATTTTGAACGAAGAAAGTACAAGAAAAACAATGAAAGTATGGACCCTTATCTGTTCCAACTTATAACTGCGTTCGTCATATCAGTCAAATTTAAGTTTAAAGGACAAGTCCACCCCAACAAAAAGTTGATTTAAATAAAAAAAAAATTCCAACAAGCATAACACTGAAAATTTCATTAAAATCGGATGTAAAATAAGAAAGTTATGACATTTCGAAGTTTCGCTTAATTTCACAAAACAGTTATATACACATCCTGGCTGGTATGCAAATGAGGAGACTATGACGTCATCCACTCACTATTTCTTTTGTATTTTATTATATGAAATGTGCAATATTCTAATTTTCTCCTCATTGTCAAGTGATACAACGATTAATTCCTTCCCTGCACATGAAGAATTAGCATTGTTAAATACTATATGGTTCATTCAAGTTGGTCCTTATTGTCAAATCTATCAAAAATGAAATATTGTATAATTCAAGCAATAAAAAAACAAAAGAAATAGTGAGTGATGGACATCATCGACTGACTCACCTAATTGTGCATATCACTGTTTTGTGAAAAATAAGCAAAATTTTAAAATGTCATAACTTTCTTATTTTACATTCGATTTTGATGAAATTTTCAGCACTATGCTTGTTTGATTTTTCTCTATTTCTTCAAGTCAGCATTTTCCTGGGGTGGACTTAACCTTTAAGCGATAAGGATTAGAGTCTCTATGAAAAAAGTCCTCTGCCGGATTGAAGAACCTTATATAAATATATACGCGATGTCATCTCAAAAATGCTTTTTCAGACTTTCGTTGAATCAAACAGATGCAGTTGAAAGTATCTTCAAGGCCTTCTTGTTGAACAAAATTGACAAATCAGAATTTGTTCTTGTTCAGAAACCATTTAGAAACAGTTGGTGTTATATACATATTGACCTAACCTTGTATTTAAGACTGAACTAATCACTATCATCTTAATGCATTAAACAACTTGAATGTGTAACAAAATTTAATTTCTTTATACAAAATCAAGAGCGAAACATTGTTCTAGCAAAGACAGTCTCATGTAATATTAACAACTGTATACTGTAATTCCATTTATCTCCTATTCTCCTTTAATGCTATCAATTTGTTGGTATCCATGTGGATCAAAAGGAAAAACATAACAAAACAAATCAAATGCAAAAATTAAATCAACTATATGCTGTCAGAAATTGTTTCACTCGACTATCTGTCAATTAACAGGGCATAATTATTCTTATTAAAACAATAATCATCAGGTACTAATACGTGGTTCTAATTGATCAACTGCAAAGTGATCATGTAATTCGTGAAATATTTGTAATTGCTTTAATTTGAGACAATGCTATTGATATACTTGGATCGCAAATCATACATTTTATTTATTCCAGCAGGGCCGTAGCTAGAGGGGGGGGGGGGGGTATGGGGGTAGTGACCCCCCCCCCCAACATTCATGGCAGTCGGCAAAATCATGTACCAGTTGGAAAAATGGAGGATAGGGGAGAAAAAGAAAGAGGGAAAGAAAGGAAGAGAAAAAAGAAAGAAGGAGAGAGGGAGAGAGGGGGAGAAAAAGAAAGAAAGAAGGAAGGAAGGAAAGAAAAATAGGGGTACTAACTTCGAAGAAGGTTACGTCTTTTAGAGTAAAGACAACCAGTTGGCAAATCCAAGTCCATGTAGCCAGGCTTACAGCCCTACTAGTCAGCAAAATACAAAGGACAAAACAGATGGAGCTATAATAACACACAAAGTAAGTCCCCGGTCCTCCCCCAATATAAACAAGCTTGTGAGTTTGCAAATTATACCACAATTATTGACGATTTAACAAACACATTAGTTTTGTCAAATTCGATGCAATACTAGGTAAATAAATATGGGGTGGGATGAATTTCCAAGGTTTACGTTGAATAATCAAAGCCAAAGTATAGTTGGCAAATTATAAAGTGGGCCTATTAAAGTGGCAGAACACTATACGCTCTACCAGTCAGCAAAGTACAAGTACTGCCCCGTTTCAGATCTGAAAAGAACAGAACACAAGACTTAAAAAACTGGTAACACTGCAGTTGGCAAATTCATGAAGACAAGTCTACAACTTGTAGACTTGTCTACAAGTTTGCAGTTGGCAAAAAACACAAAAATTTTCTAAGTTATTTTTACTAAATTCTGTCGCCGAAGATTTTTTTTTAATTTATGGTGTCAAAATGTGCTTGGGGTGGGGATGGGTTGGAGTGGGGGCAGGTTGGGGTTGCATCATTCCTGGTGCTCGCATTGTCTGACTAATGAGATATATAGTCCTGTTGTATTTTAAGTCCATAAAGATTATGCACCAAATTATCTCCTTGCACTTCAAGTTATTATTTTTTTATGTAGTGACATATGTTTTTTTTCATGACTATATACTTAAAGTGATTGCCCCCTTTTACGGCCTTCATAAAACATTTCCAGTCTGTGCTTACGTTCGCATTGGTGTGGACCGATATAGATACCGGGCTGGTGATAAATCAACACCGGCGTTTTTGCAGTGCACGAATTCCTAAAGACAGTGTCCCTTTTTCTGATCTAATTATAACAAATTTTCAGCTCGCGCTTCGCGCTCGCATCACTTAATTAGTGAAGTAATAAATTCCTACAAACAAGCCATAGAATGCCCCTCTTCAGGTCCGAATTTCAAAAATTGTCAGCTCGCGCTTCTCGCCCGCAATATTTCATTAGTGAAATACGTATCATGTTCATGATTACAATGACCACTAAAAGGTGCTTCATGTGCCAGTGTAATTCTAACAAAATCAGCAAGCGCTTGGCGCTCGCATTAGATGACTATGATGAGATACGTACGCACTTCATAAATTCCATAAGATAGTCCTTAAAATGTCCCTTTTTAGGGTTAAGTTATACAAAAACTTTCAGCTCGCGCTTCGCGCTTGCATTGTTTGTTTTGTGAGACAGGTACGTATCATGATTACAAAACTTTGCTTATAATGTCCCTTTTTAGGACTGAATATCAAACATTTTCAGCTCGCGCTTCGCGCTCGCATTATTTGATCACTAAGATACATATCCATTTCATGGCACAGTCCTTAAAATGTATCTATTAGGTCAGTATACCTGGCAATTGAGCGCGCTTCGCGCACCCACTTAATGACTCAAAATTTTTGCTGGTGCCCGCCCCCCCTCCCAATGCCGTGACCCACGGTGCGCCACTGTTAGCAGTAGCACTCTTGAAATTTTAGTTGAGACATCTTGCACAGAAGGTCAATTAAAAATTAAAAAATCTTTGATTTTGATATTATTAATGCATAGGGTATATCATTATACTGCAAGTTAGCAACTACGGCACACTAGCCTTTCTATTTTGATCCAAAATGTTTATTTTTACAGTGCAAATATCTTTGTATATCTTTGTATAATTTACCTTAAAGGAAACCAAAACCCAAGAAGAGAAGTAATCTTATTGGAAAGAGTAAAATGAGAGGAACAATTTAAAAAAAGTTTCATCAAGATCGGTTATGAAATAAGCAAGTTATGGGAGTTTGAAAACTCTTGTTGTACTTTCTATGGGCATCCTCAAATTGGCAAACGTGGTTCAAAATGGCTGATTTTGTGGACAACTCTCCATTTGTTTTGTACACAAATTTTCAGATTTTCCTCATTATCTTTCAAATTGCATCTTGTCTCCTTCTGAGCACAACATATGTCATGGGAAAATATAATCCACACCATATATTTCAAGGTCAGGAGGAGATAATGTGAAATATGTAAAATAAAGGGGAAAATCGGAAAATATGTGTACAAAACAAATGGAGAGTTGTCCACAAAATCAACCATTTTGAAGCACGTTTGCCAATTTGAGGATCCACATAGTAAGTACAACAAGACTTTTTAATCGTCCATAACTTGCTTATTTCATAACCGATTTTGATGAAACTTTTTTAAATTGTTCCTCTCATTTTACTCTTTCCCATAAGATTGCTTCTCTTCTTGGGTTTTGGTTTCCTTTAAAGTATTCACCAAATGCCACTAATTCAATTCTAAACATTCAAAATATTTTAGCATGTGATTATTGTAGGGGGGGGGGCACATCCCCCACCAGACTCCCCCTGTGCTCACGTTGGCGCTGTCACGCCAAATTTAGTTGGCAAATTTAGCTGGTACACCCCCCCCCCCCCCAACAAAATGCTTCCGGCTACGGCCCTGTATTCCAGTGATGCATATTTTAATTATATCCGTTTCTTTGGGCGCTAACAAAATTTTAATTTTCAACATCATCATGATCATTGTATTTAATAAGATCAGGTATTACGTCTCTTATCTTGTCAATCAGGGTGTTACGGGGATTATCGAGATTTCTCCATTGGTTAATAAAGTGATATTCATCTTCAACATCAAGGTGACAAAGAGGATATAGCCTATTTTCTACTGAAATCTGTTTGTGTCTCCCTTGTTCGATCATTAATTTATTATCGCTTATTCTGAGTTTGAGTTTGATGAAGGTTGTAATGTCCTTTTTGTCGATATCCAATAGTAAATAATTTTCCAATTCATAATTGTATTTTAATTTATTGTATACTTTGTATTCATTACTATTTTCGTCAAGACTTTCTTTCCAATATTTTATACATGTATATATCTCTTTTAAATTTGTCAACTTGTGCTTTTTCTAGGCATTTTACCGAATATATATTCTGACTTTGCCATACATGTGTAAATCCTACTACTTCAAATAGTTTTTCCATATTTTTTGTGAGAGTTGTTTTATTGTCTAATCCATCCATATATGTCGTTTTAATAATACTTGTGTCTGGGGCTTCGATGATGTGATACCAAAATCTAATAACATATTTTATGACAGATTAGTCATATAATATTTTTATATTCTCTTTCGTTCATGTAAAATCTTCTCTAACCCCAAACTTCGGAATTATACAAAAGAATTGGTTCAATGCAAGCATCGGATATTTTGAAGTTTTCTATTAAAGACGGTCTATTTTGGGAGAATATATTTTTTACACTAAATGTTGCTTTTTAGCTTTATTAACTAAATGCTTGACTGCAGCGGAAAAGGTTCCAGACGGTTTAAATATAGTTCCTAAGTATTTATAAGTGTCCGTAATGCTTATTTGCGTGTCCTTAATGAAAACAAAAATTTAATCATCCTGCCATATTTATTAAAAATCATTATTTTAGTCTTTTCGGCATTTATATTTAAGTCCCATTTGTCACAGTAGACATTACGTTTACTAAGAGCCAATTGTAGTCCATTGGCTGTCTCGGACATTCGAATTAAGTCGTCGGCGTACATGAGACAAGATATTTTGAATAATCAAAGCCAAAGTATAGTTGGCAAATTATAAAGTGGGCCTATTAAAGTGGCAGAACACTATACGCTCTACCAGTCAGCAAAGTACAAGTACTGTCCCGTTTCAGATCTGAAAAGAACAGAACACAAGACTTAAAAAACTGGTAACACTGCTAAGTATTTATAAGTGTCCGTAATGCTTATTTGCGTGTCCTTAATGAAAACAAAAATTTAATCATCCTGCCATATTTATTAAAAATCATTATTTTAGTCTTTTCGGCATTTATATTTAAGTCCCATTTGTCACAGTAGACATTACGTTTACTAAGAGCCAATTGTATTCCATTGGCTGTCTCGGACAATCGAATCAAGTCGTCGGCGTACATGAGACAAGATATTTTTTTTCTCTCTGAGTTAAGTGTGATGGGACTGCAGGTATCATCAAAATTGTCGACTAGATCATTGATATAGAGTGAAAAAGAGTAGGACCTAGGACACATCCCTGTTTGACCCCTGCTGTGGTTTAAAAATTGGGCTACCCTATTTTGGAGTTTAACCGAGAAGGAAACATCATTATACATGTTTTCAACAATATCAAAGAACAGTACATTTATACCATAAAATTGTCTAAATTTATAAAGTAATGCCTTCCTATTAACTACATCGAAAGCTTTTCGAAAATCAATTAAACACGCGTGTAAGTATTGTTTCTTTTTAAACATTTTATCTATAATTGATTTAAGAGAGAATACGTGGTCTGAAGTTTTAGATTTCTTCCGGAATCCTATCTGTTCGACTGCAAGTATAAAATGTTTTATACATTTTATAATTTCCTATATTCTCTTATCATTAACAAAATCATTTCATAACTTGATTAATAGAAATTTGAAACCTCAATAATCTTTCACATACATTTTCTATCCTTTCAAAATTTGCATTGACTTTAGACCGTTACCCTTTTCAAGTTTTGCATAGACTTCGTTATCGGTTTCGTCCTGTACCTTGCCAATGTAGAAGCGGCGGAGGGGGGGGGTGTCTATGAGGCTAAGTGTTACGTACGTTTATCTACATCGAAACAACTTTTCCACCGAGCCTGATCTTCAATGAAATATATACACACTATATAGAAAACAAGACGAAGGAGTCAACTATGCACCTTCGGAAAGCAAGGCTACGCAGAAAATAATTTGGGTGTAGAGTAGACAACTGGAATCCTCGTTGAGCATCGGCCTCGCCAGAAGAAACCGACACGCCTATACGTTCCATGACATTAGCTCCGGCGACAAATGCTCTTCTGTAAATTCCACACACTATTCGAATGAATAACTCCAACCCTTGATTTAACACTATACCCTACCCTAAATTTAAACCCTAACATAAAACCCTAATGCAACCATAACCGCAACCCTACATCTTAGACGAAATAATGCCCAGAGCAATTGTCGTAGGAGCAAATGTCGTGTCCCCCGGCTGTGGTATCACCCGATGATAATCCTGGATTTAGTGTTACACTTCTCTGTTCTTTTGTGATCTTACTTAATTCGAATAATAAAGATGTATTATGAACAAATTTCAAAAGTTGACGAAAGAGTATTTGAAAAAAAGGACAATAATATAACTTCAACATAATTATTCTGCCGTCATTTCACACGTTTACCTCATTATTTCCTCTCGGGGAAATCCCAGCTTTTGACTTTCTCACACAGCCTCTTTTGACCAGATGGCAATGTTGGTTTTTACATCTGTCATGATTGGCTCTATTGTTGTTTCATGACATTTCAAAGTGAGACTGTAGGTGCCTTTCTGTTGATGCAACGATACGATATTTTCATTGTGAACAAAGAGTTGTTTCCTTTGTCATGTTTCAGTGTCACCGTGATCTTATTGTTTGTCTTGAAGAGGAAAATAATGAAGTCCTCTAAGATCTTATTGGGCAATAACAAGTCACGGCCCTTACAGAAAAGTGTATACATAAAAGAATACAATAATAACCATATACATGATGAAGGAGAATATATTTTATTAAACTTGTTGTCGGTTTCTATCTTTCAAACTGAGATACTGTGTAGTAATGTAAGGCATGGGCCATACGAAGGATCCATGACTTAAGTGATTGCTGCACTATATCTACATCGATATCTTTTGAGGTACATCTATCATATTTCGAGATTTCCCCAAAAGTCATATCAACCAGAGCATAATGGAATCAAAGTGGATTTCACATGAACAATTATTAATAGTCTTCATCATATTATCTATATGCAATGGCTCCTCTTCTCAAAGTACTGGTACGTAAAATAACTTATATTTCTATTTTAATTTGAATTTCTATCCTCATCTCTCTCTCTCCCCCCTTCTTTGCTCCATTTATGTGATAATTATATATTTTAAGTAGACTTAAGTTTTGATATGAGATACTGTAGTTACGTTTTCGTTCATTTGCCTTGTTATATTGTACTTCATATTTTGTTGTAAATTGTCCATTGCAGCATGTGCTGCTTGTCAGTTTTTATGTGCATTATATACCAATCAATAAATAGTAAAGTATTCATGGTGTACGAACTATAGAATGGGCATTAATTCATCCTAATCTAAAGCTTTACGGATAACATGGGCAAAGAACATTGGAGTACAATACTGTTCTTGAATCAGTTCAGCAATACCGTATCAAGGAATAATGCTTAATAACAAGTTGCAATGAAATACTCATGTTGAACACATAGTTAAGAAAGCAAACTGTATGCTTGGTTTTGTATTGTCAATTTCTAAGTCTTTGACCGCATCTTCAATATTATCTTTGTTCAAATCAATTCTTCTTCCGATTCTCGAGTATGGTCAACCGGCTTGGCACTTGCATACGCAATATCTATCCCGAAGGTCGAAAGTGTTCAGAGACGAGCCACCCGCATTGTACTAAAACTAAAGATGGCAAGAAATGTCCTATCACTACAGACTACCAAAATGTTCATGATTTTCATGATTTATTTATGTTGTCAAGGCGTTGTATGATATTGTACGATGCGATGCAGTTAGACGTTCCATTTGATTAACAGTCTGCATTTGGAGGTAGTGAAGTTCAACCACCTCCGGCTTCGAGCGCGAACAAATCGACTTCTCCTTTCAGCTATCAATTCTTATTTCCCGTGACTTGGATGAATTGCCGGTAGGTTTGCGCTCTGAATGGGTTGGTTGCTAACTCACTAAATTCATGGACTAATGAGCTAAGGAGCAAGTTTATGCTTACCCAGTAATGAACCACAGTATCATCTTTGCAGGACTGGAGATTATTATATTCCAAACAGTGAATTTTGTAATAGTTGCACATAAGTTATGACCATTTTATAGCCTTGGATCTTTTTTATTAGTTTATATACTGTTTTTGTCAGCTAGGAATAGAAGAAAACTCGAGGTTATTCAGAATCGTGCCGCTCTATAAATTTTTGGCTTTGGATCCCGAACTCATACTACACCCCTGCTTAAGGAACTCCACTGGTTACCTCTATTCCAACGTATTCAGTTTAAAGTCTGATTATATGCATACAAAACTCTAAATCAATTGGTACCTGAATATCTTAATAATACCATCAAAGTATACACACCCTCTCGTAATCTTCGTTCAATCAATAAGGAGCTTTCGATTTGCACGTCGACTAGTGGACTGCGACGAAAGTGCGTCATAGTAGTCTGCTTTGTGTTTACGGTATACAGAACCGCTGGAGTAAATCACCACATGGCTTCAATCAATGGGCAAGGATTTGATTGCTCGTTTACTACGTTTCGAACGAGCGTGATCTGAGCGAAATCCACGTTCGTCATCATGAAGTTGACGTGTCAGGAATGGCTTGCACATGCTCAGTGTCTTCCAATCATGTGCTCGACTGACTTTGTATACCATCAACACAAAGCAGACTATTATGTAGTCTGCTATGTAGTGCGGATGTCAAAAATGTGTTCCGTGTTCTCAATACGCTGCTGAACAGATCGCCGACCATTCTTCCTGCAGATACCTCTGCTACATCATTACCTTACAGATTTGCCTCCTTCTTCGTCCAGAAAGTAGAAAGAATTAGATCAGATCTTCATGCAGGGAATGCGGCATCTCAAGTTTGTGCCAGTGCGTCACATGAAGATGGAGCAGCGTCTCGGCTAAAATATTTTGATGATGTCACTGCGGAGAGAGTGTACAAGTTCATTCGTTCCGCACCCAATAATAAGTCGTGTTCGCTGGATCCATTGCCGACATGGCTCTTGAAGGAGAACATTAACACACTACTTCCATATATTGTGTCAATCATCAACACATCTTTGGACAGCGGTCTCTTTCCTGTAGCACTGAGGGAAGCACTGGTTACTCCACTTATCAAGAAATCTAACCTCGATCGTGATAAAACTACAGACCTGTCTCCAATGTTCCATTTCTTTCGAAAATCATTGAGAGGGCTGCTTTGTCCCAAATCTTGGACTATCTTGATACAAATGATCTGCATGTAAAGAATCAGTCAGCCTACCGGCGTGAACATAGCACAGAGACTGCTCTCTTAATTGTTCAAAATGACATTCTTCGAGCGATAGACAACAGGCTTGTTACATTTGTTGTCTTCCTAGACCTCTCTGCTGCATTCGACTCCGTCGATCATGACATTCTTCTGAATCGTCTCACTAGTCAATTCGGCATCTCTGGGAATGTGAAAACCTGGTTCGATTCTTATCTGAAAGAACGTAGTTTCAGGCTGAAGGTTGCGAACAAGCTCTCAGAATCAGTTCCTTTGAATTTCGGTGTTCCGCAGGGATCGGTGGTCGATCCGCAGCTTTTTAGTTTGTATACCCAGCCCATGTCAGGCATCATCAAACAACATGAAGGTATTCATTATCATATCTATGCAGACGACGTGCAGCTGTACCTATATCTTCGCAGACCCAAAGGACAGACGTGCAGTCGAGCTAGCTCTCACCACATTATCTGTGTGTGTTAGAGACCTGCAGCGGTGGATGCAGAGCAACATGTTGAAACTGAACTGTGAAAAAACAGAGTTCCTGGTTGTTGCCAACCCCCACTATCTCCATCTTGTGTCCGACGTTAGTCTCGTCATTGGTGAAACTGTAGTGAAACCTTCCTCTTCAGTCAGAAGCCTGGGTGTTGTGATTGACTCCTCCCTGAAGATGAATCGCCACGTTTCATCCCTTTCAAGTTCGCTGCATTTTCATATCTCAAATATAGCTCGTATAAGGCCTTTCCTAAGCCAGGCTGCCTGCGAGCATGCTGTGAGAGCTTTGATCACATCCAGAATTGACTATGCAAACTCCCTGCTATGTGGTACATATTCGGCTAACATCCAGCGACTTCAACGCGCTCAGAATCGTGCAGCCAAATTGGTATTCCTTGCCAAGAAGCGAGATCATGCCTCTCCCCTTCTACATCAATTACACTGGCTCCCTGTCCATAAGCGTGTCACATACAAAATCATCACCATTGCCTACAAATGCATCCATAATTGTGCTCCACCCTATCTTAATTTCTCTGTACCAGAGTGAAAGGCGTGGACTACGATCGGGTACTGATACAACTCTGTTGGCAAGACCAAGAACTGCTACCTCCTAAGGGGACCGATCGTTTGCTGCTGCCGCGCCACGCCTCTGGAACCAGCTCCCCCGCTGCATTCGTGAATCGTCATCTCTGGAAGCATTTCAGCGGTCATTAAAGACATTTCTTTTTAATAGATAATTTATTTGTTATTTATGTATGTATGTATTTTGTTTTCACAATTTTGATTTTGCCCATTCTGTAAAGCGCTGTGATACAATCATTGTGAAGAGCGCTATATAAATACTTATATTGTATTGTATTGTATTGTATTATGACGTACTTTCGTCGCAGTCCACTAGTCGACGTGCAAATCGAAAGCTCCCTAATGACACATGCAGACTTTGCATTCCCTGTTGAAAAACGTTTTCTGTAGCTGCTGCCAAGACTTGTAATGCCATCCCTCTTCCAATAAGAAATGCTTCCATTATTCCTGGCTTCAAATCTTCCCTTAAGACATACATTTTTTCTTAATAATTAATGTCCCTTATTATCTAAAATGACTGTGGTTATTATTGCAAAAGGTAAATTATTATTCATACATTGTACGCGCTATGGTACTTTTTGTTTTTAGCGCTTCTAAATATCCATTATTATTATTATTGTTATTATCATTATTTTCATTATTATTATAATTGAAAGTGTATATGCCGAGTATTGTCATAGCGCCCAGTGGCAGTAGACGTCCTCTCACTGAGTCCATGTTCTTTGCGATGGTTGGATACATGATTCTGTTATCGTGACTGTTATCCTTGCTATATACATTGTCGTAATGAATTGTTGTTCATTTTTGTATTCATAAAATGTAAATTCATTACTATTGATATGGATAAGGTGAGTTAAGGGACAAGTCCACCTCAACAGAAAGTAGATTTGAATAAAATGAGAAAAATCCAACAAAAATAACACTGAAAACTTTATAAAAATCGGATGTAAAATAAGAAAGTTATGACATTTTAAAGTTTTGCTTAATTTTGAGAAAACAAGTGTAAAAATAATTTTGCCATTGCTTGCCATTTAATTCCATACGAGGCATCAAAACACATACTTTAGGCAATATGCCTAAATACCATAAAAGGTAATGAACATCAACACAATCTAAATAATGTCGTGAGATATAACAAAAGACTATATATGCATCAGAACTGTGCATACTGAAAGATATGGTCACGTGAACACCAGTAGGGTAGTAACTCCTCCCTGGGGCTGTTGATCACGTGACCCACCCGCAGGATAGTAGTTCCCATGGGTATTTCCCCTAAATCTTGGTAATCAACATCTTTGGAGCATATACGAATATTGGTGATCTGTCATGTTACAAACAATTTGTTTCTGAACACAAACCTTCTACATATTGTATAAGGCTATCCTTTCATGCTCCTTACCATTTCGGTGTAACAACAAAATTAGCCACATTACGTACGATGCTGTATATGCATATATCCATACTATGGTTGTATCCGCATCCATGTTGTATCTGTGTATACATTCTTGTTAAACGCTGTAATTGCCCGCCCAACCTTCCAACCTTATGCAGGCCAAAGAGTTACCTTCCGATTTCATGTGCTCCTAATTTCCAACATAAAATCAATATCTCTCCCAACCTCCCAACCAATGCTGACATAATTCTTCACAACCTCCCAACCACAATGTCCTGTCTCACAGGAGCATCGTAAATCGTGATACACAAAATTTCCTAAACATTTTCCATGCTCCTAATTTGCATCATAAAGCTCAAGGACTTAATGTTTCTCCCAACCTCACAACCATACTGACATGATTCATCCGAGCCTCCCAACCATAATGTAATGTCCCACAGGAGCATCAGAAATCGTGATACACAAATACCCTTTTTACACAGGCTAAAATATCCTTAACCCCGTACTATAGGTGGGGCTATTAGCCCCACCTATACATGTAGTACGGGGTTAAGCTTAGCCCACTTTCTTTTTACAGAGCATTTTTGCAAAGTGGGCTAACCCCTTTAGTACGGGATTATTTGGCCCTGCAAAATAGCAGGGTTATCCCAGCAATTGCGATGCTAGGAGCGATAGTACGGGGTTAAGATCATAGGCGGCGGAAGCGGGGGGGGGGGGGGGGGGGACAGGTACCCCCTAATTTTTTTTGGTCAATTTTTTTACATGTGTCCAGCACAAAATTTTAGGTTTGGACGCCCCTCCTAAATTTTTAGTTGATGACCTTTTTTATTTGCTTGTCAATTTTTTTTTACATGTGTCCATCAAATAATTTCAGTTGGACCCCCCTTAAATTTTTTGGCTTCCGCCGCCAATGGTTAAGATCGCTAGTGTAAAACGAAAGTGGGCTAAGCTTAACCCCGTACTATAGGTGGGGCTAGATGGCAATTTAGCCCCACCTAAAGTACGGGGTTAAGGAAATTTTAGCCTGTGTAAAAAGGGTACGAGTTAAGTACTTGCATCGACAAATGTATTTAAAGTGCGTGCGATTTTGAATGACCCCTCAGTGCGCTCGTGAATATTCATGAGCTACCACTAGTCCGGGGCAGTGGTGTAACAGGCGGGGGGCAAGCTGCCCCCCCCCCCCCCCTGGCGGAGTTCACCGGGAAAATGAAAAAAACGGGAAAAGGAAAAAAATAAGGGGAGAAAGAAAGGGAAAGGAAAGGAAACAAGAGGTAAGGGGGAAAAGGAAGGGGGAAAGGAAAGGGAAAAGAAAACTAAGAAAAACACATAAAAACGGAAAACGGAAAGAATTTGGGAAAAGGTCAAAGGAAGGAAAGAAGAACGTGTAAGAAAGAACAATTTCCCCAGATATACAAATAAATTAGCATGATTAGTAAGACAGGGAAATAAATTAAAGATGACAAAAAGGCAAACAAAAGCGAGTGAAGGTAGAATGGAATGAGGAAAAATCTAAATTGGAAAATAAAGAAAAGGGACAAGATATATACCGGGCTGCTGAGGATTGAAGATAACGAGCGGGAAAAAAGATGGATGGTATACAGCATAATTTCGTATGAAATTCTATTATAAACTTGCTAAATCTCCAAAGCTACCGGGGGCTCTGTCTAAGAGTCAAGACCCCGTGCAGTGGAGGCTCTTCATCTGTAACCTTTAAAGGGCTCTATAACGGTCCCTATATGGACCCTTCCTGCATTAACCTTTGCGTTGAAGCACTGGCGTACGAGGGGGGGGGGGAGTGGTTCCACAGCCAAGGGGAAATAAAAGAAAATGAAGGAGGCAGCGAAATGAGATGAATGAAATAAAAAATATAAGACATGATATTTGCTATGATATAAAAATCTTTCACATATTAGAATTTTATTCAAAAAGGCCATTTTTCTTTCTGGCTCACTTTGCTCGCTGGCGACTTTTTACAAATTTTCCCACATTTTCTATGGTGTGCCCCCTCAAAATATTTGGATAATTACGGTACACAACTGCAGCACTGAATTGATGTGTTGTGTGAGAGCTATATAAATATACACGCAATTTGATTAAAATTAGTGGCCATCTGTAAGGTTTAAAATGGCTTTAGTATTAAGAGGTTCCGGGGCTCCACCCCGGACCCCACTCATAAAGCATTGTTGTATGAATGAGTTTGGACCATGGCCCCCAGAAGTTCTACAACCAAACAAAAAAGAGGAAAGAAAGGCAAAGGAAAAGTGTATTTCTCAATATCACGTCAAAATTTATCTTCATGTTAGATTCTCATGAAAAGGTATTTTTTATCTCGCTCGCTTCGCTCGCTCGGGACTTATATTAAGCTACTTCTTGCCATAAGCGCCATACTGGGCCCCCTCGAGCATATAAAACTTCGCCCTGATGCGGACAATCATAACAAAAATCCTGTTCACCGTGGCGTACAAAAAATATTAACTGTCAAAATTTATCACAAAATTGGATTTTTGCCATAAAATTGTCAAAATTTTTGCAAGCTCGCTTCGCTTGCTTGCATATATATATATACATAGATTTTGCCCGATACTCCATATATCGCCCCTCAAAATTTTTGGCTTATGACGCCATTGCCTGTTCCATGATATGACCGGGAAACTCTTGGCTCTTGCCCCCCTGACCACCGACCCCTGTTACGCCACTGCCCCCCAATGTTCTTTTGCCTCCCCTGAGGTTATAAATCCGGGGGCCACTATTGCCCCGGACCCGATCCGTAGAGCACTGGTTCCCAAAAGCTCTACAACTGAGAATAAAAAGGAAAGATGAAAAAAAAGGAAAGGGAAATGTAAGATATGATGTTATTTATTACCATGTCAAAATCAATCTCAAAGTAGGATTCTAATGAAAAGTTTATTTTTTTCTCGCTCGCTTCGCTCGCTCGGTACTTATATTAAGCAACTTTTTGCAACGCACCACGCTGTACCCCCTCCTTTTTTTTTGGGGGGGGGGGTACTTAATGACGTATTGAGCTTTGCCCTAATGCTCCGAGCACAATCATAAAAAAATCCTGTTTATACCATGATATGACCGGGAAATTTTTGGCTCTTGCCCCCCCCCCCCCCTGGCCACCGATCCCTGTTACGCCGCTGGTCTGGGGTTAGCGAGTTTCGTGTGTGAAAAGCAAGCATTCCTTATCCGGGGTTAGCAATAACAATTTGGCATGTGTGAAAAGGAAAAAAATAGTACCGGGTTAGCGATAGTCCGGGGCTAAGAAAATCCTGTGTAAAAAGGGTAACAATTTCCTAAACATTTTGCATGCTTCTAATTTCCATCATAGAGCTCAAGGACTCAAAGTCTCTCCCATCCTCCCAACCATGCTGACCTACTGTCGTAATTCTGCCCAGCCTCCCAACCATAATGTAATATCTCACATGAATATCATAAATCGTGATACACGAAATTCCTAGATATGGTTATTCTCACCAATAATTCAGCTTTATGTGTAAAGTCAGTTGGTGTGGTAACACACAACAATCATTCATTGTTACACTGCAATGCTCACAATCATAGCACCTACACACTTTCACCTTGTGTGTCTAAATTTTGTACTGACGTTAGGTCCTCCCCTCTCGATATTATAAAATAAAACCCCGATATTATAAAAAAAAGTACATAGGGTGGGAGGGGAGGGGAGGGAAACTTGTTGCCTCGATGGGAGTTCAAACTGCAATGGCTTTACACGAGCACGTGTCACTATACAGTGCGTATCAAAGAAAGTTTACACTTAGAAAAAATCCTGTACAATTATATATTTGTAATATCCTGAAGATTTTTTCACATTTTAACATTGGTACAGATCCATCTAAGAAAATGACGATATAACTGTCAAACAATATTTCCGCTTGAGTGAGCACCACTTACTTTTGAAAAGTTAGTGAAAAAGGATTTGCGCAGAATTTTAAAATAGTTATGCGAATAAAAGTAGGCCTTAATCATGAAGAACACGTAAAATTTAGCTAGTAAATTGATTTGAAGATATCTTTTACCTTTTTTAACTTGTTTCCTTGCTCAAAACACTTTGAAGAGTGCATTGCACCCCACCCCACTCCCCCACACACCGAGGCCATCGCGACGATATTTGCTTTACACTGAGCTGTGATTTACATGAAATGGCTTAGGCTTGATTTTCATTTTGTTAATCATTCTCAAGCTTGGGAAAAGTGTGGAGAAACAAGTATTAGATGAAATATGAAATGTAAACCCACTTAAAATGATAAAAACTTAGTGATAAATGCTGGAGACGTCTGATATAAACTTTTGTTCAGATTCAGTTATGTCCTCAGATCCAGCTGGCACGAAAAGGGTAAACGTTGTGCTTACTAAGTGTTGAAATTTCAATTTGGGTTGCAAAATTGTTACAAAATGCTTGAATGTATCCGTTTTTTTTTCAATTGACTAAAAGTGCAAGGGAAATGTATGAGAAATGTTTCGCAGGGTAAGTTTGATTTCACCCTTTCCCCTTGACACAAAACAAGCATTTCTGCGCAAACAGATTTCTGCGAGCTTGACAAAAATGGACAGTGCTCACTCAAGTGTAACATTCTGTCAAAACTTTTACTTTCACTGGATAGATGAGACCAAAACCCAAGATTATATGTGAAAAAATTACCCACATGTTGTAGATTTTTTAATTCCCAGGGCTTTTTCAAAGTGTAAACTTTTTTTTGATACGCACTGTAGAGCCGGGGTAATAGTATGGAGCCCCGGTATGGAGCGCTTAAAATCATTTGTATTAAGCGCGATATGAATTTTGCATATTATAATGCAAGTTCCCAACTGTGATTAATTCACATGATATGCAACTAGTGATCAGATGCACGTTCTAACTCAATTTAAACTATTTACATAGTTTAGCACCTGACTTATTCTTCAACAAAGGTAACACTTGTCTCTCTCAAAATTTTACTGATCACTAACAATGATCATAATTGCCTTTCACAAAACAGTTATATGCACATCCTGGTCGGTGTGTAAAAGAGGAGACTGATGACGTCATCCACTCACTATTTCTTTTGTATTTTATTATATGAAATATTCTAATTTTCTCCTCATTGACAAGTTAAACAAAGATTAATTCCTCTTGGTTGCTACTTTGTTTACTGGTTTAAAGGAGCTTAGTGCTGAGGACATCGCTTCAGCTATTGAGGTTCATGGTAAATAAGTTTTTTTAACTGATGCACAGAAGAAGGCATATACTCCTATTGTTCAATTGAGAAAAAGAATGACGTCCCAATAAGATCATCCCCCTCCTTTATTTAAAAAACCTGGCACCGCCCCATAGCTACCTTTCAAAAGGTTGCATCGCGTCATTTTGCAGGAATCCCTGCTTTTCTGCATCCCCCATTGTTTTACCTCTGATGAGGTGTGAGATTCTGTAATGAAAGACTGCTTGTGGGATTCCTGCGGGAAAGACTGGATCTGACTTTTTACAAGGTACCTCATCTATTGTAAATGCTTACTATTTGGAAAGTTGAAATCGATTGCTGATTGATATTGCCTGAATTTTCCCATTAGGCCTAAGAAATCTTATGGAGATAATGATAAAGGTGAAGCTGAAATTGATACTCCTTTATTCACATAATACTTGGGCGGAGATGTGCAACATAATGTTATTTAAGAAAGGGGGTCACAATATCCCGGCACAATACAATTGGTGCTCGGATCTATTCCACTTAACTTTAGGACCAAAACAATTGGTTAGGATTTGGGTTTATGGTGAACATTTTGTCGTTTATTTTATTTTATTTTGCTGATTTTGAGGATTCACCTTTCATGGATAGTGCTTTTTGCCTTAATTGGGTATTCAAGGCTGGAAACAAAAATGATTTGAACAAAATCAGACAAGCAATACACACAAAAAATCATCAAATATGAATGAATAACAAGTTTATGACGTTCTGCATTGTTTTAAACAATATTTCGCTGAAACGTTCTAATCGTGCCTTCTTGAATATGCATTAAGCGTCAGGAGTATTTTCTTACATTATTTTTTTTTCACATTATATGATATTTCAAGTTTTGTCTCCAATAATGTTAAAATGGGATAGACTGCTGTTTTGATAGGTAAGATCATAATTGTTGAAACGTATTTTGTTTCAATGGAGATGCGTTCTAACACACATGCATCAAAATATAAAATGATCATGATTTCAATTGAAAATTAGCAGTTTTCATTAGTACATGTGGTAGCATCATATAAAAAACATGCCTATGAGACATTTAGAAATATGTACTTACAATCACCTAACTTACTTTGTTTACCTTCCAAATACATCATGGTTTCAACTACCCCGTTTATGGCATTAACGGTACACAAGGAGTTAAGATATTTTTTATGTTATAATTTTTTATCATGCGTACTAATTTGCTGTCATCAGTTTTTTACATGCCATTTCCTAATTACAATTTGCGCATGGATAAATGATGATCATTCGCCGTAAGCCGTAGTAGTGCTTTATGAAATCAGGAACATGATTATCAATATATTATTATTTTGAAATATGCTTGTTATATCCCATTATAAAGAATAACAACAAATTATTCAGCCATATTTGGTCTCTGAAAATGGGTCAAAAGATAGTAGATTATTTTAAAGCAGACAATGTAGTATAAGGTCTCCCAAATTGTAAATTTATGTAAGCCACTTGGCCTTAACCTTTAGGTTAAGCTCCTATAAGCCTAAAGTTGAATATCGCAGATTGGTATATCAGACAAGCTATTATGTGCAGGGGGCCAGACTGGAGGATTATTGAGTACTGCGCCCATATCATGTGTATTGTCTATTTCAAACTTCTGATTTTTACCTATATATTTACAAATTACAGACAACACTATTGTCGCCATCGACGACCGCGGTGAGGATTTCATCAACATTGTCTGGGACCATGACCCAACACAAGGCGTTATATCATATCACCCGACTCTCCTTCGAAATGATGGTGTCACTCTAGTACAAGATGGGGGACTTATTAGTGCCCCAGCAGGAGCTGCACCTCTCTCTCATCGATTTACAGGACTTAATCCGGGAATGCAGTACACCTTTGATATTAACGTCGTGGCAAGTGCAAATCCAACTACTGAAATTGACTATGCAAGTGATTTGGCTTTTACACGTAAGCACGATTCCTTCTAGATGTTGACTTCACTGCCTTAACCATACAGTTTACCCATTATGGATAATAGTGGGTTGTTTGGGAAGTCTATGATTTTTTTTTTCTCACAAATATCTTTCAAGCTACCTTAAATTCAATTTGGAAGCTGGAAATTCCGCGGACAGGATATGTTTTTAAATCTCTGTTTCAGAATGCAAAGTACAGAATTAAAGAAAAGACATCAAACATTGTTTTGGCAATAAAGGGGATGCAAAATATAACGGATACGATTATAGCACTTGAAATCTGAGTTTAATCCCTCAAATTAAGAATTATCTAAGGGCTATCCCACAATAATTCACCATTTCTTAGATTAGTAAAGATCACTTCTGCCGCATGTTTATTGAGACTCCTCAATGACAACTTTGAAATGTGAAATTGCACCGAGGATGAAAACTCACACGTCTTACTTGGGGACGGGTGAATTGTTTATCAGTTATTATTGTGATTAAGAAATGATAATATTTTTTCTTGGATACAAAGCATAGATACATATTAGGGTTTACGGATAGGATGATTTATGATATATCACATTTTTTACTCTCTGAAGCACACTTAATTGGAATCAAACGTTTTGTATACTAAATGAAATGTGAATCAAACTTGTTTGTCTTTGGGATTTTCTTCTTCAGGACCTAAACCACCAAACAACGTACTCCTGTATCCGCTCACCCCAACTACCATCTTGTTCACATGGGAACGTCCCCTTCCACCAAATGACTTCTTTATTGACTACGTGGTGTCTGCTTCCAATGTGGATCTGGGTTTTTCTGTACAGAATGTCCTACCCCAAGGCGCTACCAGTAATGCTATTCGTGGTCTCCAACCAGCTACTAGCTATGACTTGAGCGTTCTTACCAATATTGAACCTGTCACAAGCAACTTCCCTGGTTTCACCGTTGTGCCGCCAAGTAAGAGCATTAGGAGATTTTTCCTATTATTATTTGATTTGAAAAATTTAGGGGAAAACATTATAAAGAATATAAGCTATATCTATATGTAACCAGCCAGCCCAAAACCTACAATGAGTCACCCAAAATTCATTTTGAGATTTTTTATTTGGTTTGAAAAAGCACTACCAAATCTTTATAATGATGGTGTAACTTGTCAAATTTGATCAACAATAATCTTCACAAGTACTTGATTGAATGCAGAGGAAATTCAGCGAGAGCTTCGAAGAATAAGTCTTGAGAAAACAAGGTTTGAAGCTCTGGGTTCACTCAAGCATGAGACGTGCAATCTGTGCAATCTTGTTGAAAAAATGGTGCCAAAGAACTTCTTGTATCTTTTCCTTTATTCAACTTTGGAACTTCAAATTTTGATAGCATTAAGTAAGAGTCTTGTTCTTTCAGATATATTAATATTCTAATTTTTGCTTTATAGAGAACAAATTACTATTTTGGCGATTTACAGAAAACCGTCCCTGGACACTTATTGTTGGTTTTGGTGTGGATGGTCACATCATTTTCAAATAATGGAAGTTTTACCCTAAACACCATGTATGTAGTTTTGAAAAGAACTGTTTATTATTCTCTCTTGATTGTATGTTAGCTCTGAAAAGAACTGCTAACGACGTTTCGACCAGCGTGTTCTGGTCGTCATCAGGAATGATGATCCACTTGAAAACTCGGGTATATAACCAGGGTCCCATAACACAAAGGTTAGCGATTGATCGTACGCTTGATTTTACGATTGATTGTACATTGTAGTCAATGCAATCAATCGTAGAAATATGTTCTACGATCAATGCTAAGTTTTGTGTTATGGGCCCCAGGTTGGTTATAAAGAAGTAATTAATTGGCTCAACCCTAGGTTGAGCCAATAGGAAAGCAGGAACGAAGAGGTAGTTAAGGATGAACCAATAGGAAAGCAGGAGGTTGGTGATTGGTCAATTTCAAATAGGCCTGTGGGAGCAGCTGAAAGACACTGGAACCCCAATAGCTGGGGACAATGATTCAAAGAGGTGATCCTGATAATATATTGTTCTTTGAATATCTTATAGGACTTTATTGAACCAGGGGGGGTTCACAAAGAGTTAAGTGGGACTTAGAGTCATGCTTAAATGCTGACATGTATATGATATGCAACACACAATCTTATTGATTAATACGCAGTTAGTCCGGGTTATAATTGAGCAAGGTGCCACACGGAAAAGGAGAAATTTTCATATAGTGCTTCTAGACCAGTTTTTCACGCTGAATATGATTATATGAGGTAACCAGGCTGTATCCTGAAAATTAACCCGTGAGGGCGCTTTTTTCAAAATGGCCGCCAAATTTTCAGAACATTTGAATTTTCGTACATAGATTTTGACATAAACATTCCATTGCCACAAAATTAGTGTCATATGAAAGACAAATAAATTTCCTACAATTTGGTACCATTTATAGGGGATAAGTAGGTTATTTGGCTGAGATTTTAAGTAGAAAACTGCATTTTTTGTCATTTTTTTCCAATAATTGAAAATTTTGCAAATACATAATTTTACATATTTCTAAGAAAAATGAATCAATTACCTTGAAATGTTCCAGAAAACTTTATTGATATACTATTATTACGTGGATGAAATTCCAACTCTGTATCATTCTTCTTAGCAAATTTATAAGGTATCAAACTTGAATACTTCAATTTCAGAAATGTCGCTTTTTGTATGCATTTCCATAGACTAATACGTATAACATGTATAATATGTATAATGTATAGTTACAAATTAAATGCAATTATCTCTGCTCGTTAATCACTTGGATAGTTAAAAGTAGGCTTTTCTCTATCAGCTACATAAAACAAAATGTTGGCACATCAAGGCCTAACACTCTCATGGGGTGGGGGTGTCGAAGCCCCTCCCCTTGGCTATATCATGTTGTTGTATATTGCCTATTTGTTGGAAAAAAAATCACAGTTTTTTTGGACCACCCATTGAGGCAAAAGGCATTTCTGCTATACAATACAGCCACTTTAATTACTTTCAAACCACTTGGAGAGGAAAAGAGTAGGCTTTGTTCTACCAGCTACATCAAAAGAAGTGGCACGTACATCGTAGCCAACCCCTCTCGGGGGGGGGGGGCGCTGGGGAAGTCACCCCTCCCCCTTTTGCTAATTGCCAATTTATTTGGAAATTCACCATTTTGGACCCAACATTGAGGTAAAAAAGTGTTTGTGCTTTATAATATTTTATTGCTTTGAGAGAGTAGAATTAGTTCTACCAGCTACATAAATAAGCGCTAGCACATCGAACCCTAGCCCTCTCAGGGGCTGTCAAAGTCACCCCCTCCTCTATATCATGTATATTGCCTACTTATAGGAAATTTCACCATTTTGGATCACCCATTGAGGCATAAGGGCGTTTCTATATCATACAGCCAATTTTATTTTCTTGCAACTACTAGGAGAGAAAAGCTTAGACTTTGCTCTATCAGCTACATATTATTAAGCGCTGGCACATCGAAACCTATCCCACTCAGGGGCTGTCTAAGTCAACCCCTCCCCCTCTATATCATGTATATTGTCTATTTATTGGAAATTACACCATTTTGAATCGCCCATTGAGGCAAAAGTGCGTTTCTACTATATAGTACAGCCAATTTCATTTTCTTGCAATGACTTGGAGAGGAAAGAGTAGGCTTTGCTCTATCAGCTACATATAAACAAGTGCTGGCAAAGAAAAGCCTACCCCCTCCGGGAAGCTGTTGAAACCACCCCATCTCTTTTGCATTATAGCATAATTATTGAAAAATTCACCATTTTGAAGCCCCCATTTACGCAAAAAGGGGTTTCTGATATATAGTTCAGCCACTTTTACTGCCTTGAAACCACTTAGGGAGGAAAGAATGGGTTTTGTTTTATCAGCCACATAAAGAAGTGCAGGCAAATAAAAGCATACCCCCTCCGGGAGGCTGTTGAAATCACCCCATCCCTTTTGCATTATTGCCTATTTATTGGAAAATTCACCATTTTGGAGCCCCCATTTAGGCAAAAAGGCGTTCCTGATATATAGTTCTGCCACTTTTACTGCCTTGAAACCACTTATGGAGGAAAGAATAGGTTTTGCTTGATCAGCCTCATATAAAGAAGTGCAGGCAAATAAAAGCCTACTTCCTTCAGGGGACTGTCGAAATTACCCCCCCCCCTTGAAATTCACCATTTTGGAGCCCGCATTGGGGCAAAAAGGCGTTTCTGATATATAGTTCTGCCACTTTTAATGCCTTGAAACCACTTAGGGAGGAAACTGCTTTATCAGCCACATATAAAGGTGCAGGCAAATAAAAGCCTACCCCATCCAGGAGGCTGTCGAAATCACCCATCCCTTTTGCATTGCCTACTTATTGAAAAAGTCACCACTTTGGAGCCCCCATTGAGGCAGAAAGTCATTTCTGATTATGTTTCTGCCGTTTTTCACCCTTGAAAACATTTGGAGAGAAAAATAATAGGCTTTGCTTTAACAGCTACATATAAAGACATGCTCGCAAAAAAGGCCTATCCCCATCAGAGGGCTGTTGAATTCACCCCACCCCTATTTCATTATTGCTTATTTATTGGAAAATTGACAATTTTTGAGCCCCCATTTAGGCAAAAAGGCGGTTCTGATATACAGTTCTGCCACTATTACCGCCTTAAAACTACTTGGAGAGGAAAGAGTAGGCTTTCCTCTAACAGGTACATATAAAGAAGTGGCTCTACTATATACCAGAAACACGTTTTTTGCCTCAATGGTGGCTCCAAAATGGCGAGTTTTCCAATGAATTGACAAAAATCGTTAAAAAGGTGGGGTACCATCTACATGTATCGTCCCCTGAAGTGGGTCAGGCTTCGATATGGCAGCAATTTGTTATATATATCTCAAAGAGGGGAACCTACTCTTTCCTCTCCAAGTGGTTTCAAGAAAGAGAAATTGGGTGTTTTATACAGCAGAAGTGCATATCGCCTCAATGGGGGCTCAAAAATTGTGAATTTTCAAATAATTAGGCAATAATGCAAGAGGGGTGGGGTGATTTGACAGCCGCCCAGATGGGTATGCTTCAATGTGCCAGCACTTCATTATAGAGCAAAGCATATTCTTTCCTCCTGAATTGGTTTCAAGGCAGTAAAAGTGGCAGAACTATATATCAGTGATGCCTCTTTACCTCAATGGGGGCTCAAAAATTGTGAATTTCCAATAAATAGGCAATAACGCAAAGGGGTGAGGGGGCTGATTTCGACAGCCCCCGGAAGGGGTAGGGTTTTATTTGCCAGCACAAAATTATGCAGCTGATAGAGCAAAGCCTATTCTTTCCTCTCTAAATGGTTTCAAGACAATAAAAGTGGCAGAACTATATATCAGAGACACCTTTTTGCTTCAATGGGGGCTCCAAAATGGTGACTTTTCAACAAATAGCCAAATACTGAAAATTAGTGGGGTAACTTCTAAAGCCGCCTGAAGGAGATAGGCTTCGATTTGCCAACACTTATGTAGCTGATAGAGCAAAGCCTACTCTTTCTTCTCAAAGTCATTGCAAGAAAATAAAATTGGCTGTACTATATAGTAGGAACGCGCTTTTGCCTCAATGGGTGATCTAAAATGGTGAAATATCCAATAAATCGGCAATATACTTGATATAGAGGGGGTGACTTAGACAGCCCCTGCGAGGGCTAGGGTTCGATGTGCCAGTGCTTATTTATATGTAGCTGGTAGAACAAACTATACTCTTTCCTAAGTGGTTTCAAATCAATAAAATGGGGTGTACAACAAAGCACAAACGCTCTTTGGCCTCAATGTTGGGTCAAAAATTGTGAATTTTCAAATAAATATGCAATATTAAGCAAAAGCCCCCCCCCCCCCGAGATGGGTAGGCTTCGATGTTCCACTTCTTTGGATGTAGCTGGTAGAACAAAGCCTACTCTTTCCTATCCAAGTGGTTTCAAAGCAATCAAAGTGGCTGTACTGTATAGTAGAAATGCCTGTTTTTGCTTCAATTGGTGCTAAAAAAAACAGTGATTTTTTTTTCAACAAATAGGCAATATACAACAACATGATATAGCCAAGGGGGGGGGGGGGGGGCTTCGACACCCCCACCCCATGAGAGTGTTAGGCCTTGATGTGCCAACATTTTGTTTTATGTAGCTGATAGAGAAAAGCCTACTTTTAACTATCCAAGTGATTAACGAGCAGAGATAATTGCATTTAATTTGTAACTATACATTATACATATTATACATGTTATACGTATTAGTCTATGAAAATGCATACAAAAAGCGACATTTCTGAAATTGAAGTATTCAAGTTTGATACCTTATAAATTTGCTAAGAAGAATGATACAGAGTTGGAATTTCATCCACGTAATAATAGTATATCAATAAAGTTTTTTGGAACATTTTAAGATAATTGATTCATTTTTCTTAGAATTATGTAAAATCATGTATTTGCAAAATTTTCAATTTTTGGAAAAAAATGACAAAAAATGCAGTTTTCTACTTAAAATCTCAGCCAAATGACTTACTTATCCCCTATAAATGGTACCAAATTGTAGGAAATTTATTTGTCTTTCATATGACACTAATTTTGTGGCAATGAAATGTTTATGTCAAAATCTATGTACGAAAATTCAAATGTTCTGAAAATTTGGCGGCCATTTTGAAAAAAGCGCCCTCACGGGTTAATTTTCAGGATACAGCCTGGTTATCTCATATATTCATATTCAGCGTAAAAAACTGGTCTAGAAGCACTATATGAAAATTTCTCCTTTTCCGTGTGGCACCTTGCTCAATTATAACCCGGACTAAGTAGTGCGCACCCTCATGGCATGATCTGACCAATGCGGTCATGCCTTGTTTATACCGCACTCGATATTTAAAGCTCAGATAGTCTTGGTAAAGGGTTCACAGAATCCAGTTGTACGGGCCATTGCTGTTGAATAACAAGAACTGATCTAATTCATACTTAAATCTTTGTGAAACACCCCCTTGACTCAAACAATTCCTTCTTTTTGCAATTGTAAAAAAGAAGTAACTATGGTAACTGGTAAGCAAGTGTGTCATAGTTTTACCCAATTCATCATCACTTTCAACATCGCTATTTAGTAGGAGTAATGGAATAAATTTGTATTATCAAAGTTAATATCTGTTTCCCTTTTACATCTTCAAGGATGCAACACGGATCATTATGGATAGAGAGATCCATGATGCCTAAATTATATTTCCCTGCATTGCCTGAGTGAATACAGACATAACTGGGTATTTACACAGAAATGTAGCGAAAATATCTCTCTTTCTCAATTAATTTTTGTTAAGCCCCTTTTACACCTTCAAGGATGCAACACTGATCTTTACTGATTGAGATCCGTGATGATCCGGGGGGCCGGATATTTTCTTACCATTGCTGCCGGAGTGAATACCAACATAACTGTTTACTGACACAGAGAATGTAGGGAAAATTACGGTGTCTACAATGATAGACAGTGTAGGAATGATCTTGCTTGATAAGCTTCTGCAGCGCCAACAATATACGTGAATATGCATGCAAAAGAAGAGGTACCACGAGATGCAGCGTGCTGAAAAGCTTTTGCAATGTGTGTGCTGGCCTGCGATGCAATGGCACTGAGATGGGATTTGTAACTTTTTGCAGTCGGATCTTATTGCAATCGTATCTGACTATTGCGTAGTATGCGCTTGGCCTTGGTCTGAATAGTTGCCATACATGGATATGAAAAAAAAGATCGAGGCTATCAGAAATATGTATATATTTTTTTCAGTTAAAGGCCTGACATGTTATTGGCTGATTCATGGCAGAAATACACGCGAAAATACCAGAATCGGCAAAGAATACATTTGGCTTATCCAAATGAATTCATGGTTGTGTTATACATGTACAGTTTGCTCAATCGATCTACCATTCTTTACTTGATGTTTGAAAATTACTGCATTTTCTAATAAATGACTGAAAATGAATGTAGCAGCATAGTACATTATTACCCTTCCATAAGCTGAAATAACAACACTAACGTTTATGTCACGTACCCAAATTTTTTTTTTTTTTTCAGTTTCCTACAGCTAGGTAGCACCTGCAAAATTTCCCTTGGCTCTGCTTCTTGTTATCCTCTTCGTCGATACCTGTTGGATGCTGAATATTTTTGGTATAACATGTGTTTTCTGTAGTCCTCCAGCCCTTATATATCGTCGGCGTTCATCTGAACCATCGTATCAGTCAATTTTTTTTTTAATCGATTTTAGGATTTTTGCAGAAAATAAAAGTTCAAGTCCTATTCTATTCATAACTACATTTCTAGGATGCAATTCATTTTAGTTCTTGAGATATGAGTGGATTTTCACGGCGATGTCATACAAATTTTTGAGAAAATGGGCAAATTCCATTGTTGGTGTACTGTAGCAGAGCAAGAGAGCGATGCGACGTTTTGACTGACCGCGATTGTATCGGCACTGCATTGACTTTGCATGTGAAAAAGCGATACGACACTTTGACTGATCACGTGCATTGAAATCGCGGTCAGTCAAAACGTATCGCTTTTTTGCTATGGCGTTTTTGTACAGGGAAAATCTAAACTGCTCAAACCCAAATTACAAGCATGTAGCTCTTTCGCCATATTTTCTCCAATCCTTGGTTTTGTTGTCTCACCTGCATAGCAGAGTGAGACTATAGGCGCCGCTTTTCCGACGGCGACGGCGGCGGCGGCGTCAACACCAAATCTTAACCTGAGGTTAAGTTTTTGAAATGACAGCATAACTTAGAAAGTATATGGACCTAGTTCATGAAACTTGGCCATAAGGTTAAACAAGTATTACTGAACATCCTGCCTGAGTTTCATGTCACATGACCAAGGTCAAAGGTCATTTAGGGTCAATGAACTTAGACCATGTTGGGGGAATCAACATCAAAATCTTAACCTAAGGTTAAGTTTTTGAAATGTCATCATAACTTAGAAAATATATGGACCTAGTTCATGAAACTTATACATAAGGTTAATCAAGTATCACTGAACATCCTGTGCAAGTTTCAGGTCACATGATCAAGGTCAAAGGTCATTTAGGGTCAATGAACTTTGGCCAAATTGGGGTATTTGTTGAATTACAGCCATAAATTTGAAAGTGTGTTGGTCTAGTTCATAAAACTTGGACATAATAGTAATCAAGTATCACTGAACATCCTGTGCGAGTTTCAGGTCACATGATCAAGGTCAAAGGTCATGTAAGGTCAAAGAACTTTGGCCACGTTGGGGGTATTTGTTGAATTGCCATCATATCTCTATAAGTGTATTGGTCTAGTTCATAAAACGTGGAAATAAGAGTAACCAAGTATCACTGAACATCTTGTGCGAGTTATAGTAGTTTTCAAAATCAGCACTGCTGCTATATTGAATCGCGTGATGCAGGTGAGACGGCCAGAGGCATTCCACTTGTTTCAAAATAAGGATACCAATGTCAAGCAATTTTGTCTTGGTATTTCCAACCATGTATTTTTCTAGCAATGAATATGTTGTAAGGCTGGGGAACTTTAATAGTGTGAAAATTACAGTAAACTTTGAAGTCGATTTTCTCTGAAATGGGTTTGCACCGTCATAAGAGTGATACAACGGTTCGGATGACTATCAACGATATGCATGCTTAGTCTCCAACGGGCTAATATTCATTGCATTAACATCATTATTATGATCATCATTTTTTTATTTTGTTCATGATTTGTTCATAAACCATACAGCTGCTGTCGCTGGTACTGTGAATATTGGGGCTGTTACAGCTCAAGAACTGGAGGTACTCTGGTCTACTGATGGCATCGCTGCCGACTCATTCAGAGTTCTTCTGTTCAGTGAGGATGGCTTAGAGCAATTTGAACAAAGTGTCCCCGCTGGAACCACATCTGTGTTATTTGAGAACTTGACACCGGACACCCCGTACATTGCTGTTGTTGAAGCTATTGTTCGAAATGTACTGACGAATACAGATCAAGCTTCTGTTGTTGGATCAGATGAAGCAACAACCAGTAAGAATTGTAGATTCAGATTCAGATCTATTTTACTGATCCATATAAAAAAAGAAAATTTGCGCTCCACTGGCAGTACTTAAAGACATGTAAATACTAACAATATTTAAAAAAAAAATCAAACATTGAAAGAAAATATAGAAGATATATTACTTGATAGTTTGATGCAGCGATCCTTCTGGAAGTTATACAGGGATGATGAATGAAGTGAGCCACTGGTTGGATTGAGTGCCATGAAGTGCAGAAATGGTGATCGATGGGTAGACAAATCTATTTGTATACTCAGTAGATCATGCTACGCTTTAATGATGACCTATACATCATTGTAATATCCATTTTAGTGTATATGATTAGTTGAGCTGTTTATGAACTAAATTATCATATGACAAAATACTAATTAAACTTGATGGAAATTATAGACCCTCTTTCTGAATTAGCTTAAATGATAGTTAAACCATCATATTATCTAACCAAGTGATGGTGGGACCACAATAAGTATACTGGTCAAGTAGTTTTAGCCATTATGGTGTTAGAATCAAGACACTCTTAGGTTTTGACCGTCTGCTAGTAAAGACCGGGTGAATATAAACCTTCCATGCCCTTATAGTAAAAAAAGGAATAAAATAAGAAAATTGTACCAAATTTAATAAAACATCAAACATAATCATACATGTTATGTACGCAAAGAGTAAGTCGTTTGATTCGAGTATTTTAAACAATTGCTGTTGTTGTGCCTGTGCGTTTCTTTCATTTTAGCTCCTTTTTAATGTTTGCTGAAGCATGAGCAATATTCTGTCATATTCACTATGTAAGGGAAAGCAATATTTTCACTGCCCTGAAGAATAGTGTTGAATATGCACTATATGGGGGGGGGGGGGGCGGGGGGATATTTTATAAACTAAGGAATTGATGGTACTTGGTATATGAAACCAATACCACTCGCTTTCCTATATTTTCTTTCTTGAATTTAGTTGTTATTTTAGTCATACGAGCCTGTGTCTCGGAATAGTTCAATAAAGATCAATTCATAGCAAAGGTCATATTTACTATAGAAGCCTGTGCATATTATCAAAGGGACATTCCAGGGTGAAAATGATAATTATAATTTCTGAATAGATTGAGAAAAATTCAAGTTACATTTGACAGCCATGAGCATTATGTATCAACCCGGGGGTAACAATCATTTACCGATATTGTCTCTGAGAGAAACGCTATTAAACCTTAAGTGTACTAAGCTTTTGTATCAGTTAAAGTAAATTATGAAACACTGACTGTGCGTCATTTCAGATAGCCTACCAGGTACTAATAGCGTTACTGTGGACAGCACAACTGGAAATTCAGCAACACTCTCATGGACCTTTAACCAGGCAGCCACAGACTACGTAATCTCTTACATCAGTGCCGATGGTTCTCATACTGGTGCGTTTAACCCAGACGGGAACGGCAACACAGCTGTCGTTGTGCCTGGGCTTCAACCACAGACTACCTACACATTCTCAGTGTTAGGAACAGACGGCACAAATACATTTAACGTCGGATCAGCTGTAGGTACAACAGGTAGGTGATCCGAAACATAAATTAATGAAGCCACTGAGTTTTGGTGTGAATGAGCTAGGGTGCAAGTGTGTGTGTAAAATTGGGTTAATGTGTGTGAGTTGTATGCTGATTGATAATTGCATGATACAGCTATTAATTAGAATGGAATATCAAAATATCAGTACGGATTGTAGTTGTACAGCATTCTATGAGGGCAGGTGAAATACATAGTTTCAGTAATAAAATTGACGGGAAGCCATCAATCTCAAAGAAGAAAGAGGTGGTCATAGGCATATTTCCTAGGCCTCTCTGATAAATCTTTGTTTGTAGATTTCTTTTGTATTTTTTTCTCTTCAGAAAGTATGTCGATCATCTAGGTTATATATAAAACTACATTTTACTCTTTGCTCTACATTGTAGAGTTTAGTTGGATGGATACTTATTTTTATTTTGCAATGTTTTTACCAGGTTTGGATACGACGGTAACATTGGATTCAGTTACAGAGAACACGGTTACACTTTCCTGGACGGCGATAGATGGTAGTACTTTCTACCAGGTTTTATATAGGCCTACTGGCTCGACTCAACCGGAACAACAAATGATAGTTTCTAATGGACCACAAAACAGCCAAACCACACTAACTGGACTCACACCAGCTACAATGTATGATGTTCGAGTTGTGGCTTTCCCGGGAGGTGCACCATTGGAAGTTGGAAGCATCACGCCAACAACAGGTATCTTCAATCATGACATTCGGCCCTTTATTTTTCCTTGTAAATCTGAAGGCTATGTCAATGGTTCTTGGTAGTTTTATGCAGCTCAAAATGGTACCAAAGTGTGAAACCATGTGTTTAAACATTTGATAGAGTATTATCTTACATACAGAAATCCTTTTTCTTAAAGTACAGAAATAGTCCCGTTGCCTATTATTGCAATTTTTTTGTAATTTTTGTCTTCATTCTCATGCCCTTTGATGACTCGATCATATTCTTTTTTTACGTAATTAACCCTTTACTCATCTGGTGTTGAAAAGAAAAAAAAAAGGTTGTTGTGCTTATCTCTTGAATGTTTAGGTCGATTCAAATAATTTCAATGAGCGCATGTGAAGGCCAATTAATATGATATAAATTTAAATTGTAGCTATTCTGAATGAGGTTATTGTGGATTCGGTAACACCAAACACGATAGCTCTCCGCTGGACAACTTTGCCAGACAACATAAATTATGAGATAACCTATACTGCACCAGATGGAACACAACGAATGGTTTCATCAGGCACTAGCCCCAACATCATCCTTACTGGACTTACTCCTGCCACTCAGTATGACATCTCAGTACGTTCAACATCTAACGAAGGACAGCAACCAGCCGTTGGTACCACTACAGCTACTACTGGTAATATTCCATAAATAATAGTAAAATCCATAAGAAAAAATCACTGAAAATGCATTCAAGAAGAAATTACATCTAGTATGATTATTATGATTCATCCACTATTAACACGATTAGCTCTCTAAAACACATAATGGATGTCACATGACATCGACACATGAGTTAGGGCGTTGCGGGAATGGTAATAATTTTCACTGTAAGGGCTCAAACCCCTTATGTCCGTTTGTGTGTACTGACATCCACAACTGACGTCTGCAACTCATATATTATGTCCTCATATATTTGTGTCATGACTTTTCCAGCCAATCAGAGACATATACTCCGCAACGCACTTTGCACAGGGAACCCTGTTAGAGTATACATATTCTTTTTACGTTTGCTCATTCTCCTGAAGACAACAAGAACACACTTATCAAAAAATTGATTTTAGGTGGTCCTTTTTAGGACCAACACATGCCCACTCAAGAATACATGGTTTACCGTGAAATGCTGCACTCTTTCTGATTCATCATGGAAAGCTTCACAAATTACAGATATGTATGCTAATGCATCTTGGTGATCTTGTTTTTTGCAGTTCCAACACAAGTTACAATAACTGAAACAACTCCAAATTCAATAAGTGCAATTTGGACAGAGATAACAAATGCCTTGACATACCGCATAGACTTTGTCAGTGCTGATGGCCTACACACTGGATCTATCAATTCACCTGTACCCCCGGCAGTTATTGATAGTCTACAACCAGGTACAACCTACACAATAACTGTTGTTGGTACTACTGCGGACGGACAGACCATCCCAATTGGTTCAGCTTCTGCTACAACAGGTGGTATGTTTAGCTTGTCTACATAGCGGAGAAAGATTGTAAATAGCTGTTACGAATATTTAGACCTTCCCATATTTGCAGTACCACTTGAGGAAGAAAGAATACATAACATCAAAGACATATAAGTTTACAAGAAAAAGAAAGCATTGAGAGGGAAAAAGCCAAGAAGGAGAAAATTTCCTTGTAATACATCCAACCCAAATTACTTTAAAAAGAACAATTATTGACAATATCAATAGTTACAAAATCTATTAAACAATTAGAAAACATTAAAAAGACATAGAGACACAAGTGGAATGATTTATATGATATATCCAAAATATTTACAAACAGGTTTAATTATCATTAAGATATTTCTAAGGTTATGTTTGAAAATATTAAATGAACAAGACGTTTCAAATTTACCGGCAAAGAATTCCAAAGTACTGGGCCACAAAAGAAAATAGATTTATGCGAAAGGCAAGTTTTTATTTTAGGAAATATCTTATTGGAAGTGAAAAGTGAAATAGAAAGAAATTTCTTCTCTGTTTATAGATATTGAATGAAAGCTTTTGAATATTAAAAAAGAAAAAGAAAAAAAACCTGTTCATTCTGTCACAAGAAAAAAATGATACTTCTAAAGTGTTTTGTCTTCAGTTTGATTTTCGTTTAAGTCCTTACAATTATATGTTGTTCCAGGTATTGGCACTTCAGTTGATTTGGGCCAAGTTACATCAAGCACAATCGCCCTCAACTGGACCCCTATCCCTGATACCAATACTTATCAGGTAACTTACACTAGACCAGATGGGCAAGTGCAGCAGGTTTTGTCGACCACCCCTGACCGACCGCGTAGCCAGGATTTCATTTTGGAGGGGGCGGTAAATGCACGCTTCGCGTGCCAACACTTACAGAGCGCGCGAAGCGCGCTCCCAAGGGGATGGGTGCAGGGAGGGGGAGTTTCCCCCTCCCTCGCGAAGCGCGAAGCTTTTGGTGTTTCATAAATTAAAATGAAAAGGAGCCGTCTCTCTTGTCTCTAGTACCTATATCAGCTCCAATTCAGTTGACTTTATTGTGATTTTGAACCTTGTTTTTTTCAAAGTGATTGTGAACGCACAAAAAGGAATACAATGGAGGAAATTATAATCATTATAAGCTAAAGCGTTTTATCAATTTTTTTGCCATGAAAAGGGTCCCGAGAAAAGGGTATTCTCAAAGATATATTGAATACTTCCCTTGGAAATATCAGATTTGATTACAAACAATTTAGCGACAGTGCATATCTTTAACTCGCAAAACAGAGGAGAAGAAGTGTATATGCCGGGAGGAAGATATTCCTCCCCGCGCAGAGCAATAAAACTCTGAAATTTCAAAGGGCGGACGTTTCATCAAATGCAGATATATCTAATACCCCATCGGCTCTAATTCAATTGATTTCCTAAGATTATTGAACTTCATTACAAGGAAAATAGTGCGCAAAAAGTTGAAACTTCTGTGATTTATTAAAATTATATAAAAAAGGATGTCTAATTTCTTTGACTTATCCTGAAGCGCTTCATTTTGAATTATAAAGAAACCTAAGTGTCATTCAAAATTTCAAACTGAGGGTGCAAAACAGGACATGAGATGAATGTGCAGGGAAATAACATGAAGATTAATAGAATTTGAATAAAAATATTGTACTTTTTTATTTAATACGACACGAATTTTATACATTCCTCTTTTTAAATTAGGAACCTGTTTGCCCCAAATTATGGTTGTTTAGTAATGACCTGAAAAGCGGGAGAAGTTGACTTTATGGAGGTGACGGCAGAAATTGATATAAAGATTTTACCCGATCTTACTCTAATTCCATGCCCTAATCTATAAATTTGAACTTTAACTGGCAAGAAACACCTATAGCTGAGGTGGAAAAGCAGGGTTAGAGAAAGGGTGGGGGAAACAATGGAGAACTTCAATATTGTCATTTAACCGCGCGCAGCGCGGAAGCAAAATTCATATATAAATTTAAAGCAAGAGTGAAGAAGTTTCTCTTTTGAGAAAAAAAAAAGAATAAAAAGAAAAAAAAACCGACAAAGCTACCTTTCTTCCCTTTCCTCCCTTCCCTTTTCCTTTTCTCCTCTCTTTTTTCCTTCTTTTTTCCTTCTTTTTTTTCTTTTTGGGGACGTTTGGGGGGGGGGCGACCGCCCCCACCGCCCCCCCCCCCTGGCTACGCGCCTGCCCCTGACACCATCCTTACTGGACTAAATCCTGTATCTCAGTATGACATCACAGTGAGGGCTATTACTAACAGTGGACAAGTGGTAGATGTTGGCACTACAACTGCCACTACCGGTGCACTTTTCATTTATATCTGCATGTAATTTGATGAATTTGATTAAATTATAAATGTGAAATACAGACGAAGATCATATTAATTGGCTACTTGCTCCCCCTCCCACCTGTAAAAGCCTGGTCTGAAAAAGCCCACTTAAATAGAGTTAATGTCATATTTTTCTGAGGGTCTTGGGTTTCAGCTCAAGATTTTTAAATATAGTCCTTAAATATTGCTGTTGCTATAGGTATTGACACTTCAGTTACTGTGGGTGCTGTTACACCAAACACCATAGACATCACCTGGACACCTGTCCCTGGTACCAATATCTATCAGATAATGTACACTGGACCAGATGGGCAACAGCAACTGGGGCAGGTCAGTGGCGTAGCTACGGGGGGGCCTGGGGGGGCACGTGCCCCCCCTGAGATTTGGTGTGCCCCCCCAGGTGCCCCCCCAGAAAAAATTGGCAGAGCAAAAAAAAAAGGAAAGAAAAAAGGGAGAAGAAAAGAAAAAAAGAAAAAGGAAAAGAAGAAGAAAGACAGAAGAAAAAAAGAAGAAGAAAATAAGAGGAGGAAGACGAGTGAATGAAATAATGTAATTAAAAAAACAAATCTTTTTTATGTTACTATATAAAATTTTTGCTGGCGCTTCGCGCCAGAATTGCCTGTTCGATGAAATTCATATCTTGCTCAATAGGCTGATATGGAGTAAGGTTTGAAGTCAATATACAAAACATATTTTAGCTCGACATCGAGCTTTCATTATTTTTTTTTTATTTACAAATTTAAGTGCTCTGTAAATGTCCGTTTTATGGTCTACATATATCAGCATTTTAAGCTCACGCTGCGTGGTCACATTGTTTGATTTGCGAAGTTCATATTGTCTACGTGTATTCCATAATGTTCCATTAAACAAATGTATTCAGAATGCCCAGATTTTAGGTCTACATCTACAACACGCGCGATAGCCTGCATGTTCTTTATTTAAAATGTACATGTACTTGAATTATCCAGTTTCACATCAGAATATCAATAATTGTCTGCTCACGCTTCACGATCGCATTATTAATGATACCCAATTGACTATATCCTATTTATGATTTACAAAATATGAATAGAATGTCCCGCTTTTAGGTCTAAAATCTCAATTTTCTTCCTCTCGCGCTTCGCGCTCGCATCAATTGTTTAGTTACATACCTATCCCATTTATTAATACAAAAAGTGCTTAGAATGACCATTTTTTAGGTCGGAATGTAAAAAAAAATTTGCTCGCGCTTCGCAATCGCATTATCGAAATATATACCGTCTTCGTGGGTAACTGTAAGCAGTCCTTAACAGGTCCCTTTTCGATAATGCTAGAACAGTTTATAAAAATTTATGTTCGCGCTTGGCGTTCGCAGTAGCCATCTAGTTACATACGAATCTTGTTCAGGATCACACATAACATTGCCCAGAAAATTAAATTAAAAATACATGAAAGTAAAAAAAAATCGCTCGCGCTTCGCGCTCGCACTTTTTATCAGGCTTATGAGATTATTTCATGTTTATGTTGTTTTATAAGAATAAAACTAAGAAGTGACTGATATAGGTGAAGATAATTTCGGGCCCCGTCCCCTACTGGCGAAAGTCGGATCCGCCCTTGTGACACATACACACACACACCGGGAAAATGGTCGGTGCCCCCCCTGAAAAAGCAAGGACCCCCCAGTGCCCCCCCGGGAAAAAAATCCTAGCTACGCCACTGGGGCAGGTTCTTCATCCCACCCCTGATTTCACCCTTACCGGACTTACTCCTGCATCTCAGTATGACATCACTGTAAGGGCATTTAACACTGATACTGGACAACAGACAGATATTGGCACTGCTACTGCAACTACAGGTACACATATCTTACAGTTTCACGTACTGGTCTCAATGACAAAAAAAAAAAACAATACTTAAAAATCCGTATTATTCTGGCTTATTTTCTGATAGATTATTTCCTCTTATATAATTTATCATTTTATATGGTATATGTTTCCACTTGGATGATCAGATGTTATTCTGTGTTGTGAAATTTAGTGTTTGTACTGAAGAGAGGCATAAATGCAATAAAATGAAGAGTACATGTTGCTATCTGAGTATGTATTATTAGGTGGTCTGTCTATATGGCAGATCACCTCTTGATTTCGTCAGAATTTTCTTTCATTATTTCTATATTTATTTATTCTTATAACTTATGTTTGTCGCCAATTTTTCTCGGAATTAGCTGAATCAAAATTTTTCGTCATATATAGTCTATCATAGAGACGGCATACTTTCAAGGTCATTTGGTCATGATGACGTCATCTACGCGCCATTTTGTATTTTTTTTTATTTGATCATATCTACATAACGGATCATCGATTATCAATTATATTTACATCAAATGAACATTAGGCCAAAGGTCATCTGTCAATGTCATCAAAGGTCATGTAAAGGTCAAAGGTCGCGCGCGTCAAAGCAAAAAAATTCTCCAAAGGGCCTATAAATTTTTTGTGGTACGTTTCAGGTCATTTTAAGCATTACAAAAATTTGCGCACGCGCACGTATGCGCGCGCGTTTCCGCGCGTAACGCTTTAACGCAACCCAGGAACACAATTTATTTTATATCATTGCATTGATAATATAATTCTGAGCAATTTGATACCTTGATCAACTTTCTACGACCATTAATAACGAAATTAACACCCGTTAAATCTTGCAGCACGTGTGCGCGCGAGCTCTCACTATAGGCCATATATGGGCAAAAACATGCCTATTGAAAATTCACTGTAGCTCTTTAAATAGTCCTTTGACCCCCAATTTTTTTCATATATCGATAGAGTATGAGTTGTACATTTGATTTCATGTCACCATTGTCCCTCAATTTGATCATGACGTCATCAAAATGGCGTCGGAAATCAAAATATCAATTTTCCTTGTTATGACGTCATAATAATTATGCAAATTAGGCTCTAACTCTGTGAATATTGGTCAATTTTCGAGGTGATGTAACTTAAGTCTTACTTTTTCTGAGTTATTGCCTTTATTTTTCATTTTAATAAACAGATCATCCTGAAGAATTGCAAATAATAAAGGCATGTCATTTTTACTCATTTTGCGTGTAATCTCTATGGGAGATGAATTTTTCTCAAAACTAGATTCGACGTTCCTCTATTTCGTGAGCCATATCTCCATTTTTTCTAGTCAGTTTTACCTGAGCTTTTAGTATGTTTTAGCTGAGATTCTAAGCTTTCGAAAATGCTGCCTTCATTTTCCAATCAGATGCCGGGATTATGCCCGTTTTTCACTTGCAAAATTGCAATAGTCCGGCAGCCAATGGTAGTAAGGTTGCATTGTAATGTCATAGTTTTTTTTAACTGATTTTGACTGGTGAGACCTTCTATTTGAACAATCTACATGCTGGAGCTCTGTCAGCATTGAGCAATTTGAGATATACGCGAAAATCCAAAATGGCCGCCGGCAGCCATCTTGGATTTTCTGTTTACTCACTTCAGCATACCAAGAAGTTTAAAAACTTGGGATATAAGGGTTTTAGGGGGCGGAGAATCCAAATCTGAAGTTATTTTGGGGACCATGAATTGATGTCAAAATATACAGATAGCGGCCATTTTCCAAAATGGCTGCCATAACATGCATTATATTTGTTAACAAATTTTCGGCATTACTCCTATTTGTTTAAGATCAGTATGCTCGATCTGTAAATGAAAATCATAAGATCAGTATGCTCGATCTGTAATGAAAATCATATGATCATAAGTCAGAAAAAATTTGAACCAGTGGGATTCGAACCTGCCATCTACTGCTTTCCGGGCAGCGACTCAACCGCCAGGCTATTCTGGTTCACGGCTAAGCCACGATGAACTGGAATTCAAATACCCTCGATCCTCTTCTTTCTGACTTTCTGACTTTCTGACTTGTTAACAAATTATAATTTCCTCCTATAAAAAAAAGCCTCTTAATTTACTATCTATTGTCCACGGCGGACGGTATTTGAATATTAATGAGTCAGAAAGAAGAGGATCGAGGGTATTTGAATTCCAGTTCATCGTGGCTTAGCCGTGAACCAGAATAGCCTGGTGGTTGAGTCGCTGCCCGGAAAGCAGTAGATGGCAGGTTCGAATCCCACTGGTTCCAATTTTTTCTGACTTATGATCATATGATTTTCATTACAGATCGAGCATACTGATCTTATGATTTTCATTTACAGATCGAGCATACTGATCTTAAACAAATAGGAGTAAAGCCGAAAATTTGTTAACAAATTATAATTTCCTCCTATAAAAAAAAAAAAGCCTCTTAATTTACTATCTATTGTCTACGGCGGACGGTATTTGAATATTAATGAGTCAGAAAGAAGAGGATCGAGGGTATTTGAATTCCAGTTCATCGTGGCTTAGCCGTGAACCAGAATAGCCTGGTGGTTGAGTCGCTGCCCGGAAAGCAGTAGATGGCAGGTTCGAATCCCACTGGTTCCAATTTTTTCTGACTTATGATCATATGATTTTCATTACAGATCGAGCATACTGATCTTATGATTTTCATTTACAGATCGAGCATACTGATCTTAAACAAATAGGAGTAATGCCGAAAATTTGTTAACAAATTATAATTTCCTCCTATAAAAAAAGCCTCTTAATTTACTATCTATTGTCCACGGCGGACGGTATTTGAATATTAATTAGTCAGAAAGAAGAGGATCGAGGGTATTTGAATTCCAGTTCATCGTGGCTTAGCCGTGAACCAGAATAGCCTGGTGGTTGAGTCGCTGCCCGGAAAGCAGTAGATGGCAGGTTCGAATCCCACTGGTTCCAATTTTTTCTGACTTATGATCATATGATTTTCATTACAGATCGAGCATACTGATCTTATGATTTTCATTTACAGATCGAGCATACTGATCTTAAACAAATAGGAGTAATGCCGAAAATTTGTTAACAAATTATAATTTCCTCCTATAAAAAAAAGCCTCTTAATTTACTATGCATTATATTGTTTATTTCCTGTATAGGGTACCTAGATGGGATGGAGAGTTCAAATCTGAGGTTTGTTTGGGGATATGACCATGCTTTGATGTCGAAACATACAAATAGTGGCCATTTTCCAAGATGGCTGCCATACAACATGCATTATATTGTTCACTTTAGCATACGTACAATTTTCAAGCCTTGGAATATGAAGATTTTGGGGATGGAAAATCCAAACCTGAGGGTATTTAAGCGCATACATTCGTATTTCCGAAGCTACATTATTCCGAAGGTTCGTTATTCCGAAGGTTCGTATTTCCGAAGGTTCGTAATTCCGAAGGTGCGTTAGTCCGAAAACGAAATAAGGTTCGTAATTCCGAAGGTTCGTTAATCCGAAAAAGAAATGAGGTTCGTAATTCCGAAGGTTCGTCAGTCCAAAAACTGAATGATTAACTAGCCTTATTTCGTTTTCGGACTAACGAACCTTCGGAACAATAACGCCACAAAATTTAATGTTCGGATTAACGAACCCTCTTAAGTTTTCAGATTAACCAATATCGAGGTATAGGCAATTTGCGAGTTTCGGAATTACGAACCTTCGGAATGAAGAACCTTCAGAATTACGAACATTCGGAATTACGAAGTGTAACCGTATTTAAAGAATGTGATCATGTTTTGCTCTCAAAATATAAATAGCGGCCATTTTCCAAGATTGCCGCCTTGGAATATGCACTATTTCGTTTACTTTTGTACCTAGAATTTTCAAAACATGGAATATAATGGTTTAGGGGGCAGAGAGTAAAAATTATGTGGTTATATTGAGGATGCGACCATGCTTTGATGTCAAAATATACAAATAGATAAAGAAGGTGGCCACCGTAGAACAAGTATTACAGTACCGTAATTATATACAAGCAGATACCTTATTTATCAGTTATTTTCCTTTTTCTATTTGGACAAGATGGAAGGCTTGGGATAATGAACAATATTGAGACTTCAATTGAATGAGGCAGTAATTGAAATATCAAGATTAAGTGCAAAAAGTAGGATATATTAGTTGTTCTCACTACATGTATTTGCATGATCAGGCATATTAATCATCTGAATCATTTCCAACTTATATCTCTTGAATGACTATTTTGATGGTCGTATGGTTTTTAAATATATGTCTGTGATGATGCAATATAATAAAATTATTCCTTAAGATATCTTAGAGTAACCTAAAGTATATGAGAAGGGGTGGATGTTTATCCTCTTCTGAAGTAATGGCTTGACCTTGACAAAACGATCCTTTAATCCTCCTGAAGTGATAACCACATTGCCAAATTTGCTGTAAAATAAATTTAGTTTCAAATGCTTTATTATTTTGCATATCACTGCAGCTATACAGTTAAATATTACATATACACTGCACTGACACTGTTATTGAAACAGGGTGAGAATTGTATGCTGAAAGAAAATACTTGCAACAACTGACTGTCTTCATTTGAGAATATAAAAAAAGGAAAAATCATGTTTCAATATAAATCTCCATTTACGGGACCACTGAAAACATCTCTCGTAACTCTGATTTGGCCACTAGCAATGAGCAAATTGAAAGCTCTGGTCAGTTCACGTATCGTATCATCATGTCAGCAACAATGATTCCTATCGACTGCAGCCCTGAATTATTTCTTACGACTTTCAACACCAATAATGAAAAATGCCCAAAGTATATTATCTAGTCAATTACTTGGTACCATCAGGCTGTATTGCACTATGAAGAGCATGAAGCCTTCTACCATAGCTCTTTTCCAGACAGTAGCTTAAAACAAGTACGGCTTACCATATCTAGCACTCAACTGATTCCTGTATATAGGCATGATTTCTTTACCTCTCGAACTTCTTTGTTAATTGAGGAACTATGCAATGAGCACAGACAGAGCATTAAGCACCACACAGCCCCTAACATGATGTCTCTCAGCCGGTGGAAAATCTGAAGTCCTGGGATATCGACCCCGCTGCTGAATGGCCAGCCAAGACAGACAACTTAAGTTGACACCTGCATCAAGATGAGACCTACAGAGTGTTATCCAGGACAAAGCAGTATGAGGTTGGCATGCCATGGAAAAGAGTGGTGCAATGTCAAAAGGCCGATGGTCAACAGATCTCAAAGTGGGGCCTCCTGGCAGAACCTTAGCGCTTCTTTAGCTGAATTTGATATTAAAGTAGAAAAAGGAGCATGTTGAGCCACGTTTCCACCAGGGCCTGCAAAGGTCGGCCCTGCTAGTAATTTTGTGGTTGAATCATAATTACCCATCCTGAGCAGTTAAGTAAAAAAATCTCCTTGCCCAGAGGGGTGATGAGGAATACTTGGGCCAATTAGAATAGCCCTAAGGCGGACATTGTCTGGGGGTGTCTAACCGAGTAGGTTAGAGTGAGTGGGATACAGGCCAGAAGCTGGTGACAGATCAGCTGGGATAATTTAAAACATCACCCTTTTTACCCCTGAATAGCCCACCTTAAACGGTAACACTTTGGAAATGATGCATAATGCAAACATCTTTATTGTCAATAATTCATAATATTCAATCAGTGTTACAATGACTTTTTGTCTTTATGCCCATTCTCTAACTTTTTCCAAATAAAAAAAAGAAATATCAAAGGTTTAAAGATATCAGCGTTTATGCATGTACTTTTGGTAGCATCTTAAAATGGCTGCGATTTGCAAATTTCCAGACCGAAACACGGTTGTATCACCAAATAAACCTTATATTTTGATTTTACACCCCCTAAGATATATATATATTCCATATTTTGAAAATTGCACATATACTAAAGTAAGTGAACAATATGATGCATGTTCTATGGCAGCCATCTTGGAAAATGTATGTTTCGACATCAAAGCATGGTCATATCCCCAAACAAACCTCAGATTTGGACTCTCCATCCCCTAAAATCAGTATATTCCATATTTTGAAAATTCTAGGTACCCAAGAAATAAACAATATAATACATGTTATATGGCGACCATCTTGGAAAAGGGCGGCTATTTGTATATTTCGACATCGAAGCATGGTTATATCCCCAAAATAACTTCAGATTTGAATTCTCTGCCCCCTAAAACCTTTATATTCCAAGTTTTGAAAATTCTAGGTATCCTAAAGTGAGTAAACAGAAAATCCAAGATGGCTGCCGACGGCCATTTTGCTCAATGCTGACAGAGCTCCAGCATATAGATTCTTCAAATAGAAGATCTGACCAGTCAAAATCAGTTTTAAAATAAAACTATGACATTCTAATGCAACCTTAGCCCCCAAATCAGGGTTTGGCTGCCGGACTAAAATTGTAATTCTCAAATTTGCTTACATGTAATCTCTATGGGAAATATCGTGGCTCAATGGATAACGCACTTGACTTGCGTCAAGTCTGGGGCGCAGGTTCTAGTACTGGGGTAAACAAGATGATTTTTTTTCATTTTTTTTCTTTTTACCACCTCGTACATGATCCTTTATAATAATTAAAAGGTATAAAAGTTAAAATTTACCAAGATAAAACAGATTATGATTACTTTTTTTCATATCACATGTATTGTCATATATTAAAGAGACCTTTTCACGGTGCTTTATCATCTCCCGTCTTTCGCAAGTATTCCATCCATAATGAACATTCCGTTGTCCTCACTTTTGAGCACTGCTCCCATGCTTCCAGTGATACCAGCACTGGGCACCTGCATGCTGTTCACTGTGATTAGGGCTGCGCGAAACTTACTGAGGGCGTTTGCTTGGGTCTTTCGACTTGCGCTGCCGACTGCGGCCTCTCCCGCGGTTATCTAGCAAGGAGCAGGTTAATGCTTGAACCTGCATTGTGGGCTGGTCAACCTGCGCAGAGAGTTGGTCAATTGGAGAAAGGAAATATTTAGGAGTAGAGGAAACATTAGGGATAGTCATGTTGTAGCTAGGGTTAAGAAAAAAAAATTGAGAAGTAGAAAGGAAACAAAAATAGCGAAGTGAGAAGCGAGAATAGCGAAGTGAGAGAAATGAATAGAGGGCGATAAAAGAAAATTAAGGATTTAGGATCACGTCGGGGTCACCAGTTTAGGAAATTAATAGTGTCAATTTCCTAATTATGAAATAGCAAAAGGAAAGATTGTGTCCTACCTTAAACACGCCTATAGTATTGCACAAAGTATTGCACAAATCCCAAAAGTTGTATTTACAATTTACAAAAGTATATGAAAAGTAAAATATATAGAGTAGAAATCACGGTTGCAGAAGTATAACTCGCGAAGTAGCAAGGCCTCACTAAATGTAGAGAATAGACTTCAAGAGGTGTGATTTAAAGTAGAGAATAGCAAAATAAGACTGTAGAAGGGTAGAAGTAAATTGTAGTTCTCTGGTGGGCATGTGCTCCACAAAAGCAAGCTAAGACGTAGAGATGTTGTCAGAGCGAAGACAGAGAGAAGAGTGGTGATGTGGCAAAAAAGCAAGTTGGTCTTTTTGCCAGCATCACAAAAAGAGGGGGTATGAAAAACCACACCCAAAAGAGAGGCAAAAACACAGTTGAAAGGAGATGAGAGAGTGAGAGAGAGAAGAAAGAACATCTGTGTAGTGATGCAGTATAAATGCAGTTGGGAGCAAGGCCAGGACAATAAATCAGGTACAATGCCAGGTTGCTTTGCTCTAAGTCCATTATGTAAAAGTGAAAGGAAGATGTTTGTAAGATTTAGGCAGAAAATATGCATGCAGTAGAAGTGCACTGCATTTGACACAAACAAGATCGAATGTAGAAGAGAAATATACATGGAAATATAACACAGAGAATATAGGCTTATAAAATTATGTTGACATATGAATGGAAATGTATACAGAAAAATAGTACGAAGATATAGTCAAGTCACTACAACCTAATTCGTCCGCATGACGAATTAAAATCTAGTTTTGAACATGTATTTACACTGTACTTGGATTATATCATTTGTTTGAACGAAAATAAATCTAATCTAATCTTTTTAAATGTTATATATATGTCTGAGTATTACCAATCTTTTTTCGACCTAACCAAGGCATTTGACACGGTGAGCAGAAAGGGCCTCTGGCTAATCTTGGAACGCCTCGGTTGTCCCCCAAGGTTCCTCAGTATGATCATCCAGCTGCATGAAAACCAGCGTGGCCAAGTTAGGTTAAACAGCCATCACTCCGAATCTTTCCCAATCACAAACGGTGTGAAACAGGGTTGTGTCCTTGCACCGACGCTGTTCAGTATCTTCTTCAGCGTAATGCTCAAGCAGGCCATGGAAGGTCTTGATGAAGACGAGGCTGTCTACATCCGCTACCGCCTCGATGGCAGTCTATTCAATCTCAGGAGACTGCAGGCCCACACAAAAACTTGTGAGCAAATATTTAGAGACCTTCTCTTTGCCGATGATGCTGCCCTCGTTGCCCATACCGAAAGAGCCCTGCAGTGCTTGACATCCTGCTTTGCGGAGGCTGCTCAACTCTTCGGACTCGAAGTCAGCTTGAAGAAGACGGAAGTCCTCCATCAACCTGCACCCCGGGAAGAGTACCGCCTTCCTCACATCACTATTGGCGAGACTGTGTTGAAGAGCGTTCACCAGTTTACCTACCTGGGATGTACAATTACTTCAGACGCCAAGATTGACAGGGAAGTAGACAACAGACTGGCCAAAGCTAACAGTGCCTTCGGCAGACTGTACAAGCGGGTCTGGAGAAATAAGCATCTGAAAAGGGGCACCAAGATCAGCGTATACAGAGCTGTTGTCCTCACCACCCTACTGTACGGTTCTGAGTCGTGGGTAACTTACCGCCACCACATGCGACTCCTGGAGCGTTTCCATCAGCGCTGTCTCCGGATCATCCTCAACATTCACTGGACCGACTATGTCACAAATGTTGAGGTCCTTGAACAGGCGGAGATCCCCAGTATCGAGGCCATGCTGCTGAAGACTCAGCTCCGTTGGGCAGGACACATCTCAAGAATGGAAGACCATCGCCTGCCCAAGATAGCCCTGTACGGCGAACTTTCTACTGGCAATCGTGACAGAGGGGCTCCAAAGAAACGCTTCAAGGACATCCTGAAGAAGTCCCTCGGTACATGCCATATCGATCATTGCCAGTGGTCTACTCTGGCTGCTGACCGTGCTAGCTGGCGACATATAGTCCATCAGGCTGCCTCTTCTTTCGAGGAATCCCGAAAAGATCACCTGAGGGAGAAACGTCGCCGCAGAAAGAATCGCGAAGCCTCAGCAGCCACACCAAACACGACTTTTGACTGCGGCCGCTGTGGCCGGGCCTGTCTATCACGTATTGGCCTTGTGAGTCACATGCGTGCCTGCAGTCGACGTGGACTGCCTTTATAAATCTTCGTTCGCGAAGCAAGCCAAGAGAGTATTGCACAAAGTATTGCACAAATCCCAAAAGTTGTATTTACAATTTACAAAAGTATATGAAAAGTAAAATATATAGAGTAGAAATCACGGTTGCAGAAGTATAACTCGCGAAGTAGCAAGGCCTCACTAAATGTAGAGAATAGACTTCAAGAGGTGTGATTTAAAGTAGAGAATAGCAAAATAAGACTGTAGAAGGGTAGAAGTAAATTGTAGTTCTCTGGTGGGCATGTGCTCCACAAAAGCAAGCTAAGACGTAGAGATGTTGTCAGAGCGAAGACAGAGAGAAGAGTGGTGATGTGGCAAAAAAGCAAGTTGGTCTTTTTGCCAGCATCACAAAAAGAGGGGGTATGAAAACCCACACCCAAAAGAGAGGCAAAAACACAGTTGAAAGGAGATGAGAGAGTGAGAGAGAGAAGAAAGAACATCTGTGTAGTGATGCAGTATAAATGCAGTTGGGAGCAAGGCCAGGACAATAAATCAGGTACAATGCCAGGTTGCTTTGCTCTAAGTCCATTATGTAAAAGTGAAAGGAAGATGTTTGTAAGATTTAGGCAGAAAATATGCATGCAGTAGAAGTGCACTGCATTTGACACAAACAAGATCGAATGTAGAAGAGAAATATACATGGAAATATAACACAGAGAATATAGGCTTATAAAATTATGTTGACATATGAATGGAAATGTATACAGAAAAATAGTACGAAGATATAGTCAAGTCACTACAACCTAATTCGTCCGCATGACGAATTAAAATCTAGTTTTGAACATGTATTTACACTGTACTTGGATTATATCATTTGTTTGAACGAAAATAAATCTAATCTAATCTTTTTAAATGTTATATATATGTCTGAGTATTACCAATCTTAAAGAATGATCTGATCAAAGCAAAGCTGAGAGACACTGATGGACTGGACTGACTTAGCAAGGTGCAGATTTACCCTGCTCCCCAAGTTGATATACATGTTTTATCTTAGAAGATATCCTTATAATAGGGTATAGGAGTTTTATAATGATTCAAATGTCGACCTGGCCTCCGTAACATAAAGGTCTGCGATGAATTGCAAATATGGAAGAACCGCACTGATTGGTCGCTGGCCAGAATTTAAACCTTATGCGCATGTAACATTGATATTGATCTGATCAATCGCAATTATGCAAAGCCAGCAACGTCAACATCTAAAATACATGTTCAAAATATTTTCTAGGAATGATGTGTATTCATACATTCAGTGTTTTCTTGTCAATTCAGTATGCTTTTCGTTGTTTTCAAAGGACATTGAGCAAATTTCCAATAGAAAAAATTATGAGATAGATGGATTTCCATATACTTGAGGTTAATCAGATCAATCGTAACTCTTTGTAAGATGGGGCCCTGGATATAATTTGAGATGTTTTGGAATTTTTTTTTTCAGTAATGAATAACTAGAGGTTATGCACATTGCCTTCTCTTACAGATACACTGCTTAATCTTGTCGCCAGTGCTCAAAACATCCAAACAACAAGCTTCGACATCATTTGGGAAGACAGACCCGAATTCACTTATACTAGCTACATTGCGACAGTCAGTGAAGTAGGGGGTACCTTTTCAGTACAACTTCCAGCCACTGCGAATCGTGATGGTAGAAATATAGTAGTCAATGCTATGGGCCTTACACCCGGCACAGAATACGATGTTAACATTCAAGGTGTGACCAGTACTGGAGTGCGTGAGGATCAAGGCAATTTCAATGTTTTCACAGGTAAGATGATTGCCTGGAAATGAAAATAGAAGTGGGAAAGAGATGCCTGTTATAACCGTTTTCATAAATTCTTCTGTTATGCTTTTACATGTAGATAAAGAAATTATAAAGTATATATAGGCATCTGATTTTCTTTTTTCATGTTCACAGTTAAATTATTTCATTGTAACAAGCCAGTAGTAATAAGTTCTCTCCAAAAAATCTATATGAAGTCATGAGAATTTCTTTGAAGGAAAAATTTATATAACTTTCTCCTAGCTTGAACATTCTACTTTAACGAAAAAAAAAATTAAGGTCTTAATTGGTCATTTTCCTGGATAAGAGATAGAAGCAGTTTGAACCACCTCTTTCACTTGAGATTATACCCCTCCCCCATACCAACCATGCACATTGCCTTAATATCATAGGCAGTGATAGGACGGGGTGGAGTTACCCCTTTGAATTTCAAATCTCACGAAATTGCCGCGAGTGCTTATTACTCTCACTCTACCAGTATCCAGGCTGACAGGGTGATGCATTCAAAGGTACAGTCTGGATACTTGATGGTAATGTCTTAACATTGTATGAACACAGGACCTAACCCACCTATAGATGGTCGCTTCACCGAGATAAATGGAATGACGGTACTACTTGAGTGGAATCCACCTGATGATGGGAGAATAGATGGGTATATAGTGATACATGGTGCAGAAACTCAGGATCCAACTACTTTGGTACAGGTAAGCTAAGGGCAGTCACATGGACATGGAACAGGTTGGCCTTTGTAGAAGCTCTTGAAGGTTACGCAACTCCTTTTGCATGAATCCGTTTCTACCCCGGTTCCTACTAGGCTTAAAGAGTGGTATTTTAGAATAGTTGGAATTTATTGTCAGTAATCCAAAATCATGGTTTTGCAAGTAGTTTGCCTTTCGTTCAGATGACTGTGAACAACTAATATTTTGAAGCAGTAAGTTCGGATTCCAAATTAAAGTAATGGACATAAAAATGAAGATCTAATTTGGTACCCAACTGGCTAGGTTGCCAGTTGTGCGTAACTAATGTGAAACTCACGAGCAGCTTTAAACGTCAAGTCCACCCCAGAAGAATGTTGATTTGAATAAATAGAGAAAAATCAAACTAGCAAAACGCTGAAAATTTCATCGAAATCGGATGTAAAATAAGAAAGTTATGACATTTTAAAGTTTGGCTTATTTTTCACAAAACAGTGATATCCACAGCTCAAATAAGACAGGTGATGACGTCCCTCACTATTTCTTTGGGTTTTTTATTGTTTGAATTATACAATATTTCATTTATTTATAGATTTGACAATAAGGACCAACTTGAGTGAATCACATAGTATTAAACAATGCTCATTCCACATTTTCAGGGAGGAATTAATCGTTGTTTCACTTGACAATGAGGGGAAAAATGAAATATTCACTATTTCATATAATAAAATACAAAAGAAATAGGGAGTGGATGACGTCATTAGGCTCCTCATTTGCAAACCCACCATATAACTGTGCATATGACTGTTTTGTGAAATTAAGCAAAACTTTAAAATGTTATAATTTTCTTATTTTAAATCCTACTTTGATGAAATTTTCAGTGTATGCTTGTAAGATTTTTCTCTTTTTAATCAAATCATTTTTTTGTTGGGGTGGACTTGCCCTTAAAGGAACACGACCCTGGCTCATTAGATGCACACAAAGAACCTATATGTGGCTGCCGGATAAAACATTGGCCTGTATATAGGTTCAGAATTGTATTTATCCTTTTAGGTTGCGATATATCCTTGTTTGTGATATGGCAATCCGGCCATGCAGTAATGGAAACTGGCTATGGCGTCATTTTTTTAAAGCAAATACAAACCATCAGCCTTATTAACATTACCTTAAGACCCCAACTGCTCAAATCTGGTTAGGCTCCTTCCTCATGATGCAAAATTCTTAGCACTGTTGTAGTATTCTTATATGATAATAATATTTTGTTTTAGCTCATCCGCCCCAAAGGTCCAGATGAGCTTATGCCGTGGCGTGGCGTCCGTCGTCTGTCGTCCCTCCACAATTTCAAAATGCTTCCTCTTCATCATTTCAAGTCCGATTTCAATTCTGTTTGCTTTTATATGAAAGCACTAGATGGGGGACTCAAAACTTCTGCACAGAATTTTGAAACTCTTTAAATATGCTTATTCTTCTCCTTTATTTGTTGACCGATTTTTATTTCTATTTTTTGCTTCCATCTGGTAAAGCTTCATGAGAAAATGCCTCTTCTTTATTTGTTGATCGATTTTTTTTCTTCCATCTGATAGAGCTGCATGAGATTCACCAAAATTCTACACAGAATTTTGACATTTTGATTAGAAAATTATTTATGCTAGTTTATGTAGAATTTATTCATAAATTACAAAAATGCTTCTGTCATTTCTTCATCATTTTCAATTCTGTTTCCTCAATTTATGTCACCAATATATTTCACTACAATATCAACTGGGCTGAAATTAAAAAGTGTTAAATTGATGCCGGATGAGCTCCACATCATTGATGTGTTAGTTTATATACCGTGTGAGTAAAAAAAAACCTGACACCTCACAAATCCTCAATTTGAGGGAAACAATATGTCATGAACGCATGATTATTATGTATGGCTTGAAAGAGTATCTTGTCCCAAATAATTTGATACCATATTCATGTGATATGTTTTAACGCTTGGATATTCAATATATATTCTTTGCGTTGATGTAAATTTTGTTTTGCGCCAAAGTAAGGCATGACTGCAATGAATGAATCCATATGTCAATATTATAATCCTATCTGAGTTATATGAGTTAGTAAACATGTTTCCAAATCCCTTTTCGATGAAATTAACTTGAGAATTGATATTATCAAGTGCTTATTAAACAATCATAATGTCAATTATTGAAAAAGTGTTGTGAAATGGATTTTAATTCAGCCCTTGTAGGATTATGACATTATTGACATTTGGATTAATTCATTGCAACCATGCCTTTGGCGTGAATCAAAATTTACATCACTGCAAAGATAAACTCCTGATTATCCAAGCGTTATAATTAAAAAATTATTTGGGAGAGCATAGTATTTCAGGCCATATAAAGGTTTATAAACGTCCACTGGCGAGAACGTTGCAATTAACTCAAAGACTGATTAACTGCAGATAAATGGAATACTGATGTTATTGGGATTACTTTCTTTTGTGGAAACGTTACTTAAGACAAACTGGGATCAGATATTATACGTAAACATAGCTGTCTTCAAAGGCAGTACTATTGCTAGATTGAATCGCGTAATGCAGGCAAGACAGCCATAGGCGTTCCACTTGTTATCATTTTCGGTTCTTATTCATACTATGAATATTTTGTTGTCATCATGTAATTATTATCGTCACCCAGTTTCTCATCTTATCTACATCTGAAATAAAATCATGTTCAAATCTTGAACAAATCATTTGCAGGTCAGACAGGATTAATTAAGAAATGTATTATTACATTCAAACAGGCTATTATCCCAGTTGGTCAGACGGCATACGCAATCTCAGGACTCAATCCTACCACACCCTACACCATAGGACTGGTATCATATCGGAATTCAACCGATACATTTAGTGATTTTGCAGAGCTACTTCAGCAACAAAATTCTAACTTCGTCATAAATAGAGGTGAGTTCCATATAACAAGCAGTCCTTGGGATGTCGCCAGTTACTTGCGTAAGATGAGTGACAAAGATGCTAGAATCTGGCAGAAGGTCACACGGGACTAATTACAACTGGCAGGCCAAAATATTCATTCGAGCCAACCCATTCTCAATTTTTAAATTTGATATTGCTGATTGACAAATATGAATGAATATGATTGACAATCTAACACTGATTCTAGGGAGGGTACCTACTGAACTTCCTTTTTCCAAATTGGAAAGATTTATCACCACTATGGAACTATATTTTTACTGGCGAAATAATTAGGGCCATTTTACTCTCTCAAGTGATGAATTTGTTCCCGTCAAGTGTAGTCTTCATAAATGATGATTTATTTTTAAAATGAGCCGGTCGAGGTACCCTTTTCTGGTCAGATATGGAATGTCAGACATTTATCCTATCCACTAGTAGTAAACATTCAACCCTCGAATTTCCTCCTTATTTTTAATGAATTCTTTTTAAGTGCCACTTTAACACACGAGTCTAACGGGATTGAATTAGGCCTGTAATACCAGAAAGTGTGAAATTAGGAATGCAGGGTTATTTGGGGGCGCTAATTTTAAAAATTGCCAGCCGCAAGCGATCTGACTGTCGGGTCGGCCGCCATTTTGAAATCCAAGATGGCCGCCATGAAAAATCATAGAATGTCTTCTTTTTTTTGGTTTCACGTGAGATGTGAAACTGAAATTTGCTATATACGGGTATTTTTAGGCACTGATTTCAAATATTGCTGTCCCTCCAGCAAAATTACCACATGGGTGGTGTTTCATGAAGCTGTTCGTAAAGTTATGCACAACTTTACGAACGACTGGAAAATGTTCTTATACATAAGTCAGCTACATAAATTTTCACAATCTTGAAATCCAAGATGGCCGCCATGAAATATCATTGCAATTATTTTCTCTATTAATTTTACATTGTGTGGCATAGACATTTGGCATATTGGGGTATTAGGGTGCCGATTAAAAAATAGCCCTATATGCCAAATGTCAATGCCACATAATTAAAATTCAAGAAAATTATTTTTAGCGATTGCTCATGGCGGCCATCTCAGATTTCAAGAGAGTGGCCATTTAGCAGAGTTACCAGGGTTTAGATCACTTGGGGACGACAATATTTGAAACTTCGCCTATATACCAAACTTCAATGTCACAATTCATATAAAACTCGAGAAAACGATTGCAATGATAATTCATAGCGGCCATTATGAAACCGACAAGGTGGTTGGATATTGCTGGGGACCAGCAATATTTGAAATTAGTGCCTCAAAAAAACCCTTTATGCCAAATTGCAGTTTCACGTGTCATGTAAAACTCAAAAAATATATATATTTTGTGATTTTCCATATATAAATCCTGAATTTCAAAATGGCGACCGACCCGATGTTCAGATCGCTCGGGGCCGGCAATTTGTGAAATCAGCGCCCAAAATTACCCCTGTATTCCGAATTTCACACTTTCTGCCGGATCCGAACATCTTTGCCATTTTTTTCTGGCCAGCAGAGAGAGAGAGAGAGAGAGAGAGACTATAGGCGCCGCTTTTCGGACGGCGGCGGCGGCGTCAACATCAAATTTTAACCGAAGGTTAATTTTTTGAAGTAAAAGCATACGGACCTAGTTCATGAAACTTTAACATAAGATTAATGAGTATGAGTATAACAGTGAGTATTACTTAACTTCCTGCCTGAGTTTCAAGTCTCATGACCAAGGTCAAAGGTTATTTAGGGTCAATGAACTTAGACCATGTTGAGGGAATCCGTATCAAAATCATAACACAATGTTAAGTTTTATGAAATGTCATCATAACTAAAAAAATATATGGACCTACTTCATGAAACCTAGCCATGAGGGTAATCAGATATTAGTAAACATTCTGTCTGAGTTTCAGGTCACATATACCAAGGTCAAATGTCATTTAGGGCAATGAACTTTGGCCAAGTTGGGGGTATTTGTTGAATTACCATCATAAATTTGAATTATTTTGGATCTGGCTGATAAAACTTATACTGTCTTTATACATAAGAGTAATCAGGTATCACTAAAGATCCTATGCGAGTTTCAGGTCAATGAACAAAGTCAAAGGTCATTTAAGCTCAATGAACTTTGGCCATGTTGGGAGTATTTGTTGAATTGCCATCATAACTTTGAAAGTTTATGAATTTGGCTTATAAAACTTGCACAGACGAGTAGTCAAGTATCCCTGAACATTCAGTGAGAGTCTCGGGTCACATGACCAAGGTAGGTCATTTAAGGTCAATGAACCTTTGCCATGTTCGAGGTAATTGTTAAATTTCTGTGATAACTTTGAAAGTTTATGGATATAGTTTATGAAATGTGGACGTCTAGGGGTATAAATCAAGTATGACTGACAAGTCTTGGGTCGCATGATCAAGGTCAAAAGTAATTAAGGGTCAATGAACATAGTATTATATCATGGTGTTTTTTGTGAATAATTATTTTATAGTAGTTTTCAAAAGTCAGCACTGCTGCTATACAGTATTGAATCACGTAATGCAGGTTAGACTGCCAGAGGCACTCCACTTGTTTTGTCACTTAACCTATTTACTAATATGTATTTTACACTTATACAAGCTTGCTTTGATGAAGGTCCCATCATATCGGGCATCATATTTATCTAACCATGGAGGTAGAATCCATGATCTAACTCAAATTAAGCTTTAATTTGAATGATTGTCTAACTATTCATGTCACTATGTTTATCATTCAGCATAGCATGTTCATATACTTCTCATTTATTTGGAGTTTCATATTATGCCCTATTAGTTTTTTGTTTCAAACATAAAATGTGAAATTATATGAAATGAAAAAAAAGTAGAAATGTTGCGCTCGAACAACGGTTTTGCAATCAATCATTAAATGGCAATGGCAAAGAGTTTTGCATGTATATTTTGGTTGAAATACTAAATAGGGACCATTCAGAATTGCCTGTTATGTTTTCAATCCAATCAGAACCTTTGTGAAACCGGGCCCTGGATGATGAGATATGAATCTTGCTCGTAACATTTGCTAGACCTTCCCTTTCGTTCACAGTGACAGAAGACAACCTTCCTTATGCTAACTTCACTATTTGGTACTTGACATGCATCTAACCTATTTGAAGAAGAAGCGATGAGCGATCTGCATTCGTATTGTCACCTCAGTGTGGGGTGTTCGGATTGAGACACAATATAAGCAATGTTGAGTTTAGGACCCCAATCTCAACACACGTCCTTGAACTGGTTATTGTTAAACTAGTTTAGAAGATCGCTTTGTGAGCGTTCTTATCACCACTGAACTGCTTTTCAGAACCACTTCGTGTAAAGCGGTCTTGTTGCTACAGGAACGTTCTTACGTTTAGCGCGAAAATTTAAACCGCAACCTAGCCATTCTACCAACAGTAGGCCATAGAGTTTTAGCATTTACTACGGAGACACACTCTTCAGCTCATTGATACAGTAAGAATCACAATGGAGAGCTGAGAGGCTTTTGTCGAAAGTTGGATGGACTGGGACAGCAGATCATCCGAAGACTTGCACTTGACGAACAATTGCAAATATGTCCTTGTCCAGAGTCAAGAGGTCCACCAACTTTCGACAAAAGCCACCTAGCTCTCCATCGTGATTTGACTTGCATTTTCAAAGGAATTGGTGCGTTGTAGAGAGTGTCTCCGTAATAAATGCGAAAAGTCCGGATGTATGGAGTACCACAAAATGTTCGAAGGTTGCTTCCAGAAGAACGGTTACTTGTTAAACGAGGCAAAGCTGTCTCGAAAACCATATCGCGAGGTGGTTTTCAAAACTGTTTTGGAAGATTGCTTCCGAAGACTGCTTTGAGGGCTCCTATTACACGTTAAACGAGTTTCCACTCAGCCAGTTTCCACTCAGCCAGTTTCCACTGAGCTAGTTTCAGAACTGCAATGAGAACGGGGTCTAGGATTGATCACAGGGAGTCAGACCGACATTAGTCTAGGAACTTTTGACAGTAGGTAGGAGGCTTTACCACTAGTGAATGTATTTAAGTCATACTTAAGACAGATCTTGTTGCAATCGACTGGTATTCCAGTATGGTATCCCTTCACATCTGTAGGTTTCATGCCACCTCGGTGCTAGCTGATTTCTCTTTTTTGTAAGCTTATGCCAACTTGTTATTGCTATTGCTGTAACAATATAAATGAATTTTAAATTGAACAAAAACTATGTTTAAAGGCAATTAAATGACATCGAACCCGACACCGCGAAACTGACCTTTATGACAAAGTATACTGAGCTAGCTAGCATCATATTCATGGCAAATTACCAACCTTCAACTATGTAAGCTTATTAAGGTACAGCTATGTAAGCTTATTAAGGTTCAGTTCACTAGCGTACCTACGGGGGGGGGGGGGCAGGGGGGCACTCTGCCCCCCCTGACGAGTCACAACCCATACAAATTTTTTTTTTTTCCCTCCCTGTGGAAAATCCTAGGTACGCCACTGGTTCAGTTTTAGGGCCTTTGCTATTCTACTGAACGTCAACGATCTTCCCAAAGATATACAGTCACATGATCGACTCTTTGCAGATCACTGTACACTTTACCATAAGATAAAAATCACAGGATGATGGGAAAGTTCTACAATAATACTCTGTGTATTTGGGAGCTACATGGCAAATGAGATTTAACACCGATAAGTGTCATGTCATGCACATCACTCATGAAAGGAAACCCCTTCTAACCACCTATGGTATGAATGGGAAACGTCTAAAAATTGTCACAAGTCACAATTACCTAGGTGTCGAGATAAATAGCATTTTAACGTGGTCGGACCGTGTTAAAAGCGAACAGGGTTTAAGGCCTCCTTCGAAGAACTTGTATAGCTGCCCCCAAAATGTGAAAGAAACAGCCTATAAAGTATTAGTACATCCAAAGTTGGAGTACTATGCTTCTGTGTGAGACCCATACACGAAATATCACATCAGTAGACTAGAAGCAGTTCAGCGAAGAGCCGCTAGATTCGTCTGTAAAGATCACAGGAAAACCAGTACTGTTTCCCAGACGCTGAAGTCACTTGAATGGAAATCTCTTGAAGAGAGAAGAGCCATCTCAAGGCTTACATTTTTATGTAAATCTGTATATCACAGTGCTTCAATCAACGTAGGCCGATATCCAACAACTCCCCCTCAAAATCCTGTCAGGACACGGAAATCATCGGCAGTCTTTTTCTGCCGACCAACAACAACAAAAGACTGATTCAAGTACTCTGTCCTTCTAAGGACTATGGCAGAATGGAATCTGCTGCCAGTAGACATATGTGAAGCTAAATCGGTCGATGGTATTAAGACAAGGCAAATGTCTACTTTCATCCGGGGGCACATCATTAATTCAGATTCATCACTAGCCACACACGCCTGCTGCAATTATATCCCGATTGGGGTGTTTGCCTGCAGTATTAAGAAGGAGAGAAAAACATGCAGTTGTTATCCATAATGGTAAATAATGAAAACGCTAAAATCTAACCCACTACCAACACACAAGCCTTCTTGGATTCTTCCTTATAAACTTTCTAGTCGTTATTTTCTCTCCTCTGTTTTTCCACCCTTTTCCTTTCCTCCTCTTTTATGTTCCTTGAAATATGGCCTCGATGCATAAGTCTCGTGTCTGTCTAGATACGCCACTGTTCCTACCAATAACTGATTTACTTTTTCCATTCTTCTTACAGGTGATAACCAATGCGCAAGTAGACCATGTATTAATGGTGGACAGTGTTATGGTGTGTCAGGAGGCAGTTTCAGATGTGAATGCATCAGTGGTTTCAGCGGCATCACATGTGCAATAGATACAAGTAATCATTTTCAGCTTATCCTTTGATATACACAATTGTGGTCAAACGCTAGGAAACCCCCACCAAAAATGTATTTCTCCACACCGAGTGTGGAAAGTAGACAACAACACTACAATGTTCGGCGAGCTCAGAGAAACAAACTTTATTGAATGTAATATTTAATCACCTGACTTCACAATTAAATATCTAAATCGTGGCATAACTTGAATATTTTATATGTTCATTTTCTGGAGGGGTTCACTAACTTTTGAGCACCATTTTGTGACAATAGGAAGTTTTGATTAAACTGAGACAAATTTTCTTTGACATGGATAAAGTGTTTTCAGATTACTGTTTAAACATGTGGGTTGATTAGGCATTTTAATAAACTGGAGAAAAATTTTGTGCAAGTTTAGTGTTGTCTTATGATTGGCTATTCGTGAAATTCTGGGAAATTATGAGAAGATTTAACTGGTAATAAGTGAAATAATGATATAGATTATTACACTTCGTATTCCAATGCGACCAAAATACGTGAAGTAGATTTTATTTATAGCAAGTAGAATGTAAAATAGTTCAAGGAAAACGTTAAGAAGTAAAGAAGCTTCATGAATGACAAGAAAACAGAGGAGCTGGAGAAGCAGTGATTCTAAGGTGCGCAATTATGGGGTGTAAACTATTTTTATAACGACACTGCATGAAACTAATCCCCTCATTATTGTTTATTTCCATTTTTAGGAAGTAACTTGCATTTTGTTGCATGACTGTATTCTAATGTCTGAAAATGGATTGATTGGTAGTCATTTGATTAGGGAAAAAAAATTTAGGGAAAAAACATAAGACATGTTGATAGGTGAAACTTATCAGGGGCAAATGCCCATCATGCCCCCTCCCCAAGTCGACTCGTTGCTCCCCTGAAATTTTGAAAACTGAAAATAAAAAATACATAGTAAATACGGTCACAAGCATCTTACTCAAGTTAAGTGCTCCAAAATAGCCTTTTATATTCTTCAAATTTTGAAATAAGTTTGTTATTCACACAGTATATCCCCCAATAGATTTCATACCCTCTCAAAAATGAAGTGCTAATATAGCACTTACAGCGTATGAAGCGCCGATTGTACCAATATTATATAGAACAATTATTTGTTATATAATCATTATTTATTAAATAATAACTATTATTCATATATAATTTACCTTTATTTGTAAATAATTACTATCATATAAAATAACATTTCTAATTATTTTTATATATAATTCCAAGTAATACTTCATTATTTGTAAATAATAATAGTTCGACATTCCATTATTTATAAATAATGATTATTTGTTTTTCATTATTTATAAATAATGATTATTTGTTTCTCATTATTTATAAATAATGAAAAACAAATAATCATTATTTATGAATAATGAAAAACAAATAATCATTATTTATAAATAATGGAAAGCAAATAATCATTATTCATAAATAATGGAAAACAATCATTATTTATAAATAATGGAAAATAATAATTATTTATAAATAATGGAGGGTTGAATTGCTATTATTTATAAATAATGAAGCGTTGCTTGTAATTATATATAAATAATTAGAAATGTTATTTTATATGATAGTAATTATTTACAAATAAAATGTAAATAGTTATTATTTAATAAATAATGATTATATAACAAATAATTGTTCTATATAATTTTGGTACAAACGGCGCGCATAACAGCGCTTGTATAGTGACTGCACTACGAGTGCAGTCACTATACAAGTCACTATACAAGGTAAGTGCTAAATTAGCGCTTCATTTTTTACAGTGTATGATTATGAATACAGTCCAAACCGTTATTGTAAAGCGTTATATAATGCAGTAATTTACGGATATTGTGGAAATGTTTTTAACATTACTGACAGCTCTCTTTCAAAGAATGAAAAGTCATGATTATTATAAAGATTACATTTGTTTATTTTATAGTTGATAGTAATTGGCAATAATGATGAGATTATACAATCTCTGAGCAAAACATGAAAATGAATATTGGCATATTCCAAATTGGAGTAAAACTCACTGAGGCTTTGAATCACAGGTCGTTGGTTCAAATCCCGGTCATGGCGTCATTTTCTTCAGCAATAAAGTGATCCACAATGTGATGCACTCAACCCAGGTGAGGTAAAAAGGTACCCGGCAGGATAAATGTTCTTGAGTGCACCAAGCGCCTAAGTTTGCAGCTGGAGTTACGGGTATTATTATAGCGTGCCATTGGATAGAAAACTAGATAATCGGCGCTTCATGAATGTTATCCATTATTATTAATCATATTGGCCTATAATCTAACTTGTGTGTTCTAAATACAGACCTAAACACTTCAAGCCCGATTTCAACAAATCTGTCAGGAATTTCAACTAATACAATGATAGCTGTCACCATGTCTCATTACACAATGAACCCTGTTACAAGTTCGGACGCCACTGGGACACTTGTTACAACGCCTAAACTACAAACAACATCCAACTGTAAGCTAAATCTGTCTATATCATTTTAACATAAGTAATTAAGGGAGTGATAGAATGGGAAATAGAGGCATATGCCATTCCTGCTTTAAAAAATCTTGACAACAAAGAGGGAGAAACGTAGTGGGAAAGAAGAAATTATTATTCATTATAATGTTATATATGATTATGTTATATTACATAAATATAAACAAAATCATAACTTTTAGATGACTATGATGATATATGTGTACTCTTAAAGGATTCCTAAAATATATTCCTTAAAGTATCCCTGTTTGGGGTCAATATATACACAAATTTCTGCTCGCGCTTCGCGCTCGCATTGTTTGTTTAGCGAGAGAGAAACGTATCATGATTACCAAAATTTGCTTATAATGTCCTTTTTAATTCTGAATATTAAAAAAAATTAGCTCGCGCTTCGCATTATGTGATCAGTGAGATACATAATCCGTTTAATGGCACTGTCCTTAAAATGTCTCTATTAGGTCAGTATCCCTGGCAACTGAGCGCACTTCGCGCTCTCATTATTTAAGTGACTCAAAATTTTTGCTGGTCCCCCATGTCGTGACCCACGATACACCACTGGTTGTAAGTCTTTATGATACGGGCACCTAGTTCATAAAACTTTCATGACTAGCCATAAGGGTACTGATGTGTCATTAGTCCACCTCCTCCTGGACTGTTGTTATTTTGTACGATACGACTACCTAACACATCACATTACAGTGCGTATCGAAAAAACGGGACAGATTTGAAAAGTCTATACATTTTTTATCTAAAATTATGATGGCTATGTTTTAGTGTTAATAGGTGATCTGAAAATATTATCTTTCAAATGCCATTAAAAAAAATTAGTTTTGTTCATGCTTGAGCGAACACGGAATGTTTTTGTCTGGGATTAAAAAGGAGGCTTGCGCCAGAATGGCATAAAATGATATGATGATCGGAGTTTCTGCTAATCAGCAGACTTCCTCTTAAACTTTTCATTATCTTTGCCACAATTTTCAAATTATGCGGTCAAAATTCATTTTCAAATCTATTTGTTTGCTTGAATTGTTCTGTTGTTTCTTTTTAACATGTTCTCTTTTAGCTTTGAATATTCCTTCTTCAAGCAAAAACATTTTTTTCACCCGAAGTATGGGAGAGCTTGTATTTTTTTTTCCAAATCCTTTCATTGTGTGCTACAAAGGTTATGGTGCCTTTTGAACAGTGTCATACAGATGGGCGGGGGTTCGGGAATGCCCCCCCCCTCAATTAAAAAAAGTCATGACCGAGAAAAAGTGGAAAGGAAATAAAAGGAAAGATAGAAAGTAAAATATGATATTATTTTCTGAGTATTATGTCAAAATCTATCACAAAATTTGATCTTGTAAAAAAGGTGGGAATTTTGTGTGCTCGATCCGCTTGCTCACAACTTTTTATTACATATTTCCCGATCTACCATATCTAGCTCCTTCAAAATTGACTCAATACACCATTGCCATTGAAAGATATGAATCCCTTCCTGTTTGTCCTGCCAAGCATATAATTAAACTTGGTCAAGAAATCAATAACCTGTTGAAAAATGGATTCATGTCTTTTAAAGGTACAACAACATAATTTGTTTTACATGCTAAAATGATTTGAATAATTACAAGTTTTCGATATTAATAATGCAAATTTTGCTTGGGTTGACAAAAAGTCTTCTTTCCTTCCTTATGAGGGAAAATTCAAAGGTAAAAGAGATTTAATTGAAAAAAAAGAACAAAATAATTCAAGTAAATAAATAAATTAGTTTGTAAATAAAATTTGACTGCATAATTCGAAAATTATGTCACAGATAATGGAAAGGTTAAGAGGAAGTCTGCTGATTAGCAAGAAGTCTGATCATCTATATTCTGCCATTTTTGAACCCCCAACAAAAACGTCCCCGTGTTCGCCCAAGCATGAACAAAATCATTATTTTTTTAATTGCATTTCAAATACAAGACTTAAGAGCATCTATTAACTTAAAAATGTAGATATTATAATTTGAAACAAATTTTGTATAGACTTTTCCAAACTGTCCCGTTTTTTATCCGCATGCACTGTATATCCCCATAACACACATACAAACAACCCTGAATAGTCACATATATAATCAGTGGGTTAGCGTGTCACGCGAGTAAAATATTCACCATAGACTTGTGTGTTAAAGTGGCACTTAAGAAAAATTCATAAAAAATAAATGTGAAATTAGAGGGTCAAATGTTTACTACCTTTGGATAGGATATATATCTGACATTCCTTATCTGACCAGAGAAGGGTATTGCGTAGCCAGCTCATTTCAAAAATAAGTCGCCATTTATGAAGATAACTATGATGGGATCAAATTCATTAACTGAAACCGTAAAATAGCCCCAATTCTTTCGCCAGTCAAAAAAATAGTTCCAAATCATTGATATATCTTCCCAATTTGGGCAGCCAGTAGTTACCATTTCTAGAATCAGTGTTAGATTTTGAATCATATTCATACACTTTTGTCAATCAGCAATATCAAATTGAAAAAAAATCGAATGGGTTGGGTCGAACGAATATCTTTAGCCCTCCTGATGTAATTAGGCTCGTGGTACCTTAGGTCATTTAGATATCCCACTTTTGTATATTAAGAATTGGGATTAAATGACGAAACGTCTTCCTTCACATACAGTACTTTGGCATACACTAGCTGAAAACTCCAGGGGTAGCAGCCCCCTAACAGAAAATATTTTTTTATCTTATCTCTTTAGATGTCATCTACATCACAGTGGCAGCTGTCGTACTTCTGATCCTTCTGGTTCTCTCTATAATTCTCTGCTCCCGTAAAAAGACAAGGAGGTAGGTGTTTTCCCAACGACACATTTATAGTTTTAATGTTGTTTATAGAGTACAAGGATATATTTGCTAGTCCATCGGGAATCCGAAATATTTTTTCATTGTTACATTTAGGAAAATGTACTGAGCACGTACCCTTCATTGTAAGGATACAACGTGATGGTAACATTGACCAGGGGCCGTTTCATAAAACGCGTAGTAAAAAGATTACATTAACGTTCCCAGCTACTGAAATCCTTTAATCTCGTTGGCTGATCTTTTTTTTTCATAGATTGTGCATTTGTCATCATAACAAGTAGTTATGAAACGGGAACCAGGGCTCCGTAACGCAAAGGTTTGCGATGAATTGCAAATATGAAAGAATCGCACTGATTGGTCCTTGGTCAGTATTTTAAACATAATGCGCTTGTAACATTGATATTGATTGGTCAGTCCATTTAGCGATTGATCGCTAATCTTTGTGTTACGGAGCCCAGGGGACCGTTTCATGAATGTTGTCAGCACTGACAAGTTGGCTTTTCCGACAGTTCCCATAGTAACAGTCAGAGGCCAGTGCCTTTCAGGCAATCAAAACCAAGGAGTTCACTGAAATTGTTAGCACTGACAATTTAGTCAGTGCTGAAAACTTTCATGAAACACCCACCAGGTGACAACTTGTTCGAAAACCTAGAACGATTGCGATGAATATCCACCCGTTCATGATTTTCTCTCTCTCTTTTGAACTGTGCTAATTATGTTTCTTTATGCATGAGATCTATATTATTTCTCTCAATAAGAAATAAATCATGGTAATCGTCGGCTATGTGGCTCCCTACTCTACAATGTTGTCCTGGTGGTGTTTAATAATGCTTAGCGATTGAATATGGGGCTGATTTTTACGACTGATCGTAAACAAACTCAATGCAATCTATCTATCAGCCACTAGCGTACCTACGGGGGACAGGGGGGGGGGCACTCTGCCAGAGGCGTCGATCCTGGGGGGCAGGGGGGCGATCGCCCCACCAATGAAAATATTGGGGGGGGGGGCAAACATATTGTTTTGCCCCCCCCCCCCCAATAATTCCGCATGTCTAAAAAAAAAAAAAATTGTAATGTTACACAGAAATCAGCAAGCGAGATTGAAAGACACAACTCGTTCTTCATCTAAAATCGTGCTCAAAATATCCGCTTTTTAGATTGGAATATAAAAAATTTCAGCTCGCGCTTCGCGCTCGCATCATTTCCATAGCAAAAACCCATACTTTTCATGATTAAATAGGTAAATAGACTGTCCCGTTTTCAGTTCTAAACCCCAAAAGAACTCCCACTTCGATTTGCAATAATCTTTTGTTGGATATATATCTTGTTCTTTATTAAAAACGCCCATTAAACTCAATTTTTTTTTTGCAGATCGAAATATCAAAATTTTCAGCTCGCGCTTCGCGCTCGCATCTATAGTTTTTTTTTTAGATACCCATCTTAATCATTGTTACCAAAATGTTTAGAATATCAAGCTTTCAGGTCAGAATATAAAGAAATTTCAGCTCGCGCTTCGCGCTCGCATTTAATTTGTTGGTGAGATATGTGTATATATATATATATATATATATATATATATATAGGCATATGTGTGTGTGTGTGAGTTTGTTTGTTTTGTGTGATCGAGCGCCTTTGGAAAGTTGATTCATGATTTTGCCCCCCGCCCCCCCCCCCCCCCCCCAATCTGAAAAATGGATCGACGCCCCTGCACTCTGCCCCCCTGACGAGCCACAACCCATGCAAAAGACGTATACCTGCCCCCCTGACGAACTCGAAAGACCTTTTTTGCCCCCCCCCCCTGACGAGCTTGAAGACCTATATTGCCCCCCTGACGAGCTTGAAGACCTATATTGCCCCCCTGACGAGCTTGAAGACCCTTTTTTTTTTTGCTTGTCAATTTTTTTTCTGGTACGAAATCCTTCATTTGTGATTGAAGACCTTTTTTTTTTTTTTTGGCCGACGGTTTTGCCCCCCCCCCCCTGTGGAAAATCCTAGGTACGCCACTGCTACATGACCCTTGCTGCCTTGGCGAGCTAGATCGACAAGTCCAAAAATATTTGGATCATGCTCGATAATAGTTGACCGGTTCGGCCGTGGGATCCTGGTGGACTCGTTCTGTCATCAATAAACAGAAGATAACCATAACGTAATACCATATGAGTCATAATAGAGCCAAAAAGTAATAATAAGTCTAAAAATCATTTTAATTTTCATTCATTTTGTGTATTTCCTTTTTTTTCAAATTTGGTTTCTATAACTATAGTCAGGGAAGAGGTAAAATACAAGGAAAAGGGGGGGGGGTACGGATTGACGAGAGGGAAGGGAAATGATTAGCGCATCAAACAGCAATTTCGTCAGCAAAAATAAATATATTATATTGTTTGTGTTTTTGTACTTATCAAAAGTTCAAGGAAGAAGACGCAAGATGCTAATACAGAACCCAATCTTGCACTGCCACTTGGACCTTTACCTCAGAGACCAGGATCAAGACCGTACGACACGAAGATTGTTACGACTGCACCTACACATGGTCTTTCCAATCATGGACAACTCGATGTATACGCCGATATTTTGTAATCTATATTTACCAGACCAGAACATGATCACATTTTCGAAGATATACTCTAAAGTGATTGGAAATAATGATGTACATGCAATGAAGGATATTTTTTTTTGTGAGAATGTGAATATGATGGATGATAGTAATATCCATTAATACGTGTCGATGTTTCTCACAAAATAATTGTTTTGTTCTTAATCATTGAATTTGTTAGTTTTTTAACTACCAGACCGATTTGAATGTTCATTCGATATTAATAATTTACTAAGAAATAAAGAAATATTTAGGCTTAACCATTGGCGGCAGAAGCAAAAAAATTTAGGTGGGGGGGTCCACCTGAAATTTTTGGATGGACACAGGTAAAAAAAATTGACAAGCAAAAAAAATAAAAAAGGTTATCAACCAAAATTTAAGGGGGGACCACAACAATTTTAGGGGGGTCCACCTGAATTTAGGGGAGACGCAGGAAACAAAATTGACAAGCAAAAAAAAAAGGTTATCAACAAAAAATTTAGGGGGGCCCACCTCAACTTTCGGGGGGGGGGACAGGAACCCCCCGTCCCCCCGCTTCCGTCGCCTATGGGCTTACCTGATTCGCTTTCTCATTTTTAACAAATATATACGGAACCTTAATATTTAAAAATCCTTTCCCTTCCAAATTTGTCTTCAACCCGGGATAAAATACTAAAATTTTTCAAATTTACGGTTGCTTTAAACATGGACCTATTACGAAATAGGTCCATGCTTTAAACAACCATCTTTTTTGTTTTATTAGCTTTTATTTTGCACGTTAGAATATAATGACCCCAAATAGAAGTCATATTACTCGATAAATTTACTTGCCTGAAGTCTTTTAACATTCTACCACATTCATCTAAATTTGATATTCAAAAAAGTATACAATCAAGTGTTATTAAATAACTCATTGATCAAAATAGATGGGAGAGTTATACCCAAACAGAACTGTTTAAAACGGGATCTTCCCTATTAAACATTTGTTGAATGAACAAACCAATTACATCTCGCACGCAACTTATTCTTTTTTTAAATACAAAATTAATCACAACTGTCTTGAATACTGTTAATAGATTTCTGTATGACCTAAGGGGGAAAATATATTCGCAGGAGCCGCGGAACTGTTTTTAAGATTGGAGAGCTGAGCCGAAAATAGGGGGGCTGACCATGCAATAGAAAACCCACAATCGGATCGAAATTTTACGTTTCTGTAGTCGTCCAACGAAAATTCGATGGACGGTTGAGCCCCCTCCTCCACATGCCCTTGTCCCACGGTCCCTGGTTCTTTAATACTGTGTTGTGAGCAGAACAACTCGAAAGGATTTGATGTAAGTTAAATTGATTCTATAAGGTATTTAAGTTTATTCATAGAATTTCAATTGAAAGGTCCTGACTTCGCAGATAAAATGGGCATTCGTTAAAATGTACCTATTTTATATAGAGTTAAAATGTAATGATTTAAAGGTCAAGTCCACCCCAGAAAAATGTTGATTTGAATAAATAGAGAAAACTCAAACTAGCAGAATGCTGAAAATTTCATCAAAATTCGATGTAGAATAAGAAAGTTATGGCATTCTATAAATTTTCCCTTATTTTTCACAAAACAGTGATATGCACAACTCAGTGACAAGCAGATGAGTCGGCCGATGATGTCCATCACTCACTATTTCTTTTGATTTTTAAAGTTTGAATTATACAATATTTCATTTTTTACAGATTTGACAATAAGGACCAACTTGACTGAACCATATAGTATCAAACAATGCTAATTCCACTTGTTCAGGGAGGAATTATTTGTTGTTTCACTTGACAATGAGGGGAAAATTTGAATATTTCATATTTCATAAATGAAATACAAAACAAATAGTGAGTGGATGACGTCATCAGTATCCTCATTTGAATACCAACCAGGATGAGCATATAACTGTTTTGTGAAATTAAGCGAAGCTTTAAAATGTCATAACTTTCTTATTTTACATCCGATTTTGATGAAATTTTCAGTGTTATGCTTGTTGAATTTTTCTCTTTTTATTCAAATCAACTTTTTGTAGGGGTGGACTTGTCCTTTACAAAGAAAATGCTGGTCTTGAAATTATTAATTCTTTACCATTTGCCATTGCTCAAAAGATTTCCTGGGCTAGAAATCTCCTTTATGATAATTTCAGTGCTTCATGAAAGTTTAATGAGTTAAATAAATTCTATAAGGTATTCTAGTTTATTCATTAAATTTCAATTGAAAGGCCCTGACTTCGCAAATAAAATGGTAATTCATTGGGTTATCATTAAAAGAAATAATAAGATTTCTCTCTCTTGTAGAAATGTGATGCCCCAAAAAGTGTATTGAACTCTATGGGCAAAATAGCCGACTCATTTTAGAAGAAACTGCTATTGAATTTTATGGATTCCCGCCGTAATAAGTTAATTCGTTCAAGATCCAAATCGTATTTACTAGTATATTATGACTATTGGGTCAACAAGAATATTTTTACTCTTTCTGATTTGTTTTATCCGCCTTTCCCTTGTGAAAAACAATTGATAAAACTAGTCTAAGACTTTGCTATTCCTATCGTCAGAAGAAAATTATCTTTTTTATTAAAAATATTCCAGAAAAGTGGATGATAGATGGTGAATTTTGAAATTGATATTGTTGGTGTTCATGATACTATTGTATGATTGTATGAAGAAAGTTCCTTAAGGCCAGTTTACACTGCATCCGACACGGCAACCGTGCACGGCACCCCGGCACATTCCAACCAAGAAATATGTGTTTTAAAGTGATACTACATGCAGAAGGTCCACTGTATGGATTTCTTCTGTACTCTTGATACTAAATTAAGGTCTTTTTACTTTAAACTTTTCAAAAATCAATTGTAGGGAATAGCTTCCTGTTAAAAACTAAGAGAAAAGATTATCCTAACTGCAATTTTTGTGGAAAGAAAGAGGAAACTCTCATCCATTTATTTTGTGAGTGTGAAAAAATAATTCACTCTGGAATGATCTTATTTCTGAAATTAAACTCCAACATCACTATAACCAACTTTAAAAAAAAAATGGTATTTTGGGTGATAAATTAATTTCTTTGTTCTTACAGTTACAATGCTAATGATAAATGCAGTTCTTGCTCACTCGTGCATTAGTATGATAAACCATACACAAACTCCTGAAAATACAACTTTTTGATCATGAATTCAACATAATCATCCCCAATTTATGTCAGCTCTAACTGACTCAAAAACCTCTCAAAACTAACTCTCAAAAACTGGAAAGCTAATAAAGCACAACCGAATTGGGATATTCTTTACAAAATTGAGCAGTGCTTGTCCAAGCAGGAATAACTTTCGGATATTGTGGTATCAAATAAAGTTCGATGACTTCGGTCTATGTGCCTTTATTGAATATAGACCTCTTTCTGGAATCATAGACATTTATTGGCAACTACTCCAAAAGTGTATCTTTAGACACACATTATATACAGACACATAAAACTGCAAAATGTAAAGAAGGGCGTAAGATGCTTTGAGCTTGGGGAGGTGGTGGGGTGAATTATCGGATGGTCTAATACCACTTGGTCTACTTATCAGTTCGTCCAACTTCACATAGTCTAAACCCATTTCGTCTACAACCAGTTCGTCTAATATCCAATTCGTCTAATTTCCACTTGGTCTAATTTTTATTTCTTCTAATTGTCATATGGTCTAATTTCCACTTGGTCTAATATCCATTTGGTCTAATGACCACTTGGTCTAATAGCCAAATGGTCTAATGACCACTTGGTCTAATAGCCAAATGGTCTAATGGCCACTCGGTCTAATAGCTAAATGGTCTAATGCTCACTTGGGCTAATCGTCACTTGGTCTAATTTTCATTTGGTCTAATTCACACTAGGTCTAATGTCCATTTATTCTTGCATAGCATCATTCATTATTATTTATTTGATCTAGAATTAACAAATATGGTAATGGACAAATAAATACACCATGCATCAGTTAATACATGCCGCCAGGATCCGGAGGGGTAGAGCCGCGGGGTAGGGCTGGTGGGCGCAAAACCTCACCGTGGAGGACTATCGATGAATTATTCTAGTGAATTATTCTAATCAAATATAATTCTTATAATTAGGCTTATACATCCATTATAGATGATGATGAAAATCATATCATACTCATAACCATTATCATCTCATGTACATTTTACAGAACAATAAGTTGGGGACCATATACTATAGCAATGGTCGAATGGCGGAGTTTCATCAGAATAGTATTATTATGAAGAAAGGAACGAAAATATAATGTAATTGATTGTGTGGATACGTATCTGGTTAACATGTTTATGCCTCTTATAAATTATTGTTATGCACCATTACCAACGATATCTGAATAAGCAAATAATTATCGGGATAATTATGCAGTTTGGGGGATTCCAAAAGTTACAAAGCCATTAGATCATGTATTTGTTATGAATATTTTGTTTAGTTAATAGTAAGTTTGGAGGCAGATAACAGACCAGTTAGATATAGTTTGATAACACTATACAGGTTTATTGGGTTCCATCTTGGGAGCAGCCATTACTCATTCTAACCTTCTTCGTAAAAAGTGGTCACGTGTAATAACATAGTATAGTCTAAGGCCTTGCAGGCCTTTATCAGTTATCACCACTAGTAGTCATTCATTATCTACTCATTCTTTTTTTTTTTTGTCTTCTTCGCCTCCTCCTTAAAATAGATTGGCAGGGTTCCCAGCCCATCAGGGAAATCAAGAAATCAGGGATTTTAAAAAACATTTTCCAGTCAGGGAAAAATCAGGGAATTACCTCAAATCAGGGGAAAATGCCTCAATAAATGAGGGCAGAATCAGGAAACATTAATTGAATGACAGTTTATGGTGTAGCTTCTTTGACTACAGTACAAGTACTGGTACTATATGATTAAAAATAATAATACATGTATATATATACAAATAATATACGTAATCAACTGCAACATCTTAGAAAACACGATTAACTGGGAATGGGTATTATCGGAAATTTTAAAATCTTATTTTTTCCACCCCTATGATCGTATATTAGCGTTATTTCACAGAAAATAGGAAATTTTATTGTTTTTTCACCAAAACCTTAAAAAAATCCCCATTAACAGACACAAAAAAATCACCCAATATTTTTTTTTCATCCCCACATTTTCAAAATTTGGGGATGGAAATATACGTCACTCTTACTGTACTCAAATATCGAGGGGCGCACGTGTGAAGATTCGAAGCCGGCGCGCGGAAAGTAACTTTAAAATTTTCACCAGAAAATTGAAAACAAGTCACCAAACTTAGACTAAGTGGCATGTAGACGAAATGAATGTTAGACTATCTGGAAATTACACAAAGTCGAAATTAGCCGAAGTGGAAATTAGACCAAGTGAAAATTAGCCGAAATGGAAATTAGACCAACTGCACATTAGACCAACTGAATAATGGACCAAGTGTGGATTAGACCAACTGCAATATAGACCAAATGAATAATGGACCAAGTGACGGTTAGCCCAACTGGGCATTAGACCAATTGACTATTAGACCAAGTGGTCATTAGACCAATTGGCTTCTAGACCAAGTGGTCATTAGACCAATTGGCTATTAGACCAAGTGGTCATTAGACCAAAAGAGAATTGGACTTAGTGGGTTTAGCCTGAATGTTGTTATCCCATCTGATGATTAGACCAAGTGATATTAGACCAACAGTCAGTAAACTATAAGGTATTTTGAATATCAGCTGTTGAAAGCAGATAAAGGGGTGCCAAGTTTGTTTTGCTTGCCAGTGTCGGAACTCCTCTGCCTCAGCGGGAGGGTGCACGTGCACCCCGACCCCTCTGGCCTATATACGCCCTTGGTAAACATGGCAATTAAAGAACCTGTAAAGGCAAACACTTCATGGACTTTAGATGGGTGTATGGCAAGCCATATGACCCATAAAGGCGATAAACTTAGTTTTTCGCCGAAAAACCTAGTTTTTCGCCGAAAAACCTAGTTTTTCGCCGATAAACTTAGTTTTTCGCCGATAAACTTAGTTTTTCGCCGATAACCTTAGTTTTTCGCCGATAAACTTAGTTTTTCGCCGATAAACTAAGTTTATCACTTGAAAAACTAAGTTTATCAAGAAAAACTTAGTTTTTCGTTTGATAAAGAGGGTTTCTTTTCATAAACTTAGTTTTTTACTTGAAAAACAGAGTTTCTCAAAAAACTCTGTTTATCAATCGAAAAACTTAGTTTTTCAAGCGATGAACATAGTTTTTTGATAAATTTAGTTTTTCTCTTGAAAAGCAGAGTTTCTTGAAAAACTAAGTTTTTCGACTGATAAACAGAGTTTTTCTAGATAAACTGAGTTTTCAAGTGATAAACTTAGTTTATCGGTGAAAAACTAGGTTTTTCAAGCGATAAACTTAGTTTTTCAATTTTGATTTTGATTATCTCAGTTTTTCAATTTCGAAAAACTAGGTTTTTCGATTTTGATAAACTAGGTTTTTTTGCAATTCGAAAACCAAGTTTTCGAAATTGAAAAACCTAGTTTATCACTTGAAAAACTTAGTTAATCAAATAATTCTGTTTATCAAATGAAAAACTCAGTTTATCGCTCGATAAACTGAGTTGTTCATATTTTAAAATGAAAATCTAAGTTTATCACTCGAAAAACCTAGTTTTTCAATGAAAAACTCAGTTTTTCGACGATAAACTGAGTTTATCGCCTAAATGGGTCAAATGGCTCGTCATATGGGTGTGTCTGTGTGAGGGTCGAAAACACAAGCGTAAATTCATCAACAGAAGAGATGACTTGAACTATCATACTGTATGATGTAAATATGTAAATACGACTAATTGCTAGTTTGAATCTTTTTTTTTAATTAGCAGTTTCCAGATTAAGATAACTTGAAATCATGATGTTGCGTTTCATCTAGCACTAGAATTTTACTTTACTAGTTGTGACTTTACATCAATGCTTCCATGTTTTTAAATTCACAGGAACACAAACCTTGTTATCATTTGATATCTTTTTATTTAAATTTATTGTGTTATGTTTACTTGATCGCTGTATATATATATATATATATATATATATATATATATATATATAAATGTGCATATATATATATATATATATATATATATATATATATACATATATATATATATATATATATATATATCTATATATATATATATAATGTAGTCCTATTGAGAATGTTTATTTGAAACAGATTAATGCACTCTCTCTTGCTTTAAATTATTGTATCCATTGCAAAGTCTCGACAAACTTACTTTTTATGGTATGGTGATAAATATCTGTCGAAATAGTATCCGTATGTACGTTTAAATTTGAAATTTGGCACTAACGAAGAATGGCCTACTTTATACTCTAGGATTGTGGGATTTAAGTTGAGCTAGTATCCTATGTCAGACGGTTAATGTATTTTTAGGAAAACTTTTATTAACAAAATATATTTACAGGGAGCCTAAATCGGCGAATCAGAATTGTTTTTTGTTTGTTTATTTGTTGACGTTTTAAATTGTATTCAGCTTGACTATGGCTTGAACACATTAAGCTTATACAAGAAGTCCCTTTGCATAACTTGCATCTCAGATACCCACTGCTGTTATATGTATATTCATATACCTCAGCTAGAGTCTATAGCTAGTGCATATCATGTCAAAATCTATATCACAGAATTAGATTTTCATTTTAAAAAGGTGAAATTCTGTGCTCGTTCGCAGGCTTGCTTCATGCCACTGATCATTTTCTAGGCCTGTAAGTTTTGGCGCCGTAAAATATCCCTTGCCTTGGCTGACCGGGTGCCCCCGAAATTTGAAATTTCGGCTCAGTATTGCTGTCATCTCCCTCCCCACTGCTCGGACCCAATTTACGTCACTACATGGTACCAGGTAGTTGTTCTTAAAACTGTGCTGAGGCCTATTGAAAAAATAGCCTACAGTTACACTTCGCGCTCAATTTATATGTCGTCTTTTTACCACTAAAGATCGCTTTGCTCGCTCGCAACATATATCAGTGTACTGTGTGAGGACCAGGACCTAACGCAATAAGGCCTTGGCGTATTAAGGTCTATATAGGCCTATTTAATTATACTTTCCTCAGGCAGTAATATGCCAAGTATATAGCAAAAAATCCACCTTTTCATGATTTCAATTTTCTCCACCCCGCCATCATCCCGCTGTCTTATAATAAATAAATCAGGGCCCCGTCTTACAAAGGGTTACGATTGATCCGATTAATCGCAACTATGGACGGCCACCAAAGTCAACATATAGAATGCATGTTTTTTTTTTTTTTTTTTTCTAGATATGAATGTATATCCATAAATTCATTGATTTCTTGACAATTTGGTGTGATCGCCTTTGTTTACAAAGGAAATTTTGCAAATTTCCTGTATAAAAAATTATGACACTGATGGATTTCCATAGAGTGACGATTGATTGGATCAATCGTAACTCTTTGTAAGACGGGGCCCAGAAGTGCTGCATAATAAGCACTTCTGATTTATTTCGGTCGATAGAGGTCGTAGGTTTAAAATCGCCTGCATGATGGTGCCATGAGCCTAATTACATCAGGAGGGCTAAAGATATTCGTTCGACCCAACCCATTCGAATTTTTTCAATTCAAGCTGATTGACAAAAGTGTATGAATATGATTCAAAATGTAACACTGATTCTAGAAATGGTAACTACTGAACTTCCTTTGACCAAATTGGCAAGATATATCAATGATTTGGAACTATTTTTTGACTGGCGGAAGAATTGGGGCTATTTTACTGTTTCAGTTGATGAATTTGATCCCATCATAGTTATCTTCATAAATGGCGATTTATTTTTAAAATGAGCTGGCTACGATACCCTTCTCTGGTCAGATATGGAATGTCAGATATATATCCTATCCAAAGGTAGTAAACATTCGACCCTCTAATTTCACATTTAATTTTTATGAATTTTTCAAAAGTGCCATTTTAACACACAAGTCTATGGGGAATGTTTTATGCGCTTGACACCTGATATGCCGCGCCGCCATATCCACGTATATGCATTTATTGTAGGCCTATGACGTCCAGTCCGTTGTGTCTGGAGTTACAAATTTCAGCATAATCGGTTCAAGCCCAATGTTGTAAGTAAACCGAAGACAATATTTATAGATCTATATTTTTATGTAACTAAATGAATGAAGCCGGCATTATCGTGATATTGGGAACCACCGTTCACTTCATACAGCAGCGATTTATTCATTTAAACGCACTGTTCCCTATTTCCACCTCCATTCACTTTGTACACAAGTGGGCACAGATGAGTATTACAGACCCCCATTCACTCACGTGTTATATCATAGCTCATCAAAAAATCATTAAAAATCAATCCCTCGATAGATTTTGCCTTAATTCACTGACATTAGTCACAATTAACAGTACATTAAGACTTGATATGTTAATCAGGTACTTGCCCAGCTCAATCAAAAGTTAAATGGCCTGAAATAAGACTAGCCATAATTTCGGCCAGTTCATTGCCAGAAAAACCAGAACTGCATTGTGGGTTATAATAATTAAAATGAAATACAAAAATGCAGTCTAGCCTCCCCAAACGCCTTAATTATAAAAGAGTATGAACATAGCATTATCTCTATCGTTTTTCTTTTGATATACAAACATTTGATCTATTTTTAATGAATTATTTTAATCAATAAAGTCATGTGATCTTTACTTACGCCTGTCCGACATGCTTTGCGCGCAGATGAATTACTCTCGTGTGCCCTATACTGAGGGTCAAATGACAAAAAGTCAAAAATTTTGGTCTCTAAAGAAAGAGTGGGTTCTCCTGAAGAGATTGGTACCTTGCATTCAATACCTAATCTGACTAAACGTGTTAAAAGAAAAGAAAACGTCTCATTAGACACCCCTCATTTTAATGTAAAAATGCAGTGTTCCATTCATATATTTTGTGCGCTTTTACAAATTCTACTTGCTTCTGTGCTTGATGTCCATCAATGAGCTAAATATAAATTGTGTGGATTTACAACTTCTTGTTTACATGTTTAATTTTGTTTGAGGTGATTTGTTACCTTTGTATTCGCATAAAAATAAACAAAGTAAATCAAAGAAAATTGATAACAAACAAAGAGTGAAAGCATTTATTTTGCTCATTTTGCCTCTCTTCCTCATTATAACCGTTAATTTGGAGGAAGAAGGGGGGGCGGGGTACTATAGGCATCAACCCCGCCCTGCTTACAAGCCAGGAGGATGAGGTATGTACCACGACTCAGCTCCACCCTCCCCCCTTCCTCCCGTAGCTTTCAACGAAGTGAATAGTATTCAAGTGCGCAATCTATGATGTATAACATCTGACCGAGACAAGTTTATGTATTTTAATGTTTTCTTCATCTTTCTTTCTCTGTGTGCTCTAAATATTGAAAATAGGAATCCTGATGATAATTAGAAGTTATTTATCATTTTGAAATCCCTACTTATTTCATTTCACACTCTCAAACCAACTAGATTTGATCTCCTATTGACAGTAGAGAAAGTCGCATTTTTGCATGATAAATGATAACAAGCATTGAATATACATTTGAAAGCGTCATTTCAGCATCGTAAGCGATAAATGCACTAAATGCCGAGTTACATACTTATCAACAGCAAACATAACCTATCACTTTGCATAAAACTGTTTGAAGCATTCTCACCACCGATTTCTAGCAGACGACGCCCAGCCATAGCAACGACAGTGTAGAAGTGTAGTCGCGCTATAGGGCACACATGAGTATTACAGACCCCCATTCACTCACGTGTTATATCATAGCTCATCAAAAAATCATTAAAAATCAATCCCTCGATAGATTTTGCCTTAATTCACTGACATTAGTCACAATTAACAGTACATTAAGACTTGATATGTTAATCAGGTACTTGCCCAGCTCAATCAAAAGTTAAATGGCCTGAAATAAGACTAACCATAATTTCGGCCAGTTCATTGCCAGAAAAACCAGGGGAGTGTTTCATCAACATTTTCATCCGACAAGTTGTCAGATCTAACATCTTTCTCTGATGTTGATTGGCTGAGAGGTACTGTTACTATGGTAACTGTCGGATAAAATGGGACTTGTCGGATAAAATGGGACTTGTCGGATAAAACGTCCGACAAGTCCTTTCATTAAACGCCCCCCAGAACTGCATTGTGGGTAATAATAATTAAAATGAAATACAAAAATGCAGTCTAGCCTCCCCAAACGCCTTAATTATGAAAGAGTATGAACATAGCATTATCTCTATCGTTTTTCTTTTGATATACAAACATTTGATCTATTTTTAATGAATTATTTTAATCAATAAAGTCATGTGATCTTTACTTACGCCTGTCCGACATGCTTTGCGCGCAGATGAATTACTCTCGTGTGCCCAAGTGCGCGTATACAAATCGACGAGTGGTTCCCGAAACCACGATTTGGCCATGAAGCCAAAGATTTGTGCCAAAGATTGCACAAAAATTAATATTAGATGAAAGAACCCGTTTTTAAGGGAGTTCATTGAATTTGAAATTGAATGATGTGCAAGCCAGAGCAATAGCCAACGGCAATACAAAGCTTGCTATCACCCAAGGGTTCATTACATGCCGCCGCGCACAGAAAAATGAAGCCATAGAAATCGTGTGTTGTGGAAGTAAGATCCCACTAGTTAGAAATCCACTGCCAAACGCGGTTCATGGTGCGAGGTTAGTATACTAATACTAACCTCGCAATACGTGAAATTGACAAGAGTCCATAGAGTTGACAATACGGTCAGTGCGGGGCTTATTATAATCACTTGCGTCGCGTTCGAAATCACTCGGGTTTTGGATTTTGGGCGATTTTTTTTTTTTTTTCGGTGCGATTCTTCAATGGGACAAACACGCTGGGAAATTAAAATGAAATTGAAATTCGAGTTTCGTTTTAAGCCGGCAAGTGCCTTAAAGGGATGGTCCGGGCTGAAAATATTTATATCTTAATACATAGAGTAGAATTCACTTAGCAAAATGCCGAAAATTTTATCAAAATCGGATAACAAATAATAAAGTTATTGAAGTTTAAATAAAGTTTAGCAATATTTTGTGAAAACAGTCGTCATGAATATTCATTAGGTGGGCTGATGATGTCACGTCTCCACTTTCTGTTTTCTTATGTTATTACATAAAATCGTAATTTTTTCATTATTTCATACTTGTGTGAATAATATGTCTCCCTTATAATGAAATAAGTTGCAGCAATAAATATCTAATGCACTAAATTAGTTGTCAATCCAATTTTTCTAGTTCTTGGAGGAAAAAAAATTGAATAAACCTAATTTCATATAATAAAATACAAAAGAACAAGTGGAGATGTGACATCATCAACCCACGTAATGAATATTTATGACGACTGTTTTCACAAAATATTGCTAAACTTTAAAATTCAATAACTTTGTTAGTTGTTATCCGATTTCGATGAAATTTTCAGCATTTTGCTCAGTGAATTCTACTCTATTTATTAAGCTATAAATACTTTCAGCCTGGACCATCCCTTTAAATAAGATGTACTCGACTACTGTTTTAACATAACAAACAAGCAAATCAGCCATGTGGCTCAACTAACTTAGAATAGATAAGGACTTCTACTGTGTCTTATACGAGGACACCGAGCCGGAACTTGCCATATCTGCCACATCGATATTACATCGTATCATTCCCATATGCGGACATGCCTGCATGCAATGGCCCCAAGGCGGCCGGACCCTGCCGCGGTCGGACACGACGTGCATCGGTAGCATGGAGCAAGCTAGCGTGAGTCGAGCTGAGTTAGATCCCACGTTACATATGAGGGGCCGATTGTACCAATATTATATATGTTATATAATCATTATTTATTAAATAATAACTATTTTTTATATATAATTTACATTTTATTTGTAAATAATTACTATTATATAAAATAACATTTCTAATTATTTATATATAATTCCAAGTAATACTTCAGTATTTGTAAATAATAATATTTCGACATTCCATTATTTATAAATAATGATTATTTGTTTTTCATTATTTATTAATAATGATTGTTTGTTTTTCATTATCTATAAATAATGATTATTTGTTTGTCATTATTTATAAATAATGATTATTTGTTTTTCATTATTTATAAATACTGATGGTTTGTTTTTCATTATTTATAAATAATGATTATTTGATTTTCATTATTTATAAATAATGATTATTTGTTTTTTTTTCATTATTTATAAATAATGGTTATTTGTATATAAATAACGACTATTTGTATATAATGGCAAACTGTAAAAATCGTTTATAAATAATGATTATTTATAAATAATTGGATATTGAAACAAAATTGTTATTTATAAATAATGAAACACGATGAATTTTCATTATTTATAAATAATGAGGTAGATATTTCATTATTTAACAAATAATCGTTATTTATAAAAAAATGGAAAACTCGATCATTAAATAATGATTATTCATAAATAATGAGAATAATGGCGCACTCGAAAAAAATATTTATAAATAAGAAGAATATGTCTTCATTATTTAACAAATAATCATTATTTATAAATAATGGGAAACTCAAAAAATTATTTATAAATAAAGAAATGTGCACTGGCATTGTTAATAAATAATTATTATTTACAAATAATAGAAAACTCGACAAACTTATTTATAAATAATGGAAAAACGAATTGCAATTATTCATAAATAATGAAGTATGCAGTGTCGTTATTTATGAATAATGAAACACAAATAATCATTATTTATAAATAATGGAATGTCGAACTATTATTATTTACAAATAATGAAGTATTACTTGGAATTATATATAAACAATTAGAAATGTTATTTTATATAATAGTTATTATTTACAAATAAAATGTAAATTATATATAAATAATAGTTATTTAATAAATAATGATTATATAACAAATAATTGTTCTACATAATATTGGTACAATCGGCCCCTCATATTTAACGTGGGATCTAACTCAGCTCGACTCACGTTAGCTTGCTCCATGCCGATGCACGTCGTGTCCGACCGCGGCCGGGTCCGGCCACCTTGAGGCCATTGCATGCAGGCATGTCCGCATATGGGAATGATACGATGTAATATCGATGTGGCAGATATGGCAAGTTCCGACTAGGAGTCCTCGTATAAGACACAGTAGAAGTCCGGATCTATTCTAAGTTAGTTGAGCCACATGGCTGATTTGCTTGTTATGTTAAAACAGTAGTCGAGTACATCTTATTTAAGGCACTTGCCGGCTTAAAACGAAACTCGAATTTCAATTTCATTTTATTTTCCCAGCGTGTTTGTCCCATTGAAGACACCGTTAGAAAAAAAATCGCAAAAAATCCAAAACCCGAGTGATTTCGAACGCGACGCGAGTGATTATAATAAGCCCAGTGCGGTGTAGCCTATCATTTTATTTGCATGGACCTGGAAAGCGGGGTGCTGCGTGTATTATTTTCCATAGGCAGCACCCCCACGAAATCAGGTTCCCTTTCAGTTTGTATTTTTTATATATGTTATAATGTACATAATCATCACATCCGACAATTGCAAATAATTTACATAGTCTTTCACATAATTCCAATAACATCCCTCCTATAACGCGACTCAATCAAGCTCAGTCAATCCGATACAGACGTGGTCGCGCGCGATACGTGATAACCATAGTTTACACACTACTCGATAGCAGGAAGGGACATATGGGATATGTGGTTGGACTAGTAACTTCCAGGTTTTATGTCGAATCAAGTGTGCGCGCGCCCGACCGCCCGTGTTTTGTATAAACAATTACAAGTCAGACAATAGGAATCAAATTTCACAGTCTTTTTCGCCCTGCCCCATGGCCCTGGGAAGCGGGGGTGCTGGGGGTGAAGCACCCCCAATTTTGGGGGTGCTGCATGTGTTATTTTCCATAGGCAGCGCATTCTGGAAATCTAGTGGTAAGTTGATAAATGACAGAAATGTAATGAAAATGAACGACGTTTTGTAGAACTCCCCGCCCCACTTCAGAATTTTCCGACACAGTACTTAAAATAGTGTTTAAATTCACCCTTTTTCAAATCGGAATATCAAACATTTTCTGCTCGCGCTTCGCGCTCGCATTATTGATTTTTATGAAAAAAAATGTATTTACAATGCCCAGATACTAGGTCTAACTTTCAACACGCGCACGCATGTTTATTCAGATACGCAGCTTGTTTTGTGGCTACTCCGGGCTGAAAGTATTTATATCAAATACAATTTTATGAAAATCTGATAACAAATAGTTAAGTTATTTAATTCTTAAGTTTAGCAATATTTTATTTAAAAAAGTGATATGCATGTCGTCATAAATATTTAATAGGTGGATTGACATGGGCGGAAATCCGTCCCCAAAGGTAGGTGGACCAGGGCCAGGAAAATATCACCCTAAATGTAAGGTCATTTTAACCCTAAAAAATTTGACAAGCCCCTTCCCCCAAAAAAGGTTTTCACCCAAAACGTAAGGTCATTTAGTCCAAAACGTATTTTTTCGATTGTGAAGTGATGTATTTTTCTCCATGAAAGACCAAAAATAGTAAGGGGGACATTTGATTTGATATTGTGACCCCCTACTATTTTTTGTAGGGGGGACACGTCCCCCTGTCCCCTCTGGGATTTCCGCCCCTGTGGGTTGAAGATGTCACATTCCCACTATCCTGTTTCTTGTGTTATTACATGAAATCAAAATTGTTTCATTTTTTCATACCAGTGTGAATTATATGTCTCCCTTATAATGAAATAAGTTGCAGCAAAGAATATCTAATAGACTAAATCAGTTGTCAATTCAACTGTTTTTGGTTCTTGAAGGAAAAATATTGAATAAACCTAATTTTATATAATAAAGTACAAAAGAACTAGTGGGGATATGACATCATCAGTTTGCTCATTGAGTATTATAAAGACATGCTTAAAACTGTTTCACCGGAATAATGATAATCTTTAAAATGCAATAACTTTGATATTCCCTGTCGGATTTTGATCAAATCTTTATTCTTATAGTCGTCTGATTTTTCTTTATCTGTTCAATCCTTATTACATTCAGTGAAGAGTTGCAGATCAGAATATCAAAAATTTTCTGCTCGCGCTTCGCGCTCACATTATTAATGTAAGAATATATTAATTTACCCATCATTTTCTTGATTACAAAACATGAATAGAGTGTCCCGATTATAGGTGTGAATCTCAATTTTGTTTCCGCTCGCGCTTTGTGCTCGCATCAATCGTATAGTTCTATCCCTATCCTGTTCATGATTAGAAAAGTGCTTAAGATGTCCCGTGTTTAGGTTTGAAATCTCATTTTTATTTCCGCTCGCGCTTCGCGCTCGCATCAATTATATAGTTATATACCTATCCTCTTCATTATTAGAAAAGTGCTTAGAATGTCTCGGTTTTTTTGGTCTGAAATCTCAATTTTGTTTCCGCTCGCGCTTCGCACTTGCATCAATTGTATTGTTATATACCTATCCTGTTCATGATTAGAAAAGTGCTCAAGATGTCCTGTTTTTAGGTTTGAAATCTCATTTTTGTCTCGCCTGCGTAACGGAGCGAGACATAGGTATCACTATTTCCGGCGTCGGCGTCGTCGTCAACAATTGTGTTGTACACCCAATAACTTTCTATAGCTTCGAGGTGGGATCACCAAATTCATACCAGAGGTCCATCTCCTGAAGGCACAGGTCAAGTTCGAATATTAGTCGAATGTGAATAAGGTCAAAGGTCAATGAACTTTCCATGACTGGCACTGTGCTATGTTGTACACATCATAACTTTCTATATCTTCGAGGTGAGATCGCCAAATTCATAACAGAGGTCCATCTCTTGAAGGTGCAGGTCAAGTTCAAATGTGAGCCGAATTTGAATAAGGTCAAAGGTCAATGAACTCTCCATGACTGGCACTGTGCTGTGCTGTACACACAATAACTTTCTATATCTTCGAGGTAGGATTGCCAAATTCATACAAGAGGTCCATCTTTTGAAGGTGCAGGTCAAGTTCAAATGTGAGTTGAATTTGATTAAGGTCAAAGGTCAATGAACTTTCCATGACTGGCACTGTGCTATTTTGTACACACAATAACTTTCTATAGCTTCGAGGTGGGATCGCCAAACTCGTAACAGAGGTCCATCTCTTGAAGGTGCCGGTCAGGTTCGAATGTGAGTTGAATTTGATTAAGGTCAAAGGTCAATGAACTTTCACACTACTTTGTTCCTCTAGTGACATTAACTTTATAATTTTATACTTTTTAACACTAACATTTTACTTCAGAACTCAGTACTCTCTATACCTGAACCAGATTTTGTATTTTACTTGTTTATTCTTTAAAAACTGTTGTTATTTATTTAATGAGCTATAGTTCTTGGCACCATTTATAATATTCACACAAATTTGCCAATGGTACAATAGAAAAGCTGTCAAATTTTCTTAAATGTTACCCTCCAGATTTGACATACAGTCTCTTCATGACTGCAATATGCAGGCGAGACAACGCTTGGCGTTTACCTTGTTATTTCAGCATTAATTGTATAGTTATATACCTACAGGGTGTATCCTTTTCATGATTAGAAAAGTGCTTAAGATGACCCGTATTTAGGTCTGAAATCTTATTTTTATTTCCGCTCGCACTTCGCGCTCGCACCCATTGTATAGTTATATACCTATTCTCTTCATTATTAGAAAAGTGCTTAGAATGTCTCGTTTTTTTTGTCAGAAATCTCAATTTTGTTTTGCGCTTCCGCTTCGCGCTTGCATCAATTGTATAGTTACATACCTATCCTGTTAATGATTACAAAAAGTGCTTAGAATGTCCAGTATTTAGGTCGAATGTCAAATTTTTCAGCTCGCGCTTCGCGCTCGCATTATTTCATTGTTGATATATGCATCGTCTTAATGGGTACCTGCAAACAGTCCTTATAACACTTCCCTTTCGATAAGACCAGAGCGTATATAAAAAATATCTGATCGCGTTCACAGTTATTATTTATTATATACGCATCTTGTTCAGGACCACAAACATTTCTCAAAATGTTCAATTTTCAGGACAAAATACATGAAATTTCCCCCCCCCCAAAAAAAAAAAACATAGCTCGCGCTTCGCGCTCGAGTTATCTAATTATTTATCTATGTTCTTTTATACGAAGAAAGCTAGGAAGTGACCGTCATACATATATATGTATGTATGTATATATATATATATATATATGTGTGTGTGTGTGTGTGTGTGTGAGGGTGGGTTGGTGGGTGTGGTACCCTTAGAGGTGTGTGTGTGTGTAATTATGGAAAACTCAATTGTGTCCCCTCCCCCCCTACCTTTGAGGAGAGATTTCAGCACCCCCACTTAAAAAAAATCGTTCCCAGGTCCCTGAGTCTACCCCTCTCTTTTTCTCATTGCTAGATTTGTTTGGCATGCTTGCTTTATTAGGTTCATATCATTTTCCTTCATTTGTTTCAGCTCATTTTTTTATTAATCAAAGGTAACTTACGTTGCTTGTGCCCCCCCCCCGTGGCATCGCTACAAACTAAAACATACTTAGTATGATATGATCACTTCATTTTGCTTTTATGTAGTAGTAGTAGTAGTAGTATGGTATTTATTCAATAAGAAAACTGGCAAAACAGTCCAAAGACTGAAAAATCCAGTGCACAGTATAAACAAAGGCAAATTACAATATTATAAAGATGAAATAAAAGCAAAAAATTACAACCAACCGATAATCATATTACACAATCATAAAAGATATACCAAAAGAAAAAAAAGAAACTTTAAAAAGAAACATATTGATCAATGAAGCATGTACAAACGTCAAGAAGTGTGAAAGTGTAATTCGAACAGAACGCAACTAGGGTATTAAATGCTATATTACATGTATAACCAAGTAATACGGGGACAAAAATAAAGGGGAAACAGAGAAAGGGAGAGAGATAGTGAGAGGAAACCAATGTTACGGGAATCATAAATATAAAAAGCAAATGAGAAAAGGAAGAGAAAGAAAAAAAAAGAGGATGGGATAGGATGAATGATGAAAAAAGAGTGACAAGGGAAAAGAGTGGGAGGAAAGAAACAAAAAGGAAAGGTAAAGGAGGGGCAGATGAAGGCAAGATATGGAAAAGAAGACCAACAGAAGGGGAAAAAATAGTAGGAAAATATGGACGCAAAGCTGGTTAAAACCATGCAAAATATAGCAGTAAGTGATAAAAAAAAATGCCAAGAATACGTCAATGAAGAGAAAAAAGGTGAAATGTGTGGTCGATGAGATAATGGCAAGAAAGATGGGCATTGGCACGAATTAAAATTTAGTATATACATACATTAGAGTTAACTGTTACATTCATTTGATCTAACAAATAAAAATTGTGCAAATCACCGGATTGCCGGGGAATAAAAACCAGTTCAGAAAACATTACAATTTCAAATATTAACAAGGTAAAATATGGCAGTAACAAGCTTTCAATATTGCACAAAATCAAAATCACAGTAAGCTCATTTACACGCTTGAGGTAAAGTAAAACAGGAAAGTGAAGAAAGAAGGGGGTAAGAAAGGAGAAAAAAGTGGAAAAGAAAGATCAGAACAGGGAAAAAAAAGGAAAGTAAAGGAATTGAGCAAGGTTTGGGATAATATAAAAAATACAACAAAATCAATACAATCATTGTGAATTCAATATAGATACAATATGTGGTATCGCGGATTGTTTGTATCTTCGAGTTCTGCAAAATGGTATGTCCAAGCATTCAGAGTTCCGGAGCTGGACATTCGAGCGGGACTGAGATCTTCTGGTAGGGGGAGCACATCTTGATGACGCTCAGATTTTAGTAACCCAAGTCCAAAACGAAGCAGGAGGTCATCTCTACGTTCTTTGAGAGTTTTTAGTCCGTACAACGTAAGCTGATCGAAATAAGGTAGAACATTCGGGAATGCAATGCAGCGTAGAGCTGGCTTTTGAACACGTTCTAGTTCTTCCACCTGGGCCGCAGTAAGACTCGAACTCCAAACTGGTGATCCAAATTCTAAAAGTGGGCGAATGTAGACTTTGAAGATGGTCACCAAATCATCTACACTTGCATCATGCTTCTTAAGAACATTAAGAATATAAAAACGCCGCGCTGTACGAGAGATCATGTGCTCAACCTGACGATCAAACTTAAGATTCGACTGGATCGTGATTCCAAGTAACACCAAGGATTCCACCCATTCCAGACGGCAATCATTGATATGAAGAGGCTCTTTAGGAGGGGGAGATTTCATGAAGCTGAACTGCATAGCCTTACATTTCTCAGGTTTCAATTTCATATCGTTTTCAACACACCAATCGCTCAGGGCATCAATATGGCTCTGCATGACACCAATTTGGTTCTTCCGAACAACTTCAAGAAGACTCAGGTCATCCACGTATTTCCAACGATTATTAGTGGTCAAAGCGGCATCGTTGATCATGGCAAGAAAAATGACAGGACCCAACTTTGTCCCTTGGGGGACTCCGCAAGTGAGGTCCAGAGCATTTGAAGTCTTTCCTTGATAACGCACTGCTTGAGAGCGATGAGTCAGGAAGCTGCAGACCGTTGAAAGAACAGAGGTATCCACATCAGAACCAATCAGCTTCTGGATAGCTAATGTGTGATTTATGAGATCGAAGGCCTTCATAAAATCAACAGCACATAGATTTGCAAAGTGCCCTTGCTTATCAAGATTGCGTTGGATGACATCTAACAAGCTCACAAGGTAATGATTGATGAAACTACCTTTCAAGTTGCCAAACTGTGAACAATCCATGTGATGTCCAAGGTCTGAAGTAAGCCATTTAGCTAGGAAACTTTCAAAGGTCCTTGCGAAAGCTGGCGTTACTGAGATCGGTCTTAGTTGAGAGAAATCACTCACATTGGGAACTTTCGGGACGGGACAAACTGAAGCATTCTTCAAAATCAATGGAAAATAACCAGAACGTAGACAATCGTTGTAGATTTTGGTGAGGGGTGAAGAAAGTTCCAATGCAAATTCCTTAGTCAGTCTAATAGGGGTGTCATTAGGGTGCGTTGCCTTTGAAGCATTGAGGCGTTTGAAACGAGCATAAACTTCATGCACCTTTATCAAAGGTGGGGGGAACATCGCGGGAAGATATGCAGGTTAGGAGTTCAAATCATTTGCCACTTGTAGAGGAGTTTTATCACTAGAGATTTTCAAGGGTCGTTTGGAAGCACCAGTTAGAGAGCGAATCTGTTTATGCCACTTTTGTTACGGTAAAACTTCTTTTTAGCCTTTTTAATATCACGCTGAACCTTGTTACGGAGTTTGTGATAATAATCAGTCAGTCCACGTTTATATGCTCTATCTCGATTTTTGATGGAGAGCCTGATACCCTCATTGAACCAAGGCCTGTCCATAGATTTACGTTTAGTAGTCAATTGGGGGAAACATTGCCTGTATTTACTTAAGAGTGTGTTTTGAAAATTGCTAACCTCTTCCTCAGGATCGTTGATACTATTCAGCTCATTCCACTGATGATATGTGATCCATTGTCCAAATAGGCGTAGGGAAGAGTCTCGGAATGGACGAAAAGTAATATCAGATGACTCCAAAGACTGAATTACATCATGTGGTTGTGCAACAACAACTCGATGATCAGAATTGGCGATAGGTACACAGACGACAGGCTCAGCAAAACGTTCTGGAATATTGGTAAGTATCTTGTCCAAAATAGATTCATTCCGAGTTGGATGCTTGACAATCTGCGTCATTAGAGTGTGTTGCTCAATCACTTCAGTTTGGAGGTCGTTGAAGTCACCCAAGACAATGAGAGCAGCACTATCGACTGATGAATTAACCACATCATTTATTTGTATGATGTGATCGATTATGTCCTGTTGAAATGGTGAACGAGGGGTGCATAAACAACTCCAACAAAGATGGGTGTGGCCAACTTTACACTGGATGATGAAGACAGTTTCACCCATAAAATCTCAAGATGCAGGGGTACAAGCTGCTCAAAGACCACTCGCGAGTTGATATCATTCCGTATGTAAAGGGCAATGCCACTTCCCTTCTGCTGACAACGATCACGATGGTGAAGATTAAAATTAGGAAGATCGTAACAAGAAGCTGGTTTGTCGGCACTAAACCAGGTTTCAGTAACTGCGACAACGTGTACAATCTCATGCTGTGTTAAAATAGTTGCCTGAAAATCATCGAACTTATTACAGAGTGAACGGGCATTAAGTAGAAGAAAAGAGGGAAGTGCCGATTTTTTCTTCGCATTCTCGGTGTGGCTTATATGCGCAAAACACTTGTACGTTGTTCGAAATGGTGTCCGTGACGGTTTGGTCTAAACTGTTCAACAATAATTGGGATACGACGACGAGTGTTTCTGACAGCTCGACGACCACGATGACAAAGTAGCCCCAGATTACGAATGTTCGAATAAACATCAATTGGCAACTTAACTTTGCCAGAATTACGTAAGTCCAAAAGTTCATGTCGAGGGAAAGTTCGCACACGGGTTCCATTGTTAGATAACATTATGAATGCTAAGGAAAGCGTGACAACAGTAGGCACAGCTATCTTCCACCTCCAAGCATGAAGAAGGCGCCACGAAGGCACGGAACTCTTGGTAGGCGAGTGAGTTGTAATACGACGTTTGTACATGTTCAAATCACAAGAAAAGTTCACCTAAATAACTCGTAAAATATAACAGTGACACGAACCAATACTAGCGAGTAGCGACACAATTTCTAACCGAATTAACACTTAGTAAATGAATGATATCGTTTTACACTCCGCATTGGTTACATTATCATTCACACAATTCGTTTATAGTGTTGATTAATCCCGTTTTGTGCTCTAGTATTCCCTGCTTGTTTGATCTTTTTCTTTATTCATGACCATGAGCAGAAATCCCAGGGGGGGGATGCGTCCCCCTACCCAAAATAGTAGAGGGGACACAATATCAAATGTCCCCCTACTATTTTTGGTCTTTTAAGATGGAGAAAAATACATCATTCACAATCGAAATAATGCATTTTATATATATATATATATATTTTTTTTTTTTGGCGCAGACACTGGGGGCATTATTTTTTCCTAGGATGAAAACATGTATTTTTATGTCAAAAATTGTTTTGCTGATAGAGAATTAAAAACAAACTCAATATTATCGGGTTTGTTCAAAATATTGTGATGCACTCTAAAAATGTTGGGCAGCATACTGTCCACACAACAATTGGTTAAAAAAATCCAACTCTGGCGGGTAGTTTTCACCCAAAGCACAATTTATTGGTTTAAAACTACCCAGAGTTGGATAAAGTTTTAACCAATTCTTGTGTGGGCAGTATATTTTAAGAGTGTGTAAGAAAACACTGTCATACATAGTATATGTTCCTTGTTGAAAACTAGGATGAAAACGTAGCCTAGAGACAAAATAATATTTCGAGGGAACAAAGTAATCCACGTAGAATTTTTTTCTTCATGTCACAGTCCTGGCGGGCGCCATGGCTCCGTTCAAACGGATATTTTCACCACGAAATGATCACCTGCGTGAAGTACTTGTGTGTTTTGTAGCTATCAATTTGAACAAAGCCTTTTTGAAGTGATTTCTTATTGATAAAATATATATTAAGGATTTATTTTTTTTTCTCATGTGAAAATCGCGTTTTGGTCAATTATTGCGCTAAATCGCAAGCTAAAACTTTTTTGGACATTTCATTTAATAAGAAATGAACATTAAACATTCCAATCAGTTTCTGATATCATGAAAAAGTTGTGTATCTAACCAAAGAATTGGCGTAATTGCGAAGCGCGAGCTGAAATGTTTAATATACTGTCCAGAAAAGGGACCTGATAAGGAGTGCATTTAGTGACTGATTAATATGACAGATATCTCACCAATCGAATAATGTGAGTGCGAACCGCGAGCTGAAAATTTGTGATTTTCCAACCTAAAAATTGGACATTCTAAGCATTTTTTGTAGCCAAGAATAAATGAGTACCTTATTGAACAATAAATGATGTGCGTGCAGAACGCGAGCCGAAAATTGTAATATTCCAACATGAAAACTGGACATTCTAAGTATTTTTGTAACCAATGACAGAATGAGTACCTTACAAGCAATAATATATGCGATGGCGAAGCGTGAGTACCTTACTAAACACAAATTTATGCGATAGCGAAGCGTGAGCCAATTTTCTTTTTATTTTCCAACCTAAAATGTACTTCTTTTTTTTCAAAAAGGGTATTTTATTTTTTAAAAGGGCACATTTCATTTTGAAAAGGGCACTTTCCATTGATTTTTTTTCTACTACGATGATTTTTTTTTTTTTTTTTTTTTTTTTTTTTTTTGGGGGGGGGGGGGCAAGTGCCTATCGGTTCCACCGCCCCTGTTTTATGATACGGGGGATTTTATCATACACACATGTATTTAAATATGAGATTATTATGACTTCCTGTAATAATGTAAGAAATGGGAAAATGGGGATATGACATCATCGGCCCGTCTAATGAATATTGATGACAATGTGCATGTAGCTGTTTTAGCAAAATATTGCTAAGCTCCAAAATTAAATATATTTCTTATTTGTTATGAGATTTTGCTCTGTGAATTTTACTCTATTTATTAAAGTAGAAGTATATTGAAAATCGTAAAAATGGAGAATCATATATCAAATTAAAGGAGAAAATAAGGAGAACACGATGGTGTACATCATTTATCATGGAGACCGATGGAACTCAGTTAATTGATAGTTTAAAGTTCTCTCTCTGAATGCTTTAAACACGCAGAATTAAGTCCGCGAAATTGGGGATTTTTTATGACGTCACTTTCTGTACGAGAGGCGTGATTGGCTCTCCAACGTGAAGCTGCACTTGCATGCAAAACCTGTTGCGAGGGTACGTTTTCTCCACATTGTCACTGAATACTTCGATCCCGAAATGAAAGAAAACCCAGAATTTTATCTAGATTTGGATTTTCAAATTGATGATTATGAAGATGAAGAGAATGATGATGAAGTTTCTAGCTCTAGAAAAACAAAGTGACGTGGATAGAGGTATACATTAGGGGAATTACGCCGGTGATTATGAGTCGGACAATTCAACTTGCATGCCGATTCGCTACCAACACATGCAGCTGATAGCTGCTCCGCGGGTCAAATCCATGAAAATGAATTCCATCACGACCACATCTAGACAGAGTCTCTTTCTTCTATCAACAACATAATGAGAATGAAAATAATGATATAACTGTACTTACAAACAAGTGAATATATCCGAACCTAGGCTGAAGGTAAATCAACTCAAGGAATAACAGCAGACGATATGCACCGACGATGAATTTCACGTGGCTGGAATAGATTGTCATTCGTTCTGTTAGATTAAATTTCTATCTCATTATTTTGACTAAATTACGAAACTCGGAGAATTAGTATTCTACATAAAAATTAAGTAACACTTGGTACTATTTTTTGAATTACGATAAAACCTTTTTGAAGCAAAGAAAATGAGGTAAATTAAAATTAGATATAAAAGATCATCCGCCTAGCTCGCATTCGATTGTAAACAATCAGCAAGGCGAGCACAATAGAGTTGGATTATCCAACTCTATGGGCGAGCAAGCTAGCCACTGAACTGAAAATACGTATTTTCAGTTTAGTGGAGCAAGCTGGCCATGTGCTTTTGATTGTTTGTTTACAATCGCAAGCGGCTAAGTGGATGATCCTTTATATCTTATTTTAATCTACCTCAATTTCTTTGCTTCAAAAATATTTTATCGTAATTCAAAAAATAGTACCAGGTGTTACTTAATTTATGTAGAATACTAATTCTCCGAGTTTCGTAATTTAGTCAAAATAATGAGATAGAAATTTCATCTAACAGAACGAGTGACAATCTATTCCAGCCACGTGAAATCATCGTCGGTGCATATCGTCTGCTGCTATTCCTTGAGTTGATTTACCTTCAGCCTAGGTTCGGATATATTCACTTATTTGTAAGTACAGTTATTTTATTATTTTCCTTCTCATTATGTTGTTGATAGAGGAAAGGGACTCTGTCTGGATGTGGTCATGCTGCATGGAATTCATTTTCATGGATTTGACCCGCGGTGCAGCTAGCAGCTGCATGCGTTGGTAGCGAATCGGCTTGCATTTGCAAGTTGAATTGTCCTACTCATCATCACCTGCGTAATTCCCTTAATTTACCACCATCCACGTCACTTTGTTTTTCTAGAGTTACAAACTTTATCATCATTCTCTTCATCTTCATAATCATCAATTTAAAAATCCAAATCTAGATAAACTTCTGGGTTTTCTGTCATTTCCTGATCGAAGTATTCAGTGTCAGTGTGGAGAAAACGTACCCTCGCAACAGGTTTTGCATGCAAGTGGAGCTTGACGTGGGAGAGCCAATCACGCCTCTCGTACAGACAGTGACGTCATCAAATTCGAGTCAATTCAGAGACCGATGCGAGGCATATTTCGGAGATACATTTTAGCGTTTTTTAATTGGCGATTTCCACCTTATGTATTGTTTTCGTTATTTTTGAATGACCTAATGGTAATCCTCACATCATTACCTCTCCACTGATATATAATAAGTCCATATTCATAATCAATATATTTCTCCTTTAAGATAAAATATTTTTCAGTCCGGAGTACCCTTCAAATTAATATCACATTTTTCCCATTTCTGTCGCTCAGACAAACAATGTATTGTTTCCCTCCCTGAAAGCAATTCAGCACAGATCGGGGGTCATGGCCCAGGGACCTGGGAACGATTTTTTCAGTGGGGGTGCTGAAATCTCTCCTCAAAGGTAGGGGGAGGGGACACAATTGAGTTTTCCATAATTACATACACACACCCACCCTCTCACACACACACACATCCTCACCCATCCACACACACATGTATGTATATAAACCCCTCAAAAGGTTTGGATATCTGTGTTTGGCCATTAATTTCTCCCAACTCCCAATTTTACACAATGCATATTTTACATCATTCAAAAGATCATTTGATTCTCTTTAAAATGACACCATACCATGCTTGTTATGATCATGCCATCACGAAAAGTGCACGATTCAAAAGTGTTGGATGAGGTCTGAATTGAAAAGCTGCAAAACGAGCAGAAATAGTCATGAAAGGTCAATACAGAACATGATTCCTTTGTCTGTGTCAATAGAGATGAAAATCCATTCAAATCAAGCCCCTGCTTCTGTAGTGATGGTTCTGTGAGATAACATGGTTTGAGTCGTGGTTTGAAATACCCATGCATGTTTGTTTATTTGTTATGTGTTTGCTTGTGCAGAGGTGTGTTTGATTCCATGTTAATGTTGATTTTAAAGGTGCATGAAAATAATTTAAAGAAACCGCTGAGAACCCACTCATCACCACTAAAAAAAGAACAGTGACTTTCAATATTGTGTCATTTTGCAACTTTCGAATTTTTACCTTGCCCCACATTTCAAGCCACTGCACCTCCATGTGAACCATATAAATATATATATATATATATATGTGTGTATATATATATATATATATATATATATATATATATATATATATATATATATATAATAATTATAATAATAAAGCAAGGTTTTGTCCACTTTGTATGGGGGCCTAGCCTTGACTAATAAATTGAGAAAGGGCGAGAGAGATGTACTAATCATGAGTCAGTAGCATAAAAGTGATTTATAGAGAGAACGAGAAGCGTTTATTAATAAACAATGATTAAAGATGGACGGTTGATCTAAGATTATTCTACATTGATACATTGTTAAACAAATTAATGATCAAACGTGCTAAAATGTAATTTTATCTAGAGTCCCCCCCCCCCCTGTTATCTATGCACGCGTATAAAATCGTTCCAGGGTAAAATTCAAGGTCAAAATGGATCAGATATGACAGTTATGAAACTCTCCGAGGAGGAATTTATGAAGCCCGCTGATTGAGACCAACAACCTTTTTACCTCCACGGCTGCAGAACCCTCAATATAACCTCTATCTATTGAATGTTCGAGAGACACAATAGGTGACAGCCTGGGAAGGAACGGCTTCAACATGATCACGGTATGCTGATCAAATAATAAAGAATAATGAAAAATTAAAATGTAACGTAACAAAGGAAACCATACTCCAACCACAGAGCAATTTGGTTGGCATTAATTTGGGGCAACTGTGCGCAACCTGACTTTTGTTCTCGTCGCCGCTATTACCTGTTGGGATTGAAATCATTTTTTGAGAGGACTCGTTACGTGATTCGGGGTTAACATTTCGATTTTTCCTACCGTGGATAGATTAACAACACTCTCAGTATATGATCAAACTCTATGTACGATATATAAGTAAACAAATAAAGGCTTCGGAAAGACTGTTGCATACAACCAACCGTAAGCATGGAGACATGTTTAAAGATGTTGTACCCACTTCTCTTCACCCTTTTTCTGACTGATGTCAATGGAGGTACGTATTTACAAATTATAACCTTAAGGATTCAATTCAGATATAATGAGTTAATGAAAATTTTAGCAGGAAAGCAGAGGTTCAATTTTACTTTTGTAACTCCTTTAACAGGTACAGTAAATTATGGTTTCATTGTTGTTAATTCTTTTTTTTTTTCATGTATGAATTTTGTATTCCTATTTTTTTTTTTTTCGAGGGATCATTTCCTATCGGAGGTGAAGTTTTGTTTCAGTATGACAAAGAACAAATATTGTACGATATTTTCAAACTCTAAGCAAGTTCATGGAATTGTTAGAAATATCATATGGGGTAAAGAACGAATGTAAATTTATCTGGTATATTAGACCGGGGGCTGGGAGAGTTTATTCAGCCGATCGGGTAAATAAGGTTTGATGGTCCCATAATGTTGGCATGATATCAGTGGTCAAGAAAATGTGCTGCTGCTGGGTAATAAATATCCTGTACGGAAGTCCCAGAGGACCCCATTTTTGTCGGCCTTCTTGGATTTTTCATGAAAATCAATTATTTTCATATCTGTGCACAGACAATTGAAAAATATTTAATAAATACGCATTTCACAATGATTTAGATGGTAGAAATCGATTGCAATCGTTTTCTGGACAGTCCGGTTAATATTTTTTGAAAAATATGAGAATTTATGCCAAAATGGTTATGCCATGTTTTTGGTCAAAGTTTGCATGTGCATTGATATCTTTCTGTTTTGTCAGGGGGGGGGGGATCTCTTATAAAATCTCATCTCTTATAAAATGAAACTTTATTTAAATGCTCACTAAGCCTCACTATTTGAATCTGATGTTTGTACCTTCTTTTATAATAAGCCTATTTATATATTGAATCGCAGAGCTCCTGTTTATACATGTATACGCATCTAATTCTCTATATACGCTTGAGTGAAAACGAAACACATCGTTTCCAGTTGAATGTCTCCTCCCGATTCTAGGTCACTGACAGAGATCATTGACATTGACATGCTTGAACTACCTTCCATTTCTATTGTTAATTAATGCACATGCCTTACCTGTTGCTATGCTAGAAAAATGTCAGTCAAGCTCTTTATACATGTACCAATGTTACGTTATTGCGACCAGTTTACTCTGTTATTCAAATGAACTTATCTTCTAATGCCTACATTTCTTCTCCCTCTTCTCCATCTACTGTATGTTTCTTTTCTACTCTTAACTTTCTTAATTACATGCAATGACATATGATGTCATTACAGTACGTAACTTGTTATTTATTTGTGTCTGGCGACCCCAACTCAAGCTCTGCTTTCCGGGTTTTCGCCTCCTTCAAAATTGTGTCGAAATATATACTGTATTCGTTACTATGTCAAATATTATTTTGTATCTGTTTGAAGGAAATAAATGTGATTTTCAATCAATCAGAGTATTTATTGTAAAGAGAATTAGCAAGTGAAAAGACTTTAAATGAAAAAAATTAAATACTGGTTCTTCCTCCATACATTTTGTACATTGTTTTTGTGGCTCAACTTACCCAAGAAGAAGGCTCATCTTACCCAACAGATGGGGCAAGTTGAGCCATTTGACATCTGTTTTCAAAGGTGACAATGACTTTCACTGTGGGGGTAGAAAATTATACATAAGTGAAAAATATTTCGGAAGAATTAAATTTTAAGGCGAGGTAACTATTTCTACAAGATTATGAATCATATCAATTCTAACATGCAAAAAGCAAAAAGTGTCACAACTTACCCCGCCTTCCCCTAATGAGCGTAGCGATAGAAAGGTGTATATACATATATATTAGGGCAAAAGGCGCTTTCTACATATCAAAACAACTTTTAAGTTAATGAAACCTCTTGGAAAAGTTAGAGGAGGCACTGCTCTGCATGAAGCGAGTAAGTCCCGCAAGAGCCTGCCGAAGGTACTCACCCTTATCCGTAGCTTGACTATTAAAATACCTTGCGTTTGGAGACCTCAATGTGGCAAAATGATGTTTCGGCTGGGCATTTTTCTTGCAATCGCTTGGAGACCAAAGAGTAGGGTTTTTTCTCTAAGCTAAATATAAAGAAGTGAGGGCAGAGCAAACCCTACCCACTCAGGGGGCTGCCCCAATTCACCCAGCCCCTATTTCGTATTTTGCCAATTTCTTGGAAAATTCGCCATTTTGGAGCCACATTGAGGAAAAAGCGTTTCTACTATGTAGTCACCCTCCCATTTTTCGTATTTGCAAATTTATTGAAAAAATCTGGAAATTTGGAGCCCCAACTGAGGCAAATGTGTATTTCTGCTACATGGGTATAACTTTAGCTATTTTCATCTTCTTTGGCCAGGTCCAAAGAAGATGAAAATAGCTAAAGTTATACCCATTTTCAAGAAGGGAGATCAATTAATTACTAGTAATTACCGCCCAACATCTTTGTTAACTTCGTTTTCAAAAATTCTTGAAAGGATAATTTATAAAAGGGCAGTTTCTTTCCTTAAGAAATATAGTATTATATGTGATAGTCAATTCGGTTTTAGAGAAAAACACAATACAAGTCATGCTATATTGACATTAATAAATCAAGTAACTACTTCTTTTGACAATTCTGATCAGACCGTAGGGTTGTTCCTCGACTTCTCTAAAGCTTTTTGATACAATAGATCATGAAATACTATTATGTAAGCTATTAAATTACGGTATCAGAGGGACAGCTTTACAATGGTTTATGAGTTATCTTTACTGATAAAATACAGTTTGTTACAGTAAATGAATCAGAATCTCCGACAAAGCCAGTTGCCTGTGGAATTCCACAAGGTAGTATTATTGGCCCTTTACTATTTATACTTTGTTTGAATGATATAAGCAATTCATCTCATGTTCTCTTATTTATTCTTTTTGCTGATGATTCCAATATTTTCTACACACATCATGATCCACATGTACTAGTGAGCACTATTAATGCAGAATAAGAAATTAGATTAAAGCCAACAAACTGTCATTGAATCTGCAAAAATCTAATTATATGCTTTTTAGTCATTCATTGAAACATCTGCCGCATCAAATACTTTTAGATAATACTGAAATCAAAGAAATGCAAACAACAAAATTTTTAGGTCTTACTATTGATAACAAACTTACGTGGAATGCTCATATCAACAATATTTTCAAAACCGCGGCAAGAAATATTGGAGTCATCAATACGCTTAAAAACGTTCTTCCAGCGCAGGCGCTATCCATGTTGTATTGTGCAATAATTCTACCATATCTCAATTACGGGATTCTGGCACGGGGTAATTCCTCTCAAACGAGACTCAACAAAGTCTTGCTACAATCAGAAAAAAAGTACTGAGAATAATATGCAATATGTCCTTAAGGATGAAGTCATGCAGTGACCTGTACCACTTACAACCATTCCAATGCATGTATCAGCTAGATAGAAATAGTGTACCCAATGTCCTACAAAACAGGTTATGAGAAACAATACTTAATTGCATTCATATAATACGAGACAGTCAAATGACTATCACTTACCTAAAAGTAAAAAAGTATTTTTTAGCAAAACTAAACAAAAACAAAAAATCGTTGCGGCTTTCGTCGCTCAACGAACGCACCATGTGTGTGTTATCAGGGGTCGTCGCCCTATTGCGTTCTCTCAAAACGCCTTTTGCGTTGCGGCCTTCGTCGCTGACCGAACGCACCGCGTGCGTACTTTCAGAGATCAGCTCCTCACCATGCCCAATAACGACGCTTCCTGCGTCGCGGCCTTCGTTGCTTAACACGCAAGCTTCGTGTGTTGTGTCAGGAAACATCTCTTCGTTTGGTCCGTCCATAACGCTCTGTGCGTCGTAGCTCCTGTTACCCAACGCCGAACGCATTGTGTGCGTGTGGTTTGAAATCTGCTCCTCCCTGTGTCCGCTCATAACACCTCGTGCGTTATATTCGTTGCCCACCGAACGCACATGGCGAGCGTCCTCCACCATTAACGCATCATTCAATCTACTACCGACGCGTCGTGCATCGATCCCCATAGGCTGCGTGCTGTGGAAAGCTTCGCACGTGGTCTGCCACGTGGTATTCATCTACCGTGACAAATGACGCTCCTTCCTCTGGTTGAATTGTTCCAAAACCATAAGGGACAGTTTCATTAGCATGAATAGGGTGTATTCTCGATTCTGAGATTGATGTGGGTTCTGTGGGTTCCATAATTCGTCTAGAATTATCCCGCGACTGCCACCAATGTAACACTCCACACCCTCAAATCTTGCCAAATCAATCTTCTCCGTGTGCTCCAATGTAGCTCTCACTAAACTCACGTATACGTCAATCACACACAGTTGATTCACGCTAAAATAAGAATCCTTCTGCGATCGGTTTTCATTCACATTAACACAATTTATTGAGTAAGTATTCAACAATCCAATCATGAACAATAATAACTGATTATATAGGTCAATTTACCAATTAATCTGGATTACAGTTCTTGTATCTCTCCCGATCTCCTATCTATCTTCCGTTCGTTTTCTCTTCGTCTTATCCTTTTTTTTCTGCACCCTCTACGTTAGAACCTTCAGGCGCTACACTACCCTCTTCTTAGAATGAAACGTCCTCGTTTCGAATTAAAACATAACCAAGGTTCAATATTTGCAAAACACATCAAGAGCAAGGTTTTATTTACATTAAAAAAACAACAACAACAAAGTTCGCTTTAAAAGATTTCAATAAAAACGCAATGGCGTCTTTCGTAAGCGTTTACTATGGCGTGGTAGCATCTGGTTGCTGGTTCTCTGCCCCTTCGCACGAGGTGGTTCCTGGTCAAGTGTGGATGTTTCTTTGCTATTGGATGTAGCAGCCACTTCTGAGTAGAGTCGCTTCTTCCTTCTTGTTCCCGCCTCTGCAGTACGATCTGTATCTGTTGGACAGTCATGTTCTTTGCTAGAAATGTCTACTCTAGCTCCGGTTTCCACAGAACTTTCTTCCTGTGATTGAGAATCCTGCTGTGGCTGCAGGTTTTCCTCTGGGGATACGTCGACTGTGGCTGAAGATGAAGACTTGTCATTGATCTTCTTCAAAGCCCAGTTCGGCACGGGGGCTCCAACATACGTCTTTAACCGGTTGAAATGAACAACCTTTGGCTGTGATTTAGACGTTTCCTGAATCCGATAGGTCACATCACTAAGAGCATCAATGACATAGAATGGGCCAGTCCAACTCCTCTGTAGGTTGGGAGAAATTCCTTTCTTCCGCCTTTTAGTGTGAAGCCACACCGCTCTCCTTGTTGATGACCTTCCCCTGCCTTGTGAGTGTCGTAAGTACGCTTGTTCCGGTCTGTGTTAACCCTCAAGCGCTCTCTTGTCAACTGATGGTGTAATTCATGCGGTCCTGCAGTTGCTCTGTGAACTCGGGGTAACTAGATTATGGAGTCCCAGAGCTTCCAATCAGCAGATCCACTGGAAGAATCATCTGCCTACCCATCATCAGCTCACTAGGAGTGTAACCAGTAGCTTTATGTTGAGACGAGCGGTATGCCATCATGACCAGAGGTAAACATTCGTCCCAGTCCTTCTGATGATCAGCAAAAGCCTTGGCCAATAAATCCAAGGTCCGGTTGAAACGTTCAACCATTCCGTTATTCTGAGGATGAAATGCTGTAGTTCTGGTCTTTGAACATCCCAAGATCTCACAAACACTTTGGAAAAGAGCTGCCTCGAAATTCCGACCCTGATCAGTATGAAGTTCCAATGACACACCGTATCTGCAGACAAATTCTTCCACGAAGATTTGTGCAACTGTTGCTGCTTCTTGGTACGGCATTGCAAAAGACTCAGTCCACTTGGTGAAGTAGTCACAGATTACGAGCATGTATTTGTTGCCTCGGTCTGACTGTGGAAGGGGTCCCATGACGTCCATTGATACACGTTCCATTGGAGCACCGACGTTTTATACCTGGGGTGGGGCTCGAGGGCGCCGAGATGGGTTCTTCTGGACTCACATGTGCAGCAAAGCTTACACCAAAGTTCAACATCCATACTAAGTTGAGGCCAATAGCAACGCCGTCGAATTCTTTCAATTGTCCATCTGCTACCCGTATGACCTGCAACCTTGGATTCATGGCACTCTGCAAAGACTTTCTTGCGCAATGCAACAGGTAGAACCAATTGAAGAGAGACTTCCTTTCCGTTGATGGATTCCCATCGATGATACAGGACGTCCTCTTCCAACTGCAGCCTTTCCCACTGACTCCAAGGAGACTTTACTTTGGGACTAAGGGGTGCTACCTCCCGCCATGAGGGACGTGTCCCCTTTTTCTTCCATTGGATGATATGATCCGGGTCGTGGCCCTGTACATCTCTCAAATACGACTTTGTCCACAAGGGATCTTCCTGTTCATTTGATGGGGCGTCAATGCTACCTTTTGTCAGCTGTACTGCCTCCTGGGTTCCTAAGGTAGCGACCTGGATCGTTCCAGCTTCAGGACAATCATCTTCGGTATTAGTGCCGACAGATAAGACTTCCGTCAAGATAGATGTTCTTATGGTGTCTATTTCTTCCAGTCTTTGACAATGTGGGCAGTCCTGGCAGGGTCTCCTTGAAAGCGCATCTGCATTTCCATGAATGCGACCTGCCCTGTGTTGAATGTCCATGTCAAAGGTACCAAGAAGCTCCAACCACCGAGCTACCTGACCAACAGGACTGCGGAAGTTTAACAGCCACTTCAACGCTCCATGATCCGACCGCACTGTGAATTTCCTTCCATAGAGGTAGTGATGAAATTGTTTCACTCCTTCCACAACAGCAAGTAATTCCTTCCTTGTGACACAATAACGCCTCTCTGCCTTTGACATAGACTTGCTGTAGTATGCTATGACTTTCTCTGTACCATGTTGCACCTGGGTGAGGACTGCTCCGAGTCCGTTAGCACTTGCATCAGTGTCAAGGATAAATGGATCGTCAGCAGTAGGGTATGCCAGGACTGGGGAGTTAGTCAGCTCATGTTTTAGACTCCTAAAAGCTTCCTCACACTCTTCTGTCCAGTGGAATACTCGTCCCTTCTCTGTAAGCTGGTGGAGCGGTCTTGCAATGTCTCCAAAACCCTTCACAAATTTCCTGTAGTAGGAGCATAGTCCAAGGAAACATCTGACATGGTGTACAGTCTGCGAGGTGGGCCATTCCTTGACACTACTGATCTTTTGGGGATCAGCTGAAACTCCCGCTGTTGACACCACGTGACCCAAGAATGCCACTTCTTTCTGTAGCAGAACACATTTATTGGGATTAAGTTTTAATCCAAAGCTCTTCAGCCTGTCAAATATGGTGTCCAGTCGGTCGAGCTGTTCCAGTACAGACGAACTGTATACAATGACGTCATCCAGATATACCAGGCAAATGTTGTTAATCAACTCATCCAGGACTTTTGTCATCAGCCGCTCGAATGTTGCAGGGGCATTGCAGAGCCCAAACGGCATCACACGAAACTGATACAGGCCATACGCTGTGATGAATGCAGTCTTCTCCCGATCTTGTTCTGACATCTTTACTTGCCAGTAACCACTTTGCAGATCGAGAGTTGAGAACCATTTTGATCCAGACAATCTGTCCAATGAATCATCAATACGTGGGAGTGGAAACGCATCTTTGGTGGTCACATCATTCAGCTTCCTGAAGTCAACGCAAAACCGGGTAGAACCGTCCTTCTTCTTGACTAACACGATTGGCGAAGCCCACGGGCTTTCAGACGGTTCAATCACACCACGTCTTGTCATATCCTCAATTTGTGCCGATTCTTCATGTCTTTGGTGGACAGGTAATCTCCTTGCTCTCTGTCGAATAGGAGGAAATGTCCCCGTTTCAATCTGGTGTTCACTACATCTGTTCTCCCCAGGTCCTCTTTACTTTTGGAAAAAAAAACCCTCCGAGTGCTTGCATAGGAGCTTACTCAACCTCGCCATCTCGTCCTTGTTAATAAATTGTGCGCTGTGTTTCCATGTGTCTTGCAAATGTTCTGGTATCTTCATCCCATCAACAGTTATGTACAGAGTCTCGTCAGTCTTAGAAGGGTTGTCTCCAGAGACAGTTTCCTGTGTAACTACCTCAGCTTTCTGACACTGGCCAACGGTGGTCCCTTTGTAAACTCGACAGGTTGGTTGGATACATTGATGACTGTAACTGGTATTGTCTTGGCGCCCGGTCTCATCACTGCCGCATCAACTGGAACACTTCCTGGGCCAGTCCACTTAGACGAAGGTTCCAAGATTACGTCAGTGAATGTCAAATCGTCTTCCATTTGACCCTTGATAACTTGTCCAGTGAGGGGTGGTAGGGTGACGGTATCACTCATGGTGACTCTGCAACAGACAGGCGACCCTTCAAAGCTATGGCAAGGGACCATTACACCATCTACCCACATTTCCCGATGACCAAAATCAACTTTGCATTTCCAGTCCTCAAGGCTATCAAGATTCAAGACCAAGAATTCAATCTTGTTTTATGTCTGCAAACCAAACTAGTTTCCTGCGTAACTTCCCTCCTAGACACATGTTCAGTTCTTCTTTACCCTTGAAGGGAGTACTGTGCACATCACTCGCAGTAGTCATTTTAACACCTATGTCTCTGTCAAGGAGCTCATCACATCCGATGAGTGAGGCAACACTTGTCTTCATGACAGAAACTGAAGCACCGCAATCTACCAGCATCCGGACTGTGTGGTCACCAATCATGACATCAACAAAAAGACCAATATCTCCTGACCGAGCTGATCTAACAGGCATATATCGAGCTTCCTCGATTCTTGTTCCATTGGGCCTTTTGTGAATTTCTACCGGCTCTCGAACCTTAAAGTCGGTATGTTCTAGTTTTCCTGTTGCTTGCTGTTTCCTTCTGTCATTGCAGGACAATTAGCCTTGAAGTGCCCTTCGCTCCCGCAATTCCAGCATGTAGCTTCTTTGTTTTTTTTCTGCGAAGGATTTGGTTCTTGATTGAGATCTGTAACCTTTCGACCTATCCTTGGACATATCTGCCATGTCTTTTCTCAACTGGGTGACAGTCAACTGCAGTTCTTTCACCAATGTCTCCAGTTGATGTTCAGTTGGCTTTTTTCCTTTCTCGGTCTCTGCATTCAGAGTCCGAACTTGTCTGTAGTTTACTCGCATTGCTTCTGTAGTCTTGAGCTCAGAGATCCTCGCTGCAACAACAAGAGCATCGTCGATCGTTTCACACTGGGCTTTCATAACCTCGAAGCGAACTTCAGCATCTTTCAGAGCGTCAACGAAGTTATCCTTAGCTAGTGTCCTTCTTGTATCCTCAGATGCACCAGGATATACCTTCCTGATCAGACACTTTACACTATGAGCCAATTCTGTCAGGGTTTCTTCCGCTCCCTGCCTCCTGTTCTTGAGCTTCAAACGGTTTAACTCTGCTTGACCTCTTGATGCATAACGGGTAGTCAAGGCGGCTACTAGAAACTCATAGTTCACACTCTGCGATGGTGACAGTTCCATTAGAATCTCCTGAGCACCACCACGCAGACTTGCTGCCAGAAATACAGCCTTCTCTCGATTGTTCCAAGCGTTAATATCTGCTGCTATTTCAAAATGACTTAAATAGCTCTCAAACACCTCCTTTCCTGTGAATGTGCCTGGCTCATAGACTGGCTTTCTGATTGTCCTGTCAGGTGGGCGCACAGATACAATAGGCCTGCCTATCCTCTGAGGCAAGTATTCATGATCCATGGCCGAGAATTCAGGTTGCCTCCTTTCTTTTCCTGCACACTGTGCGTCGTAGTTTAGGTGATCAAATGAACGCAGAATGCAAGCGCGATGCGAATCTAGGGCCTCTCCTTCCCGATAGTTCCAATTGCCTTGTGCGTCTGGGCGTTCGCTGCCTTGAGGTCGCAATGAGTGTGCAATGTCTGCTATCAAACCATTGTGACTACTACTAACGCTCCTTGCGTTGAGGTAGTCATTGTCGAATGTATGTGCCCTGTGCATGGGGCCTGGGATCGACGTATCATTGCGTCCTGTCAAAACGCTTCGCGCGTTGCGGCCTTCGTTGCTCAACGAACGCACTGTGTGTGTGTTATCAGGGGTCATATCCCTACTGCGTGCTCTCAGAACGCCTTGTGCGTTGTAGCCTTCGTCGCTCAACGAACGCACTGTGTGTGCGTTAACAGGGGTCGTCGCCCTATTGCGTTCTCTCAAAACGCCTTGTGCGTTGCGGCCTTCGTCGCTCAACGAACGCACCACGTGCGTTTTGTCCGAGATCAGCTCCTCACTGCGTCCTCTCAAAACGCTTCCTGCGTTGCGGCTTTCGTCGCTCAACGAACGCACCATGTGTGCGTTATCAGGGGTCGTCGCCCTATTGCGTTCTCTCAAAACGCCTTGTGCGTTGCGGCCTTCGTCGCTGACCGAACACACCGTGTGCGTACTTTTAGAGATCAGCTCCTCACCATGCCAAATCACAACGCTTCCTGCGTCGCGGCCTTCGTTGCTTAACACGCAAGCTTCGTGCGTAGTGTCAGGAAACATCTCTTCGTTTGGTCCGTCCATAACGCTCTGTGCGCCGAACGCATTGTGTGCGTGTGGTTTGAAATCTGCTCCTCCCCGTGTCCGCTCATAACACCTCGTGCGTTATATTCGTTGCCCAAAGAACGCACATGGCGAGCGTCCTCCACCATTAACGCATCATACAATCTACTACCGACGCGTCGTGCGTCCCCATAGGCTGCGTGCTGTGGAAAGCTTCGCACGTGGTATTTATCTACCGTGACAAATGACGCTCCTTCCTCTGGTTGAATTGTTCCAAAACCATAAGGGACAGTTTCATTAGCATGAATATGGTGTATTCTCGATTCTGAATTGATGTGGGTTCTGTGGGTTCCATAATAATTCGTCTAGAATTATCCCGCGACTGCCACCAATGTAACACTCCACACCTTCAAATCTCGCCAAATCAATCTTCTCCGTGTGCTCCAATGTAGTTCTCACTGAACTCACGTATACGTATAGTATAGTATTTATTTTCCGTATAAAAAAAAATGTAAAATGCAAAACGGATGGATAGCCCATTTTCAGTTTACTGGACATGACTATGCTGTTCTTCCATGGGGTCCATATACAATACAAAGTTAAAAGTTAAAAGTAAACACATATGAAAGAAGCATAACATATACGGTAAATCAAACAATACGTCAATCACACACAGTTGATTCACGCTAAAATAAGAATCCTTCTGCGATCGGTTTTCATTCACATTAACACAATTTATTGAGTAAGTATTCAACAATCCAATCATGAACAATAATTACTGATTATATAGGTCAATCTACCGATTAATCTGGATTGCAGTTCTTGTATCTCTCCCTATCTCCTATCTATCTTCCGTTCGTTTTCTCTTCGTCTTATCCCTTTTTTTCTTCGCCCTCTACGTTGCTGCTATGTAGTAAAGGCCACTTTTATTGTTTTTAAACTACATGGAGACGAGAGAGTAGTTTCCACTACCTGCTACATATAAAGAAGTGCTGGCATATTGAAGCATACCCCCTTAGGGGGTCGTCGAAATCACCGACCCCTTTTTCATATTTTACCTATTTATGGGAAAATGTGCTATTTTCGAGCCCCAATTGAGGCAAAAAGCGTTTCTGATATGGAATAAAGCCACTTTTATTCTTTTGAAACTACATGGAGATAAAAGAGTAGTTTCCTCTATCTGCTACATATAAAAAAAAGTGCTGGCGTATTGAAGCATACCCCTTTCAGGTGTCGTCGAAATCACCCACCCCTTTTTTCATATTTTACCTATTTATGGGAAAATATGCTATTTTCGAGCCCCCATTGAGGCAAAAAGTGTTGCTGCTATGTAGTAAGGCCACTTTTATTGTTTTTAAACTAAACTCCTCAAAAAAATGTTTGGAAATCTGACTTTGATTGATAATCCCTCTTCGGTTTTAGTAAATATCAATGTGTAATTAATATTAATTAATAGAACATTTAATTCTCTTTAAGATGATACCCTATATGATATGATTACGGTTCACATGGAGGTGCAGTGCCTTGGAATGTGGGGCAAGGTCAAAATTCAAAAGCTGCAAAATGGCACAATATTGAAAATCACTGTTCTTTTTTCCGTGGTGATGAGTGAGTTTTTCAATAATTTCTTTTAATTGTTTTCATGCACCTTAACATCAACATTAACATGGAATCAAACACACCTCTGTACAAGCAAAAACATAACAAACAAACATGCATGGGTATTTCAAACAACGACACAAACCATGTTACCTCACAGAACCATCACTACAGAAGCAGGGGCTTGGTTTGAATGGATTTTCATCTCTACTGACACAGACAAAAGAACCATGTTCTGTATTGACCCTTCATGACTATTTCTGCTCGTTTTGCAGCTTTTCGATTCAGACCTCATCCAACACATTTGAATCCTGCTCTTTTCGTGATGACATGATCATAACAAGCATGGTATCATTTTAAAGATAATTAAATTATCTTTCCTATGATGTAAAATATGCATTGTTTAAAATTGGGAGTATTGGAGAATTAAATGATCTTTTGAATGATATCAAATATGAATTGTGCAATATTGGGAGTTGGGAGAAAGGAATGGTCAAACTCAGATTTCCAAACCCTTTTTGTTCGTTTTGCAGCTTTTAAATTCAGACGTCATCCAACACATTTGAATCTTGCTCTTTTCGTGATGACATGATCATAACAAGCATGGTACCATTTTAAAGATAATTAAATTATCTTTCGTATGATGTAAGCAATGCATTGTTTAAAATTGGGAGTAGGGAGAAATTAATGGCCAAACACAGATTTCCAAACTTTTTTTGAGAGGTTTATATGGAGACGACAGAGTTGAGGTTCCTCTATCTGCTACATATAAGGAGGTGCTGGTACAGCAAAGCCTACCGCTCTGGGGACTTCCGAAATTACCAGCCCCTTTTACGTATTTTGCAAATTTATGGGAAAATATGCTATTTTTGAGCCCCCATTGAGGCAAAAAGTGTTTCTGCTATGTAGTAAAGCCACTTTTATTGGTTTGAAACTACATGTATATGGATACGAAAGAGTCGAGTTTTCTCTATCTGCTACATATAAAGAAGTGCTGGCATATTGAAGCATACCCCCTTAAGGGGCCGTCAAAATCATCCACCCTTTTTCATATTTTACCTAATTATGGGGAAATATGCTATTTTCGAGCCCTCATTGAGGCAAAAAGTGTTTCTGCTATTTAGTAAAGCCACTTTTATTATTTTAAAACTACGTAAAGACAGCAAGAGTAGAGTTTCCTCCATCTGCTACATATAAAGAATTGTTGGCATATTGGAGCGGTGTCAGGTAAAAATGGCAGAGGTAATAATGGCAGAGGTAAAAATGGCAGAGGTGAAAATGGCAGAGGTAAAAATGGCAGAGGTAATAATGGCAGAGGTAAAAATGGCAGAGGTAAAATGGCAGAGGTAAAAATGGCAGAGGTAAAAATGGCAGAGGTAATAATGGCAGAGGTAAAATGGCAGGGGTTATAATGGGAGAGGTAAACATGACAGCTCTAGGTAAAATATGGCCAGTCTTAAACCCCCATGCAATGAATTGTCAAAAAGCCCCCGCATGTAAAATCCTGAAGATTTTTCCACATTTTAACATTGGTACAGATCCATTTAAGCAAATGACGATAGGCCTATAACTGTCGAAAAATATTTCCGCTTGAGTGAGCACCACTTACTTTTGAAAAGTTAGTGAAAAATGGGGTGCTGGTTTGTTAAAAAGCCGAGAACAAAAGGTTTTCACTCCAAAATGAAAGGGGATTTGGTTAAGGGGGAAAATGACACAATTTTTTTTTTCAACTAAATGAAGTTCTTTTAGGTCAGAAAAGGAATTAAAACAAAAACAATATCAATTAGATAATAAACAATGTTTTTTCTTCTGTTTGAAAAATAACAGAGATTTGTATCAAATCTCTACATTTTAGCATAGGCCTACCAAGCTAATTACCAAGAGGGTGCTGCTTATGGTGTACAAAATACCCAACAGTACTTCCGCTTCCAATGGTTATGACCATCAAGGCGTTTATATCATATTGGATGCAGTGGTAAAGTTTCAGGGTCTTCTTTTATGCAAGGAATCTGAACCAGACGGTCTCCCTCGATCGACCCCAAATTGGTTTACCAGTCAAAACAAGATTATTATTGATTTTCATAATCAGTTACATATTCAGTGCCAAGCCTGGGACGCGTGCTTATTGTCATTCAATTATTTAAAAAGAATAGTACAGACGACATTACAAATAAGGACATAATATTTAACCACAATCATTCGTGATAATTTCAACGTCTAAGCTTTCCCCGCTATGTTCTCTATGTTTTTCCCCGCCCTCTAACCCTCTCTGTCTCTCCACCTCTCTTATGTCCACTCTTCCTCATTTTTGCATCGGTAAACCTGGCAAAACTATAGATATAAAAAACCAGCCAGACAAAAAGGAATGTTATAAAATGATGAATGAGAATAGTGCAGTTTCATTTTGCTCCTGATAAATTGAATGAAAAAATATCTGTCGTTTGATTTCTTTTTAAAAAGCGTTCACGGTACACCTCCAACGAATTCGTAAATAGCATTGTTAGGCCCATGAAGACATAATGATGATGAAATGCCTAACCGTGACATGCACTTCTTATTTAATGTATGTACATGCGGGGGCCTTTTGACAATTCATTGCACGGGGGTTTAAGACTGGCCATATTTTACCTTGAGCTGTCATTTTTACCTTGAGCTGTCATTTTTACCTCTGCCATTTTTACCTCTGCCATTATTACCTCTGCCATTTTTACCTCTGCCATATTACCTCTGCCATTATTACCTCTGCCATTTTTACCTCTGCCATTTTTACCTCTGCCATTTTTACCTCTGCCATTTTTACCTCTGCCATTTTTACCTCTGCCATTATTACCTCTGCCATTTTTACCTCTGCCATTTTTACACCGAGCCATTGGAGCATACCGCCCTTAGGGGGTCGCCGAAATCACCCATCCCTTTACCATATTTTACCTATTTATTGGACAATATGCTATTTTCGAGCCCCCATTGAGGCAAAAAGTGTTTCTGCTATATAGTAAAGCCAGTTTTATTCTTTTGAAACTACGTGGAATTAAAGGATACTTTCTTCTATCTGCTGCTAATACGTGGTTGCGCAGCAAAGCCTATACCCTCTGGGGGTTCCCAAAGTCACCCACCCCTTTTCCATATTTTTTCCAATATATGGGAAAATCTGCCAATCTTGGAGCCTCTGAAGAAGGTAGAAGTCGATGTGCCAGCACTTTTTTTACATGTAGCTGATAGAAAAAGCCTATTCTTTTATTTCCAAGTGGTTTCCAAAATCAAAACTAGCTTTACTATAGCAGAAATGCCCTTTTGCCTGAATGGGGGCTCAAACACTGCATTTTTTTCAATAAAGATGGAAAATAGACATAAAAGTTGGAAGAGTTTGGCAACCCCTGAATGGGGAAGGCTTCAGTGTGCTACCACATCTTTATATGTAACTGATAAAGAAGATCATACTTTGTCATCTTTATGTGGTTACAAAACAAAAACAAGGGCTTTACTGCAAGGCAGAAACACCTTTTGCCTCAATGGTTCTCCAAAATTTCTAGAATTTTCCGAGAAATTGGCAAAATACGAACAAAAGGATTGGGTGACTTTGGCAGCCCCCTGAGGGGGGTAGGCTTTGCTATGCCCTAACTTCTTTATATGTAGCTGATAGAGAAAAGCCTACTCTTTTGTCTCTAAGTGATTTAAAGGAAAAAAATTACATACCCAAAACAAAATTTTGCCACATTGGGGGCTCCGAAAAGCAAGATATCATAATAGTCAAGCTATGGATAAGGGTGTGGTATATAACCTTCTACTGGCTCCTGTGGGACTATGCTTTTAGGTGCCCGAAAGTAATTGCATGCAAAATGAAAATGCAGAGCAATGCCTCGATCCTCTATCTTTTTCAAGAGATTTCATTATTATAAAAGTTGCTTTGTGTAGAAAACGCCTTTTACCCTCATACACACGATATAGGTCCATGGTAATACATACCTTTCTATCGATCGCTAAGCACGTTACATGCATTTCTGCGTTTTAGGCACATCAACAAAGGCGTTGCAAGATAAAACAGATAGATGCCAATGCACATGAACATTTTGGATCAATTTATTTTTATGAATTCTTGTTTTTTTTCTTCAAAATATATTAACCGGACTATTCAGAAAACGATTTCAACCGATTTCTACTATCCAAATCATAGTGAAATGCGTATGCATTTAAGATTGTCCCATTGTCAGACTCTGTGCAATGAAATATGAAAATAATTGATTTTCATTACAAAAATCCAAGAGGGCCGCGAAAGATATCAATTTTGAACCCCGTTGGACACAACTTTGCAAAGGGAACATCAAGATTCATTAACTAGACACTTCAGGCAAATACAAAAACGTTAAGTGAAAAATATTTTGATGGTACACAGGAACCCCCATATCCGACTCGACTACAACGATGCAGTCATACATGGTATAGGTTTGTTGTTGAAAACTAGGCTGAAAATGAAGCCTATAGACTGCACAGTGGGCAATCGATCTTTGCTGAAATCATTTATTTATCAGCAGAGACATAAGGAGATGAAAATATGTTGTTTGGAAGATTTATGCAAAATGCAGGAAACATAAATAACGTAGGCATATCATTATGAGGCGCCGAATGTACCAATATTATATAGAACAATTATTTGTTATATAATCATTATTTATTAAATAATAACTATTATTTATATATAATTTACATTTTATTTGTAAATAACTACTATTATATAAAATATCATTTCTAATTATTTATATATAATTCCAAGTAATACTTCATTATTTGTAAATAATAATAGTTCGACATGCCATTATTTATAAATAATGTTTATTTGTTTTTCATTATTTATAAATAATGATTATTTGTTTTTCATTATTTACAAATAATGATTATTTGTTTTTCATTATTTATAAATAATGATTATTTGTTTTTCATTATTTATAAATAATGATTATTTGTTTTTCATTATTTATAAATAATGATTATTTGTTTTTCATTATTTATAAATAATGATTATTTGTTTTTCATTATTTATAAATAATGATTATTTGTTTTTCATTATTTACAAATAATGATTATTTGTTTTTCATTATTTATAAATAATGATTATTTGTTTTTCATTATTTATAAATAATTTGTTGAGTTTTCCATTATTTATATAAATAATGATTATTTGTTAAATAATGAAAACGTCTACTTCATTATTTATAAATAATTTTTTCGAGTGCACCATTATTCTCATTATTTATAAATAATCATTATTTAATGTTCGAGTTTTCCATTATTTATAAATAAAGATTATTTGTTAAATAATGAAATATCTACTTCATTATTTATAAATAATAATTTTGTTTCAATATCCCATTATTTATAAATAATCATTATTTATAAACAATTTTTACAGTTTGCCATTATATACAAATAATCATTATTTATATACAAATAACCATTATTTATTAAATAATGCCATTATTTATTAAATAATGCCATTATTTATTAAATAATGGAAAACTCGCTATAACATGCAAATGTGGGACCGCCCATGATATGAATATTCATGATGCGATTTCCTTTTTCGTGATTTTTCTTCACAAATATTTGTCCATTTCCTCTTCATAATGACATTTCTTGAAGCAAGATTTTTATGAGAAAGTTTACGCGCGTCCTGGCTCCTGGCGTCCTGGCTCCCCCCACCCCCCCCCCGGAAAAAATTCTGCGTAAGGCCATGATGATAATGAGATAAAAATAATGAAAATGAAAGTATACATAAATCAATGTGCCAGGCTCTTTAGAGCATGGCCGTATACAGAATTTCTTTCGGAGGAGGGGGGCCGGGGGGGAGCAGACGCGTAAACGTTCTAAAGTTGAAAGCGACACAGCGAAGCGACCAAGCTTGTCTTTGGGCACTTTTCGGAGTTTTAAAAGTGAAATACGAAGGCTTTCGTGCACACTTTTGGTGAATTTTGTGATAATTTTCAATAGAAAAATAAGTTTTTAAAAATTTAGGGGTCATCATGCCCCCGTATTGTCGTTGCGAGCATTTTGGGGCCAGGGTGAAATCGCCCCAAACGCCTCAAACAGACACTCCAAAATGTATTTGAAGTGCATTATTAGAACTGAAACTTATCTCTACACCAGGAAAATTAACTTAACCAAAAAAGCAACAAGAAATATTTATAAAAAGTAGAAGGGCCTGTACAAGTACACTGATATTTCACTCTCTCAGCTCATATGCACTTGATCGACTTCCATCGAGGATTCGGGCTAAATTCCGCCCGCCACTTCCGGGGACCAACCAACGTAGTATTTCGATGAAGAGCACTCCGTCGATTCACCGGTTGTCCCTACCGTACACGCGCGCCTATGGGGATTGTGAACTGTAGGAAAAATCGTATAAAATTACACTTTTTGATATTTCTACGAAGACGAAGTTATATAGAAAATGAAGAATATTACAATCAGACCATATCCCTAGAAAATTGCTTCAAGAAATGTCATTATGAAGAGGAAATGGACAAAAATTTGTGAAGAAAAATCACGAAAAAGGAAATCGCATCATGAATAATCATATCATGGGCGGTCCCACATTTGCATGTTATAGCGAGTTTTCCATTATTTAATAAATAATGGCATTATTTAATAAATAATGGCATTATTTAATAAATAATGGCATTATTTAACAAATAATCTTTATTTATAAATAATGGAAAACTCGAACATTAAATAATGATTATTTATAAATAATGAGAATAATGGTGCACTCGAAAAAATTATTTATAAATAATGAAGTAGACGTTTTCATTATTTAACAAATAATCATTATTTATAAATAATGGAAAACTCAACAAATTATTTATAAATAATGAAAAACAAATAATCATTATTTATAAATAATGAAAAACAAATAATCATTATTTGTAAATAATGAAAAACAAATAATCATTATTTATAAATAATGAAAAACAAATAATCATTATTTATAAATAATGAAAAACAAATAATCATTATTTATAAATAATGAAAAACAAATAATCATTATTTATAAATAATGAAAAACAAATAATCATTATTTGTAAATAATGAAAAACAAATAATCATTATATATAAATAATGAAAAACAAATAATCATTATTTATAAATAATGAAAAACAAATAATCATTATTTATAAATAATGAAAAACAAATAATCATTATTTATAAATAATGAAAAACAAATAATCATTATTTATAAATAATGGAATGTTGAACTATTATTATTTACAAATAATGAAGTATTACTTGGAATTATATATAAATAATTAGAAATGATATTTTATATAATAGTAGTTATTTACAAATAAAATGTAAATTATATATAAATAATAGTTATTATTTAACAAATAATGATTATATAACAAATAATTGTTCTATATAATATTGGTACATTCGGCGCCTCATATATCATTCGCACACCTCAGCTATAATGGTGAAAATAGGCCCAAAACGCACAATTTTTATGTGCGCACCATATTGAAAAGGGGGCTGAAATCACAGTCTATAATGTCATTTCTAATTACTGACATATATTTTCTAAAAGTAGAGATATAGATGAAGAGAATGATATTATGCTTGAGAGGAAATATATCAAAGAAATTACACTAAAAAAGAAAATAAATTTCTGAATCGATTTTCGACAATTTTTGATGCAAGAAATCTCCCAAACTAATGATATGCAAATTTCATTACGTAATTTGCATATGTAAACAATCTCTTGTGCACTTCTTGAACAATATATTTTGAAAGTGTCATACAAAACAAGCATGGTTTGGCTGAGATATTCTCCCTTGACTTCATGCTATGTGTAGAATGTCAAAAAAATTGTGAAATAGGGCCATTTTGTAGTGACGTCATATATTACGTCATTTCGGAAGGAAGACCACGGATAGAACCCGGCAGCAATGCATTTTTGTAAACTTCACGGTCCATGCCATCCAGCTATGGGGTCATTTGCTTGTCCGGCTTTCGGTTGAATAGATCTCCTGGGCTGCCGGACTAAATATAGGCCTACATCGTTTTCTTCAGAGGTTACGTTTAAACTTCAAGGTGGGTCAGAATCATGCTTGACGTCGAAAAGAGAGTAATATTTTGTTTAGTGCAGGTATCGTAGTTGTAATGGTCAACCCACTTAGACTAACTTGTGCAATGAGTGTTGTAGGATTCTGACCCACCTGAAAAGCAAAACGTCTTCTCTAATGGACTTGTACAATATGATGGAACCCAATGGAGGATTTGGGTGCACTTGGCACGGTGTTCCTGAATAAGAAATAAATGGAAAAAAAACACTTCCCCATCACCTGGTGAGCGGTTGTACATCTACCCAATCGTACCCCCGAGTGGATATGATACCCTTCCAGGGGGGTCTCCAAAACGAATCTATTTCTGATTGGATACAATTTTACAATCATTCACTCTCGTGGGTGAATTATGGTAAAACATGTACAAATCATTTGAACACCAATCGGAAAGCACTATGAAAACAAATTCGGTATTATATGAATCGACACACCCGACTCTATAAAGTACATGTTTCAAATAACTTAATCCTCAGTCAAGGAAAAAAAACAACGACCGATGCACTTTCTTGACAAAAGGATCATGATTTAAAGAATGCCGAAAATTCAGAGTGCTTTTGACATTTTGACCAAAACAAATTAAATTTTAAAATTCAATTTCACGACACTAGTATTGATATATATTCATGGTGAATGAAGAAGGGAGGTAAATTTACCAAAACAATGCATGGCAGTCTATTGTATTTGATAGAGCATTGACGTATTATACGTTTATTTGTTTTTTTGCGAGCTAAACAATTTTCGAATTTGAATCATAAAAGATTTAATTTCAGAGCACTTAACGACATGAATGGAATACTGTATTTGTTAAATACATACATACACACACTCGCACACACCCACACACATATTTATATATAGATATATATATATATTTGTGTGTGTGTCTATGTATGTATTTAATTTTCTCTAAATCCAAACTGGAAATTTAAAAAAAAAAAGGCAAAGCCAGGGTTATAGTACGACGTTAGAAAAGACTAGGTAATCGGCGTTTGATATAACGATATCCATTAATACCGGTATTAATTATACTGAACTATAAACTGATTTGTTGTCATTACAGACCTACATACTTCAAGCCTGGCTTCTGCAACAGAGTCAACTAATACAATGAAAGGTGTCACGACATTTGATTACACAATGAGCCGTGTTACGACTTCGGACGCCACTGGGACACTTGTTTCAACGCCTAAACCACAAACACCCAGCTGTAAGCTAAATCTGGTTTACCGATTTTAGATCGTTCTGAATATTTTTTTTTTAAAGTAGAAATGAAGGGAATGGTAGAAGTTGAATTGGAGGCATTTAACATTTTCTGCTTGAAAAAAAGAATTTCTACATCTTCCGGATATTACTGTAGCACCAAAATCTTGTAATTTTTTTTTTACACATTGCCTTTCAAAAACGTTGATACTATGTGGCCATATTAGACGAATAGTGTTGACTGTTGAGAAAATGTGAGAACAGAATGAACTATGATGTTTATATAGGTCTAGCATATAGAAAATATTGCGATTGTCTAGTAATTGAGCTGGGATATTTTTTAAAGCTTATTCTTGTGTTATTCGTCACGAATATTCAATTTTGCTTCTTCTTCTTCCAAAGAAAGTGCTGCTGCAAGATGATGAAGGTAAACACACTGGTTGTTTGTGTGTGGAACTTTTCACATCCAGTTATTTCATAATCAGTTGAAGCACTACCACGTTTCGCTGAGGTCTTTTCGGCCTTTTATATGCTCTTAAATATAATGCCACACCTAAACGTTTTGTTGGCTTTGGCAAGCAATTTTCTTAATCTCATTTTTTAATCCCACTTCTTGATAATAAGACATTGTATTAAAGGAGGAAACGGCTTCCGGAACAAAAGGTACTTTGGCATACATGTACACTGGCTGAAAACTCCAGGCCTGGCAGCCCCCTTATGAAAAATATTTTTGCTATCTTATCTCTTTAGATGTAATCTACATCACAGTGACGGCTGTCCTACTTCTGATCCTTCTGGTTCTCTCTAGCTCTTTAATGCTTTGCTCCTGTAAAAAGAAAAGGAGGTAAATATCTCCCCCACTCGTTAAAACCAACGAAATATTTATAATTTCACTGTTGATTAGATGAAATACAATGATATATTTGCTAGTCCGATGATATAGAACTCTAGATAAGTTTATATGCTCTTCATTATTAGGATATAAACGTGATGATAACGTTGACCAGGGCTCGTTTCATAAAAACTTGTTATAGTAACAAATTAACAACAACAGTTTGAAGGTACTGAAATCCTTTTATCTCGTTGGTTAATCGTATTTTATTGTGCATTTGTTATATAACAAGTCGTTATGAAACGGTGAAAATTGTTCCAAAACCTTGAACGACTGCGATGAAAATCCACACGATCATATTTTATTTTCTCAACAACAATTTGTTGTTCTCGTCTAACCTGTGCTATTACATGTATGCTTATTTCTGCATGAAATCTATATTGTTTCTCTCAATTAATAAAAAAATGTTCGATAGGATTTATTTGAAATAATTTGGTGTGATCGTCGGGCTATGCTGTGGCTCCCTACTCAAAAATGTTGACCTGGTGGGTGTTTCATAATGCTTAGCGATTGAATATAAGGCTAATGTTTACGATTGATCATACACAAAACTCAATACAATCAATCGTACAAATCGTCCCCACTATCAGTCACTAATTTTTGTGTAACATGGCCCTTCTTTGTCGAGCTAGACAGAAATTTTTGCATCATGCTTGATAATAATTCGGCCGTGGGACCCCGATGGACTCGTGCTGCCGTCAACGGAAAATAACCATAACGTAATTACTATATTTATACAAGAGTAATAGTAGAGCAAATCAATAACTATTAAAGTGAATTTCTCTATTTTTCAAATTTGGTAGTGTTACGATAGTGCAGCAAAAAAACAATGAAAATTTGGTTTTAAATTTGATTTCCTTTTCTTTTCTTACAGGAAATAGATCATACACTAAACAAAATAAAGCCAAACATCTTACATGTCTCGAAGAGTTAGATGTGCAATCTGTAATGATATGGAGTTATGCCAGGCAAGCACACAGTGTGAACACTCCCATGGTCATTATATTTGTTTATTTCTAACATATCCTCTTCTATTGATGCACCTTCTGTGTGCATTCATCAATGTGTTAAGCAAAAATATGCACTTCTGATCATACTGAACAATTATAAATCTGAACATGCATTTAAAGGGATGGTCCGGGCTGAAAGTATGTATAATTTAATAGATAGAGTAGAATTGACTGAACAAAATGACGAAAATTTCATCAAAATCGGACAACAAATAACAAAGTTATTGAATTTTAAAGTTTAGCAATATTTTTGTGAAAACAGTCATCATGAATATTCATTATATTCATTATGTCAGATCTCCACTTGTTCTTTTGTATTTTATTATATGAAATTAGGTTAATTCAATTTTTTTCCTCCAAGAACTAGAAAAATTGGATTGACAACTGATTTAGTGCGGTAGATATTTATTGCTGCAAATTATTTCATTATAAGGGAGACATACTTTTCACACAAGTATGAAATAATGACAAAATTATGATTTTATGTAACAACATAAGAAAACGGAAAGTGGAGATGTGACATCATCAGCCCACCTAATTAATATTCATGACAACTGTTTTCACAAAATATTGCTCAACTTTAAACTTCAATAACTTTATTATTTGTTGTCCGATTTTGATGAAATTTTTGGCATTTTGCTCAGTGAATTCTACTCTATGTATTAAGATATAAATATTTTCAGCCCGGACCATCCCTTTAAAGGAATAAATGAAAATACAGTTGTAGTATGAAATAAAAAAAATGTTTACATGTACCTTTTACTGCATTTAGATCAATTTCACATTCATATCAAATATACTAGAAAGGAGAGGTTCCAGAACATCACCTTTAAACCAAGTTTTCAGCACTTGGGTCCCTACAGATTTAATATATATTTGTTCCAATGGTATGAAATAAAATGGAATATAATAACTAGAAGGAAGAGGTTCAAGAACTTCACCTTCACACCAGGGGAGCGTTTCATCAACATTTTCGTCCGACAAGTTGTCAGATCTGACATCTTTCCTCTATTCTGATTGGCTGAGAGGCAATGTTACTATGGTAACTGTCTGATAAAATGGTACTTGTCGGATAAATCCTTTCATGAAACGCTACCCAGGTCTTCAGCACCTGGGTCCCTACAATGATGGATTGTTTCAATTCGTTCAGATGCTGAAGTAACTGCTCAGTTGGTGCTCGTTTTAATGTAAGAAGAATTTACAAATGATAGAAATAGTGAAGACTGTCCTTATCGACGAATCACGTTGACTTGGCGAGTTTTGTTGAAAAGTTTTGTCCATTGAAATGCATTTTCTTAAATTTATCTGCATTTCACATTTACATCCTTCGCTTGTTTCCATGGTTCCAAACTTTTAAGTTCTTTTGCGAAATTAACATTCTTTCTCATATGGTATGTTAAACAAACTATATTGACATAGCTATCAATTTCAAACTCTATTACAAATCTGATGACTTTTTCATGAAATAAAAGAATCAATCTGTTTTTCTTTTAGAATCAACTCATGTAAAATAAATGTTTCCATGTTCTTTATAAGAAATATGTAATTAAAATTGATCCTTGGTTTCAAGATGGATCTCTAAATATTAACAAATGTTAATATCAAACTAAGTCAAATTTCTATTCAAAAGTGTCAAGTCTAGTTCAGTTATTTTTCATCCTTTACATCTGAAAATCGTCATATTTTCTTGGACGTTGAGTTTCGCGTATTGTGCGTTGTCTCACAACTGTTGGTGTACGCGCTAGAGGTGAAGTTTCATTCTGCCCGGGAGTTGAAGTGACTGTGCTACTACCAGGTTCTGTAGAAACGCGAGGTGGAGTATGTACTTGTCGATGAGTTGTCATCTCTGCGCTGGTAGATGGGACGGTGGTTGGTACAACATCCTCATTTGGACTGGTGTAGGCATCATTGAGAACTTCTGCGCTGGTGTCAGATGTCGTCTGTGGTCGTCGAGTGAAGTCGGGCCTGATGTGTTGCCTATTACGGCGCAGAAAATGTCCCTCAGGGCTCTGGAGGTTGTAAGATCGTTGTCCCTCTGCTCTGGAATGGATTTTAGCAGGAGTCCACTGTCTGGTGATAGGGTTGTGATGTCGTACATGTTGCCCTGGGTGAAGGTCTGGCATGTCAGCTCTTCGGGCGTGTTTGTCGAAATAGAACTTTTGACTGTTCTGCCTTTCCCTCAATTGGTCGTAGATGTCATCAGCATCTCGTTGTGAACTCTGCATGTTGTTGGGAAGAATAGTTCTCAATTGACGATTCATGAGAACTTCAGCTGGACTTGGCAACTTCTCTGATATGGGTGTAGCACGCCATAGTAGTAGTGTTAGTTGAATGTCTGATGTCTTTTTCATGATGTTCTTAATTGTTCTGATTTGTCTCGCGACAAATCCATTGCCTTGTGGTCTCCTGGGGGATGATGTAGCATGTTCAAACCCCCACCCGTCTGCAAATGACTCAAACTGGTAACTGGCATACTGGGGTCCACTGTCACTCACTAACTTGGTCGGTATGCCATGTTCTGCAAACACTTGCTTTAGGATAGTGATTACTGCATTGCTTGTTGCTGGGTCGGGTAACTGGCGAACCACTGGATACTTGCTATAGTAGTCAACCACTATCAACCATTGTTGCCTTTGAATTCAAACAAGTCAGTTGCAACTGTGTTCCAAGGCAATGTTGGAATTTCATGGGGATAGAGTGGTTCTGGTGTTTGTGCTGGTTGATTTTCCTGGCATCTCTTACATGACTGTACCATTCTGTCTATGTCCTTGTTCATGTTGTTCCAGAAGACACATCCTCTGGCTAGCAACTTGTTTTTCTGTTGGCCTAGATGACGGTATGGAGTTTTCCTAAGATCTCAGCCTGCATCGACTTTGGAATCACGACTCTGTTTCCCTTGAGAATTATACCGTCATTGCCTGTTCATCTCTGTAATTCCAGAATTGGCGTAATTCTTGTTGAACTTCCTTCTGAGTGTTGTGTAGATTGTTTCAGTTCATCGACTTTCTTTGATGAAAACTGTACTAGATCTACTCTACATATATTGCCCAAACTAGATTTATATCGCCCGAGTCGTAGACGAGGGTGATATCAATTTAGTGAGGGCGATATATGTCCTTTCACACAACATAGAATCGCCATTTTTTTTACATATCAATGCATCAATAATATAATTCTGAGCAATTTGATACCTTGATGAACCTTCTACGACAAGTTATTACGGAATTAGCCTCCATCAAAGTTTACAGCACGCGCGCTAAACATATTATGTGCCAAAAAATGCCTATACAAAATTCATTATAGCTCTTCAGGAAGTCCGTTGACCCCCAATTGTTTTTTTCATATTCGAATCAAATATGGATAAGAGATGTGATTTCATGTCACATTTGACCCTAAATTTCATCATGACGTCATCGAAATGGAGTCGGAACAAAAAAAAAAAAAAAAAAAAAAAAAAAAAAAAAAAAAAAATCAATTTTGCTGCTTATGACGTCATCATAGTCATGCAAATTTGACTCCATAACTCTATAACTCCATAAATATTTGTCAATTTTTGCTCAGTGTTTTTATGTTGTAGCTGATGACATACTCTTTCTAATGTGTTGGCTATATTTACATTTTAAAGGTCAAGTCCACCTCAGAAAAATGTTGATTTTTAATCAATAGAGAAAAATCAAGCAAACATAATGCTGAAAATTTCATCAAAATCGGATGTAAAATAAGAAAATAATGACAGTTTAAATTTTCGCTTATTTTTCACAAAATAGTTATATGCACAATTTAGTCACATGCAAATGAGAAAGTCGATGATGTCCCTCATTCTCTATTTCTTTTGTTTTTTATTGTTCGAATTATACATTATTTCAATTTTTGCAGATTTGACAATAAGGACCAACTTGACTGAACCATAAAATGTTAAGCAATTGTAATTCAACATGTTCAGGGAGAAATAAAACTTTGTTTCACAGGACAATGAGGAGAAAATTAGAATATTTCATATAATAAAATACAAAAGAAATAGTGAGTGATGTCATTACTTCCCTCATTTGCATACCGACCAGATGTGCATAATAACTGTTTTGTGAAATTAAGCGAAACTTTAAAATGTCGATCATAACTTTCTTATTTTACATCCGATTTTGATGAAATTTTCAGTGTTATGCTTGTTGGATTTTTCTCTTTTTACTCAAATAAACTTTTTGTTGTTCTTTAAGGAACGAATCATCCTGAAAATGGCAATATTTAGAGGCATGTAATTTTTGCTTATTTTGCGTCCAATCTCTGTGGGACAGGGGCCGCGGAACAGGGGGGATGGGGGGGCTTCAGCCCCCCACTTTTTTCCAAAACCGTGTACAAAAACTTAAAAATGACCATATGATTGTGATTTTTAGCATGGTCAGCCCCCCCCCCCCCCCCCCACTTTGAAAACCGTTCCGCGGCCCCTGTGGGAAAATTACTTTTTCTCAAAACTGGATTCTACATTCCTCTATTTCGCGAGCCATATCTCCACTTTTTCTTGTCGGTTTTCTCTGAGCTTTGGGTTTGTTGTAGCTGAGATTCTAAGCTATCGCAAAGTGGTCTCTATTTGCCGATCAGATGCCGGGATTATGCTTGTATTTCACTTGCAAAATTGGATTTGAGATCCTCTTAATTTGCTTATGTGTAAAGTCTATGGGAAATAGTGTAGCTCAATTGGTAAGGCACCAGACTTGCGTCTCAAGGGTCCACGGTTCGAGCCCAATTGTGAACGTGATAATTTTTCTTTCTTTTTTGTTTCTTTTCAACATTTCACAAATGGTCCTTTATGATCATTTAAAGGTATATAAGTTAAAATATTTCACAATAAAAGAGATTAAAATTCTTTTTTTAATATAACATGTACCATGTGTATAGCCTACACCTTTTCACACAATTTTCTGATTTCCCTCTTTTTCAAGAAGTATGAACAGGTTCTTTTCGTAAGAAAAGTTTAGTTTTCATCATGATGATCATATTGATCTCAATAAACATGGTGATTGTATTCGTGATCATGAAGATCAGAGACATATCACCTAATTCGTCCTCATGACGGATTAAAATTCTAGTTTATTTTTATTTTTCCGCCCTTTTCTTGTTAACACCCAATCTGAAATCTACATCTTCAATTTTTTTTAAAGTTTATGGGGACTTTCATGTCATGTGTATGAAACAAGTTCAAGGTCAAAAGGTCATCATGACGTCATCTAGACGCCATCACATTTACCAAGGTTACCAAGGTTAAGTTTTTTTAATTATCATAACTGAAAGGTATGAATTTAATTTATTAAATTTGGACATAAGAGTATTCAAGCATCAGTGAACATCCTGTGTGAGTTTCAGGTCACATGACCAAGGTCAATGAACTTTGGCCGTGTTCGGGATATTTGTTGAATTGCCATCATAACTCTGAAAGTTTGTTCATGAACATAATGTGGACATAAGGGTGATCAAATATCACTTATCGTCTTGCACAAGTCTTTGGTCACACGATGAAGGTCAAATGTCATTTAGGGTCAATGAACATAGTAGTTCATCATCATAATGAATGATGTTTATTGTGAACGATTATTATATAAGCCTTTTCATAGTCAACATTGCTGCTATATTAAATAGTGTAATGCAGGCGAGACTGCCGGAGGATCTCCTTGTTCACTTCCATGTGAATGGGGACACTTCAAAATGAACAACTTTCAATTTGATGTCAGATTTCTAATGGTTATCTTGACCATGTTAGGGGACAATAATAGGGGTCAATTTTTACAATTCTTGTTACACTGAATAAAAAAGTATGCAACATCATATACCTTTGACCTCGCGTTAAAAAGTCATAACCGGAAAGGTCAAAACGTCAACGGACTTTTATTGGACAGGAAAATACACTAAAGTAAAAGCGGTTAGAAAACTAAGTTTTTCGTGGATTCTTAGTGTCTTTTTATTTTGAAAAGTCTCTATCTAAGAAGCCCCTATCCAGTAGAAAGAAAGGGGTCAAATTAGTCCATCTAAGAACAAAATATATGAACCGATTTAGACGTCAATGACATCCAGTGTGGTCCATTATATTGCAAGAATACCTCAGAACGATCTGACAAAGTCTAACCAGCAAATTGTTGTACGGTACCCTTCAGTTTTTCCCATCTTCATGATGTTAATTGCAACTCTTCCCGAGTTTCCTGATTTCAATTCAAGTTCAATTCAATTTCAATTCATTAGTCTTTGATATAACAAGAAACATTTCCTCCAACACTTACTTTTACAGATTATCAACAAAAATTTGTAATGTATATATTAGGGTATTGGGATAATACCATGTTTATAGAATAAACACATCAGTTGATCAGTGCTCCCAGGAAAAAATACCTAACTTCATATTTGGATTAACTTACGATTTACATACTAAAGAGGTTAATGATTGAGTGTGATATAAGTTGGGCTCCTTCCAATGTGTGATAGCTTCCAATTATTTCTGACAAAGAGGCAACATCACGCAGGCAGGCTCATTGTAGTCATGGTAGTTGTCTATCATATTGATGTGGTATATGACCATAATATTCTGGAGCCAAGGACTATGGCACTATCTTAAAACAAAGAAAAAAATTACTATCTACCCCACTCACATGACTCATGAAACTTAAAGGTCAAGTCCACCCCAACAAAAAGCTGATTTGAATAGAAAGAGAAAATTCAAACAAGCATAACACTGAAAATTTCATCAAAATCGGATGTAAAGTAAGAAAAATATAGATATTTTAAAGTTTCGCTGAATTTCACAAATACAGTTATATGCACATCCTGTTCGGTATGCAAATGAGGGGACCGATGACATCACCCAATCACTATTTCTTTTGTATTTCATTATATGAAATATTTTGTTTTTCTCGTCATTGTCATGTGAAACGAAGTTTTATTGCTCCCTAAACACATGTAATTCCATTATTTTGACATTTTGTGGTTCAGGCAAGGAGGTCCTAATAATATTGTCAAATTCGTAAAAATTGAAATATTGTATAATTCAAACAATAAAAAAGAAAAGAAAAAGTGAGTGAGTGAGTGAGTGACATCATCGACTATCTCATTTGCATACCACTGAGTAGAGCATAGAACTGTTTTGTGAAAAATAAGCGAAACTTTAAAATGTCGTCATTTTCTTATTCTACATTTTACAGTTTTCAGCGCTATTCATGTTTGATTTTTCTTTATCTATTTAAATCAACTGTTTTCTGGGGTGGACTTGACCTGTAAGGCACGTAAAATTTATTCTGACAAGATTTCCCTTCATAAGTAGTAACATATTATTAAGGACACCTATTGCAAGAAGGCAAGGGGGCACTTACTCACACAAAGATTCCTTCTCATGTGAAAGGGGCTAATAACACGTTCGTGAGGGGCATTTTCGGTAAAAATTGATAATTAAGGGAGAGAAGGGCGAGTCCGCCCCCTTTTTTCACGCTCTTCTAAAATCGTCATTTCCTTAGCAGGAAGGTCGTGCTTTAGGATGTATAGAGTTCTAGGTAATCTACCAAATACCTTATTTTCGGCGAGGACGTGCATACGGTTTTGGCAAAATGGGCCGTATAGAAAATTTTCGCTGCAGGACGAACCTGCCCCACCCTGGGGTAAAGTCGCCGGTTAGGCGGGGCGAGTTCGCCCATAGGGAAAACAGTGATATATTGAAACAAATTATGTGTTCAAATCCACTAAAAAAGCTTTCTTTTCAAAGTCTTACTGTTGATGATGTCCATTTTTTTCAAACATCCCTTTTTATGTATCGATGTAATGCCAACATGTTACCTACCTGCTTTTCCACTATGTTTCAACAAAATAATGCTATCCATACCTACCACACAAGACAAGCATCTAATATGCATTTGTATAACCCTCGCACGCTGTTGGCTCACAAATCTATCAGATATTATGTACCTGATGTTTGGAATTCCCTACCTACTAGAACTAGGAATATATTATCAGTTCATTCCTTCAAAAGTGCGGTAAAACGCATATACTTGTCTCTAAGATGTAATTTTTTTAGCAAGACACATTTTGTTGTACTGTCACTAGCGTACCTACGGGGGGGAGGGGGGCAGGGGGGGCACTCTGCCCCCCTGACGAGTCACAACCAATGCAAAAGACGTATCTTTGCCCCACCTGACGGGCTTGAAAAACCTTTTTTTGCCCCCCCCCCCCCCCCCCTGACGAGCTTGAAGGCCTTTATTGCCCCCCTGACGAGCTTGGAAGACCTTTTTTTTTTTTTTTTTTTTTTGCTTTTTTTTGCTTGTCAAATTTTTTGGCGGACGGTTTTGCCCCCCCTGTGGAAAATCCTAGGTACGCCACTGTGTACTGTACATTATAAACTTAAATATTGATATAATTTCAATTATTATTACGCCTCACACACTCTTTGTAAATATTTGTAAATAGTTGTGGTACATAATAATTTGTTTATTTGCTTTTTTTTCTTTGTGTAATCGTATTTTTTTTATATTTATGTATGTATTTAATATATCCAAAGGTGTGACAACAGCTCAAGCATATGCTTATATTGTCATACCACTGCATGTCTGCAACCTTGGTATAATCAGTTACGTAAATGATCATAATTATACATTATCATTATGTAAAATTTGATGTATTCAATTTTTAATATTTTTTCTATAATTTTTCTTAATATGCGTAATTTGACACTTAATGATAGTTCGTTGACCTATTGGCCTTTCTGTCATAACCTTTGTACGAAAGGTCAAGGGTGTATGGTGCTGTACACTTTTTGTTCAGTATAACAAGATAAACAATTCGATGTATCACACGACACAATCGGGACATTTTCAAAAATTGACCCCTATATCGACCCCATTTTGATCCCTCCCATGGTCAAGATGACCATTAGAAATCCTTGTAATGTCACAGAGCATATGAAATTGAAAAATCAAATTTGTCCGATTCGTCGAAGTAGATGACATATATGCTGCCTGACTATTCCATAATGATAGCCAGGGAATAGAGGTGAAACACCAGGAAAGAGATGAAGAAAGGGATTGATAGAGAGGGAAGGGAAATGATTAATGCACCCAATGACAATCACGTGAAAAAAATATATTCTTTTGTATTTCTATCTTATAAGAAGTTCAAGGAAGGAGGAGCATGAGAGTACAGAAACCAACCTGAAACTTGCACCTTTACCTCCAAGACAAGAATCAGGACCATACGACGACACGATGACTATACAAACTACTGCTACAGGGGTTTATAATAATACATACGAGGAACCACTTGCCAAGTACTCCAATCTTGGACCTTCGCCTCAGACAGCAGAATCAAGATCATCCGACACGAGGATTATCCAAACTCCTGCTACAAGGGACCATTCTGATGATAGACAAATCAATCATGTATACGACGAACCACTGCCCGTGTATTCTAATCAATACATTTTCTAGGACACGTACTCTAAAAGTGATTGGAAAATAACGATGTAAATGCAATCAAGAATATTATGTGAGCATGTTGTGAATGTGATAGATATTAGTAATATCCACTAGTTCGTGTGTGGATGTGGAGGGAGTTTTGGGGGCGCCATGGGCTTGGCCTGCCCCCCCCCCCCCCTCCACGTTTCTCACAAAAATTACTGTTTAGTTCTAGCATTGAATTGGGTTTTTTTTTAACTACCCTACTGATTGGAATGTCCATGCAGTTTGACAATCTATTGCAATATTAATCATTTATTAAGAAATTAAGGATCTTCGGCTTACCTGATTCGCTTTCCCATTTTTTTAACAAATACGGAACCTTAATTATTCAAAATCATATAATACTAAAATATGTGGTGTGAAAAGTAAGAAGTCTATGTAAAAAAAAATTTGATAAAATTTTTAACAGCACGAGGGTAATTATGTGTGAAACTAATCTGGGGCAGTATTTTACTCAATGCGGGAAGCATATTGTCCAACGAGGTAAAAAAAAAAAAAGGCAGCAATTACGTTAGTATGGGCAATTTTTTCATCACACTGTATAAATAAAAATGCCCAAAAGAAATGTCCAATGTTGGTTGAATACATAATTACCCTCATGGAGCATTTTTACCAAATACTTTTTTTTAGAGTGATAGATCAATGCATGAAAACAATAATGATCCTTCTTTTTTTCAATGTACAACCATTTCATTTGTTTTGCTATAGCTTCTAATTTGCGCGTTAGAATATGATGACCCAAAACTATTGCAAATAGAAATTTACTTGCCTCAAGTTTTTTAACATTCTCCCGAATTCATCTGAATTTGATATTAAAAAAGGATACAATTGAGTGTTATCAAATAACTCATTTATCAAAATAGGAAAGTTATACACAAACACCAGGGGCCGCGGAAAACCATGTACAAAAACGTAAAAATGACCGTACGATTGTGATTTTTTGCATTATCAGCCCCCCCCCCCCCCCCCCCCCCACTTTGAAAACCGTTCCGCGGCCCTGAACAGTACTGTTTAAAATGGGATAATCGCTTTTTTTTTTCTTTAAAAATAAAATACCAAATTAATTACAACTTTCTTGACTACTATTAATTGATTTCTGTATGACCTAAGGGGGATATAATATTTGCAGGAGCTGCGGAACTGTTTTAAAATTGGAGAGCTAAGCCGAAAGTGAGGGGGGCTGACCATCCATAAGAACACCCACAATCTGATCAAAATTTTACGTTTTGTAGTCGTTCATCGAAAGAAGTTAGATGGGCGGTTGGGCCCACTGCCCCCCTGTTGCACCCACAAATGTAATAACGCCCACAAATGTAATAACGCCCACAAATGTAATAACACTTTACCCACAAATGTAATAACGCCCACAAATGTAATAACACTTTACCCACAAATGTAATAATTTTTGATCGCCCACAAATGTAATAATGACTTTACCCACAAATGTAATAAATTTGAAGGGATTTTTGGCGAATCCGTTCTAAACTGAAATCCTATAGTAATGCGTTCATATAGCACAAAAGTGTAAAGTCTTTTTTCCAGACCCGATTAATTCAAAAATTATAATATGATTTAAAGTCTTTTTTCCAGACCTGGTTGTTTCAAAAATTATAATATAAGTCCAAAGTCTTTTTTTCCAGACACGGTTATCTAAAAAAATATAAAATAAATCCAAACTAGGATACGATAATGATATTCCAGTGGAATGAAAATGAGAATCGAGCTTAGTCTTTTCTCCAGACCCAGTTAATCAAAACTGATGGAATTAATGTCTTTGTTGTTGTTTGAACTTACACGGTGCGCTTTGTGAATATATACGCTAAGAGTAAATTGAGAATCAAGCGTAGTCTTTCTCCACACCCGGTTACTTAAAACTAAAAACTACATCCTTATAGTAATGCGTTCATATAGCACACAAGTGCAAAGTCTTTTTTCCAGACCTGGTTAGTTAAATATTTATGATATAAGTCTAAATTAGGTCTTTTTTCAAGACCCGGTTGTTTCAAAAATTATAATGTAAGTCCAAAGTCTTTTTCCAGACCCGGTTGTTTCAAACATTACAACATAAGTCCAAAGTCTTTTTTCCAGACCCAGTTATTTCAAAAATTGTAATATAAGTCCAAACTAAGATACCATAATGATATTCCAGTGGAATAAAAATAAAAATCGAGCTTAGTCTTTTCTCCAAACCCTGTTATTCGAAAATTATAAATAACAATATAACAAGAACAAAAACAGTATAAAGACCCCATAATCCTATTAATGCTGGATAACATGGACATATAGCATAGTCTTTCAGCCAGACCCAGTTTTTTTTTTAAATAACGCTAACAGTAATAATAAGAAAATTCCAAATCTAAGACCAAACAATCCTTCAACCTAAGAACTTGTTTTAAAAAGAGGTTTAGAGCATTGTCTTTATTCCAGACCTAATCATTAACAAAATTACCAAAAAAAAATCTTCTAACGTAAGACTATATCATATTCTTATTCTTCTGGAATAACACGAGTTTTAGAACGTACTCTTTTCACCAGACCCGGTTATTTAAAAAAAAATGAATTAAAAAAACTTCAACAGTTCAAATCTAAGACCAATCTTCAAAAGTTACACCCTTACTGGGTGTAACTGGGTGTAAAAATATGTATTTACCCCGCACACAGTTTTTTTTTAATAATACTAAGACCCTTACAAAACATTGTAACAATGCATGGGTAAAGCAAACATCCTTTCTCCAGACTTGGTTATTATTTGAAGAAAAAAAATAGTTTTTACAAATATTCTAAAATGAATACCCAATAATCTAATTACTGTGGAATAACATGAAGATCGATTGTAGACTTTCCTCCAGACACAGTTATTTCAAGAATAAAAAAGCAATAAAACCCAACCCCAACAACGAATCTAAGAACAAACAATCCTCCAAATTAAGACCATGTAGAAAAGCACATGTTTAGAGCGTTGTCTTTATTCCAGACCCAGTCATTTAAAAAATAATTCAAACAGTCTTAAAAACACAAGACTTTGTCATATTCTTATTCCTGTGGAATAACACGAGTATTATGCATAGTCTTTCGTCTAGACCCGGTTATTTAAAAAACAAAGAAATATTGAGAAAAAAAACTAAGACCAAATTTCAAAATTAAGCCCAGTTAAAATGCTTGGGTTTAGAGTGTTGTCTGTACCCCACACCCAGTTTTCTGAAAAAATACAAATTAAGCGAAACTTTAATCTTAAGACTTAACCCCAGCATCTTCTAAACTATTAAAACCCTGTGATAAAGCATACCACAAAAACGACAAATTAATCATAGGCGTAAATGTTCATATCTGAATGATACGCACCTTAAAACCCAAGATAACAATAACAACGTTATTCTACATCAATGATATTGTGGGGTCTTTGTTGATATAGTTTTTTTTTTATTGTTTCTTATTATTTCCTATTTTGAAATAACTAAGTCTGGAGCAAAGACTACACCATAGGTCTTTGTTTTGTTGTTTTAGTTTTGACTTATATTATAATTTTTAAAGCAACCGGATCTGGAAAAAAGACTTTGAAATTATATTATAATTTTTTAAACAACCGGGTCTGGAAAAAAGACTTTGAACTTACAGTATAATTTTTTTAACAACCGGGTCTGGAAAAAAGACATTGGACTTATAATAATTTTTTAATTAACCGGGTCTGAAAAAAAGACTTTGCACATTTGTGCTATACGAACACATTACTATAGGGTTTTAGTTTTAGTTACCGGGTCTGGAGAAAAGACTATGCTTGATTCTCAATTTACCCTTAGCGCATATATTCACAATATGCGCCATATAAGTGAAAACAACAACAAAGACACTAATTCCACCAGTTTTACTTAACTAGGTCTGGAAAAAGACTAAGCTCGATTCTCAGTTTTATTCCACTGGAATATCATTATCATATCTTAGTTTGGACTTATATTATAATTTTTGAAATAACCGGGTCTGGAAAAAAGACTTTGGACTTATATTATATTATAATTTTTTTTAACAACCGGGTCTGGAAAAAAGACTTTGAACTTATATTATAATTTTTGAAACAACCGGGTCTGGAAAAAGACTTTGGACTTATACTATAATTTTTGAAACAACCGGGTCTGGAAAAAAAGACTGAACTTATATTATAATTTTTTAAACAACCAGGTCTGGAAAAAAGACTTTGAACTTATATTATAATTTTTTTAACAACTGGGTCTGGAAAAATAGACTTTGGACTTATATTATAATTTTTTAAACAACTTGGTCTGGAAAAAAGACTTTGAACTTATATTATAATTATTGAAACAACCGGGTCTGGAAGAAAAGACTTTGGATTATATTATACTTTCTTTATTAACCGGGTCTGGAGATAAAGACTTTGCACTTTTGTGCTATATGAGCGTATTACTATAGGATTTCAGTTTAGAACGGATTCGCCAAAAATCCCTTCAAATTTATTACATTTGTGGGTAAAGTCATTATTACATTTGTGGGCGATCAAAATTATTACATTTGTGGGTAAAGTGTTATTACATTTGTGGGCGTTATTACATTTGTGGGTAAAGTGTTATTACATTTGTGGGCGTTATTACATTTGTGGGCGATTATTACATTTGTGGGTGTTGTAACACCCCCCCCCCCCCCCCCACATGTCCTTGTCCCACGGCCCCTGGTTCTTCAATGCTGTGTTGTGAGCAGAACAACTAGAAAGGATTTGATGTAAGTTAAATTAATTCTGTAAGGTATTTAAGTTTATTCATAGAATTTCAATTGAAGTGCCATGACTTCGAAAATAAAATGGGCATTCATTAAAATGTACCTACATGTATATTCTAGAGTTAAAAGAAAAGCTTTATGTAATGAATTTAAAAAGAAAATGCTGGTCTTGAAAAGTGTAATTGTTTAAGATTTGCCATTGCTCAGAAGATGTCTTGGGCTATAGAAATCTTATTGATGATAATTTTAATGCTTCATGGAAGTGTAATGACTTAATAATTTTTTGAGTCATCATTAAAAAAACAATAAATCAAGATGTCTCTCTCTCTCTCTCTTGTAAAAATGTAATGCCCCAGAATGTGTTTTGAACTCTATGGGTAATGTGCAGTTAGCCGACTCATTTCAGAAGAAACCACTATTTAATATTATGGATTCAAATTCTCAAATTTGAGTGCGTGTCAATCGTTATGCTGTAATAAGTTAATTCGTTCAAAATCCAAATCGTATTTACTGGTATATTATGATTATGTTCAACAAGAATATTTTTACTATTTCTAATTTGTTTAATCCGCCTTTCCCTGGTGAAAAAAAATCTTGATAGAAATAGTTTAGGAGTTTGCTATTCCTGTACTCAGAAACAAGAAAATTTATATTTTTTATTAAAAATATATCAGAAAAGTGGATGGTGGATGGTGAATTTTGAAGTTGATATTGTTGGTGTTTATGATACTATTGTATTATTGTATGAAGAAAGTTCCTTAAGGCCCGTTTACACTGCATCCTGCGCGGCAACCGTGCACGGCACCCCGGCACATTCCAACCACGAAATATGTGTTATGGGGTGATACTCGAAGGTCCACTGTATGGATTTCTTCTGTACTCTTGATACTCAATTCATGTATTTTTACTTTAAAGGAATGCTCCAGTCTGAAAATATTTATATCTAAATAAATAGAGTAAAATGCACAGAGCAAAATGATGGAAATTTCATCAAAATCGGATAACAAATAATGAACTTATTGAATTTCAAAGTTTATCAATATTTTGTGAAAACAGTTATATGCACATCGTCATGAATATTCATTAGGTGGGTTGATGATGTCACATCCCCACTTTCCCTTTTCTTATGTTATTACATAGAGATGTATAATAATTACGCTAGAGTGCGGAGTCGCCATAGGCGCGCGTACTTAACGTCTGTGATTGCGCGGAGCGTGGTCGGCCATAGCCTCTTGTCGAGGCCCTGGCGGCTGCTTCGAAGCTTCCCGAGCGAAGCGAGGGCCTCTTGACATCTGAACTGAATTATATATCCATGAGGAACGTCTTCCTAATGAATATACATGAGTCATGATATTACCGGTCACCGAGTAAACCAATGAAATGTCAGAGCTGTTTCGTTTTGGGTTCGGAATACTATATAGTATAGTCCATTATTCTGCAGGGGATTCATTTAATTGCGGGACACTAAAGGGGATATAACCAGCAAAATGCTACAAGTAGTGGTACTACTACTACTACTGGCCGTAACAGACCCATCACCGCCCCGAAACTTCCCGGGAGATACATGCATGCTCAGCCGCTGGTCAGACTCGAGTCAACTCCCAGCAACTCCACCCCAGCTTCCCTCACTGCACTGCACAGCGGAGATCGATAATCGACGCCCCGGTTCGACCGGTGGAATCGCATGAAATATTACATTTTTTCTATATCCTGTGGGTAGATTTACAAAGACATCTCGTCCTTTCAGTGCAGAGTTAATTTCATCGACTTGCAAATCCTTAAATCGGTCAATATTCAGCATTTTAGAGTCATATTCAGCGCTCTTTGATATTTCGTAGTCACTCCTCGCCAAGAATCTAAGGGTCGCCATTCAAGATGAGCTCATGAATATTTAATATGACGTCATAGCAGCTCGCGCTCTCATTGGATGATTTTCACCGACCAGTTTTTGGTCGGTGAATTGGTAAAAACAATAAAAAACAAAAGAAAGTCGGTGAAATTCGGGTCAGATGTCAAGAGGCCCTGTCTCGCGGCGCTCTGCTTCGCTCTCTCCCTTGCTTTGCCATGTTCGCTCGGAAAGCAGCCGACAGGGCCTCGACAAGAGGCTAGCTAGGTCGGCCATTGCTCGATAGGTCTTGATTTGCAAAAGTACCCGGATGTACACATAGCTCGTGCGTTGTACTTAACGCTGTGAAAAAGGGGAAAAGGGATGCCGTCTCCGGCCTTTTTTCTTGAAGAAAAGAATCCAACCTCATTACAATCGAAAATATTAATGACAAATTGCATTTCGATTGATTATTAGTGTAATTACATGGGGATTATGCTGTGAATTTGGCATTTATACCTGACTTCTCGGGATGAAATTCTCTTATATAATTTTTGCATTTACCTCTCTGTTTATAGGCCTATTTTAGATAATAATAGATAATAATATCTATTACATCAGATAAAATAAAAATATGCAACGTACATTAATGGAAAAATTAAAAATTAATTTAAAAGACAGTGAATTAGCCCATCTTCTCCGCTGGATATCCCTACCTTTAACTGCATCGTCCTTTTCCACATTCCTTCATTCACGTCACTTGATGTTCTTATGACCAATTTGTTTATGTTGGATATAATATTTTAATTTCTATATAGGCCTACTATATGTAACTTGCTTTAATTTGTAAGAAATATATCATTAACAATAATTTGTATAAGTTAGTGTTTTGATCTTTGATTATGCGCTATTATAATAGCAAGTAGTAATTATAAAGGGTATCTCATTACTTTTCTTGGCGTTACACCAGTGTACATTCTAGAATCGATTTTTTATTCGCTTTTTAAGGGGTGGGTGTAATTAAAGACTAGTGTCATACGCACCCAATCAAAATTACTTTGACACACTATGATCAAAATAAAATAGGGGCGCGAGGCTGCATGGATCCCTCCCTAAAGTGAAAATGAACATGACTTAATAAATTATTGTGATTTTATGCACCCCCTGTTTCAAAATCATTCTGCGGCCCCGTATGTCAATGATATTATAATTTTGTTCATCCGTGAAAACCTTATTATAAAACAAACCTGAATAATCAAACTCAGGTCCATAGGCTAGCCAATGAAATTAAAAGAATAAAATCAGGAGATCAAATTAGTTATACTTTTAAAGTGACAAACAAAACTGAATATGCAAAACGCATGTTTACCGGTTTAAGACATAGGCCGGTGCCAGTGCTTGGAAATCTTTGCCATAAATTTAACACAGACACAGTTAATAAATATTAACACGATTTCAAGACAGGTAATTATGATGATCACTCAACAGCTGACAATTTGTATAACATCTTATTCCAAGTATTTTCAGTTTTGCAATATTCAATAATATTATGTTTGGTTTTAGTACTCACAATTTTGCAACCGTTTTTATATAAGTTTATTAAGTTTGCATTTATGAATCTCTTTCATGATATTGTTATTAACTGGTTTTATACACCCAGTTTTAGTAATAATAATCTTTGTAGTATAATACAAATATCCTCAGTCTTCACGCCCTTTTTCTTCTCTTCTCCTTATTCCTCTCCTTCTTATTATTCTATCCTTGATTTGTTCACATAATATTGGTCCAATCATTATAGGATCACAAACGCCGGCCATAATTATTATATCAACAGAATATTTCAGCCGGTTTGCCGATCTGCATAGTATTTCAGCCGGAGTGAATCAAGTTTAGACTTTCCAGAAAATCAAAGTGAAATTGTTCTATGTTGCGTTAAACACGCATTGTAATTTGTTTACTCTCCGAAATATTGAAATGTTTGCAAGTCAATAATACACGGTAAACATCCTACACTTTACCCCATGGCCTCCTGTACATTGCAAAATTGTACTACTGCATGCGCGCATTTGATATGCAAATTTTGCTGTCAACAAACATTTCTTAATTGCTCGCACGTATATAAGTAATCAATATGACCGGATGGTTGACAGCATTGGAAATTTAAATCATACACTTATCAATTAATTGGACCAATGCATAAATCATTTTCAAATATTATCAATAAAAGTAATTTTATGACTCACGAGTTATTGTGATGTTGGTTACATCGACGTTTAAAACCATGGGGAAAGGAGTTAGGCTCTATATTCTTTATATGATTTCTATGTGTAGATCTAAATGGAAAATTAATTATATAAATTATCAAAAGTAAAGAAATAAATTATCAGCAATCAGCATCATAGTAATTAGGAAACTATACTTGAAAAAAATGCAATCGTGTTTTTTCGATAGCTTGTGTATCGGATGCATCAGACACTGTGAAAGGGCCTATGAAATTTCTGAGGTCAACTTGAACACCAGATCATGTTAAATTTGCAGGACCTATAGAACGATATGCCTAGGCCTAGCTGCATGTTATTTTTAATATTCATCCCTTCCAAATCATCAGAAAATAGAAGTCATATATAATTATGATACATCGAAATATTATGACCAAAGCAAAAACGATTGGGGATGTATCTTTGGACTGTATTATTTGTATATAGGATATATTATGCCCTATATAGATAGGTCTATATAGGCAGTTTTGTCCTCAGTTTTGAAAGATTCTTTGTTAATTTGAACTTTAATCCAGTGCGATTTACAATATTTTGCTTTTCCATTTGCTTTCAAGCTTATATGTCATCATTTTGTTCCGTTTCTGTGCTATCACTGTACATGCCCCATATAGGTAATGTACGCGCCCCCGGGGGGGGGGCACTCAGTATATAATGCACAGTGGGTATGTGCCGCGGAGGGGACCCCCATTTTTACACTCAAATTTCCGTTCCAAGGCATAGCATTTTTGTCTTTTTGAGAAAAAGAACAAAGAAAGCCGCTCCAAGGCATAGCATTTCCTTCTTATCGAGAAAAAAGAAGAAAGAAATCCGTTCCAAAGCTTCGCATATTTTTCGTTACGCCGTTCCGGTCGCATTGATCTGCTACAAGGAGCTGCAATTTTGGTGAAAAGCGGCCGTAGAGCGCTTTTCGACCATCGCCTAAGCGCGAACGGACCCGGCGGAGGCCGCGCTAGCTGCGTCATGCACGATTGCCCGTTCCATAGGGATGCATACGTTTTCACGTTTTCACAAATATTTGTAGTTCCGAAGCCCGCTCCGAGGACCCTCCTTTTTACAATAAGCCCGCTCCAAGGCCCCCGTTTTTTGCCTCGCCCGCGGCACACCCCTACCACTTTTTTGGTCGAGTGCCCCCCCCCCCCGGGTACGCGCATGGCAGGCTGCGAAGACCTATCGAGTAATGGCGGCCGGTCTCCGCGTAATCACAGAGATTTGACGAAGTACGCCCTCTAGCGTTATTAGTATACATCTCTATGTGTTATTACATGAAATCATAAATGTTTCATTTTTCATAATGTGTAAATGATGTGTCTGCATTATAATACAATAAGTTGCGGTAATATGCAATTAATGAGTTGTCAGTCCAATTGTTTTAGTTCTTGGTTTATATTTTTTAAATAAACCAAATTTCATATAATAAAATAAAAAGAACAAGTGGGGATATGACATCATCAGCCCACCTAACAAGCCTAATGAATATTCATAAAGATATGCCTAGAACTATAGTACCGGAATGATGCAAATCTTTAAAATTCAATAACCTCGTTATTTGTTATCAGATTTTGATCAAATTTTCAGCATTTTGCATCGTGAATTTTACTCTATTTATTGAGATATAAATATCTCCAGCCTGGACCATCCCTTTAAACTTTTCAAAAATTCTCTTAGCTGCAATATTTGTGGAAAGAAAGAGGAATCTCTCATACATTTATTTTGTGAGTGTGAAAAAAATAATTCACTTTGGAATGATCTTATTTCAGAAATTAAACTCAAACATTACTATAACCACCTTGGAAAAAAATGGTATCTTGGGTGATAAATTAATTCCTTTGTTCTTGACGTCAGTTACAATGCTAATGATAAATGCAGTTGTTCACTCGATCGTGCATAAGTATGATAGACCATACACAAACTCCTGAAAAACTTATTGATCATGAATTCAACATAATCATCCTCAATTTATGTTAGCTCTAACTGACTCAAAAACCTCTCAAAAACTGGAAAGCTAATATAGCACAACCGAATTGGGATATTCTTTACAAAATTGAGCAGTGCTTGTCCAAGCAGGAATAACTTTCGGATATTGTGGTATCAAATAAAGTACGCGATGACTTCGGTCTATGGGCCTTTAATGAATATACCTCTTTCTGGAATCATAGACATGTATATCATTTATTGGCAACTACTCCAAAAGTGTATTTTCAGACACACGTTATATACAGAAACATAAAACTACAAGATGTAAAGAAAGGCGTAAGCTGGTTTGAGCATGGGGAGGTGGTGGAACTAAGGTTTGTTTTGATTGACAGTGTCGGAACTCCTCTGCCTCAGCGAGAGGGTGCACCCCACCCTTATAACATACGCCCTTGGTAAACATGTGAAAAGAACCTGTAAAGGTGAAAACTTCATGGACTTTAGATGGGTATGTCTTTGTAAGGATCGAAAACACAAGCGTAAAATCATCAACAGAAGAGATGACTTGAACTATATCATACTGTATGATGTAAATATGTAAATACGACTAATTGCTTTAATACTTTTGTTTTTCAATTAGCAGTTTCCAGATCAAAATAACTTGAAATCATGACGTTGCGTTTCATCGAGCACTAGAATTGTATTTTACTAGCTGTGACTTTACATTAATGCTTCCACGTTTTCGAATTAATTCCCATGCATGCAGGAACTCAAACCTTTTTTATCATTCTATATCTTTTTATTCAAATTGGTTGTGTTATGTTTACTTTGTCGCTGTATATATATATGAATGTATATATATATATATATATATATATATATTTGAAACAGATTAAGCACTCTCTCTTGCTTTAAATTATTGTACCCAATGCAAAGTCTCGACAAACTTACTTTTTATGGTAATGGTGATGAATATCTGTCGAAGTAGTATCCGTATGTACGTTTAAATAAAGATATATTTAATCATGATAAACTTTGAAATTTGGCACTTACGAAGAATGGCCTACTTTATACTCTAGGATTGTGGGATTTAAGTTGAGCTAGTATTCTATGTCAGACGGTTATTAATGTATTTTTCAGGAAAACTTTTATAAAAAATAAATATATAAAAATCGGCGAATCAGACTTGTTTTTTGTTTGTTTATTTGTTGACGTTTTAAATTGTATTCAGCTTGACTATGGCTTGAACACATTAAGCTTATACAAGAAGTCCCTTTGCATAACTTGCACCCAGCACTGCTGTTATTTGTATATTCATATACCTCAGCTAGAGACTCTATAGCTAGTGCATATTATGTCAAAATCTATATCACAGAATTAGATTTTCATTTTAAAAAGGTGAAATTTTGTGCTCGTTCGCAGGCTTGCTTTATGCCACTAATCATTTTCTAGGCCTGTAAGTTTTGGCGCCGTAAAATATCCCTTGCCTTGGCTGATCGGGTGCCCCCGAAATTTGAAATTTCGGCTGAGTATATATTGCTGCCATCTCCCTCCCCACTGCTCGGACCGAATTTACGTCACTATATGGTACCAGGTAGTTGTTCTTAAAACGGTGCTGCATGAGGCCTATTGAAAAAATAGCTACAGTTACACTTCGCGCTCAATTTATATGTCGTCTTTTTACCACTAAAGATCGCTTTGCTCGCTCGCAACATCAGTGTACTGTGCGAGGACGACCTAACGCAATTAAGCCTTGGCGTATTTAGGTCTATATAGGCCTATTTGATTTTAAAAATCCACCTTTTCATGATTTCAATTTTCTCCACCCCCGCCATCATCCCGCTGTCTTATAAATTTATTAAATAAATAAGCACTTTTGATTTATTTCTGTCGATAGAGGTCGTTGGTTTAAAATCGCCTGCATGATATGCCGTTTAAGACTCGGAAAATGTAAATTGAATTATTATCTGTATAAATTTAATCAACATGAAAATGGTTTATGTTCCCATTGTCAGGTTCCTGAGACAATAGAACATTTTTTACTACAATATGTAAGAAATATGAAAGAGAAAGAAGAATTATGCAAAGAAGCCTGAAATTAAACAAGCCAATATCAGATATAGCAACATTATTGGGAAGAAATGCAGATTATAAAGTCATCCTGAATTACGTGAAAAAAACAAAGAGATTCGAATAAGAATATTCCACTGATCTCTCTCCATCTCTTTCTCTCTCTCTCTCATCCTTTTGTTCTGATGATTAGTGATAATTCTTAGACTACTAAAATTGAGCTTCGACCTAGCTTCTTATATAAGTTTGCATACTATGAAGTACAAAAACGCACAATTTAATGGTGGTGGTAACTAATCATAATTATATTGCACCTCGCTATATGACAGGTCAGACTAGTCTAACGCCGAGGACATTGATGCGGGAATTAAGCAACTAACTCGGAAACAGAGATGTATTAGTATATATCTCTATATATGCTCGGAAACGACCTGGCGCAGATAATCTACCAGATTGAAGAGCGCCAACTTAACTCCAACACCAACCAACCGCGCATTTACTGTAGGCTTATGAGCTATATGATATGAGTATACGTCCGGCCAGTCCGTGGTGTCTTTGGACTACTTCAGCATAATCGGTTCAAGCCCAATGTTGTAAGTAAACCGAAGACAATGTTTATAGATCTATATTTTTATGTAACTAAATGAATGAAGCCAAAGATTGCACAAAAATTAAAATTAGGTGAAAGAATCAGTTTAGGGAGTTCATTGAATTTGAAATTGAATGATGTGCAAGCTAGCCAAGCCCCAAGCCATGGCAATGGCAATGCAACTGCAATGCAAGGCAAAAGCCAATAGCCAACGGCAATACAAAGCTTGCTATGTACTGTAGTATGTGCCACATGGCAAGCTCAGTGTTAGACCAAAAGCTTCAGTCTCTGTATTTTGGTTGTTCCGCTGAACTACGTTGGCTCCAATGGGGATGATAGTAAAATGTCAGAAATTGTTGAATAAATCCCCAGAAACGACGGTTATTCCTGTCTAGCTCAGTGTGTGATGAACGTACTATGACAAGAGTCCATAAAATACGGTCAGTGCGGTGTAGCCTATCATTTCATTTGTAACGTAAGACCTGATGATGTACTTTGGGGAGAGCTGCCGACTTTGTTACCTGCCTGGGACTTGTGGGGGACTTGGGGGGGGGGAGGAAGTGGGGCCGCCTTGCTTGGCTTGAGCCTGGCCCAGGGACCAGGGTGAATGCAGACCCGTGGCGTGAGTTGGGCATTAACATTGGGCATGTTGTTAGGGGGGGCAATCCCCTCCCCTATGCAGCCACGATAATTATCAGGACTTTATTAGACATCATCATCAGACGTACGTCACTGTAAACTAACGTACTTTTGATGTCCAGGTCCACTCATTCAAAGAACAAGGTTATGATATAACCTTGTTCTCTGTTTAATACTAGTTTAGTTTACTACTCCATGTGTGGTAAAATAAGGTTGGCAATGTTTGGCTTATTTTCTCTTTTTCTTTGGGACAAATGCTTAATTGCTTAACCCTTAAGTAAATTTGATTCTTTAAATTTTTATTCTTAATTAAAAATAGAGATTGAAAAATGACAATTGTCTTGCCATATTACTTTCCACCAATAGAGGGTGTATACAAATATATGCCCAAAATTCAAGTTTTCGAGCGCTCTGGTGAATACAAAAATTACTCCCAAGTTACTAATGAAAAATAGATTGCAACTGTATGGAAATAAGTATTTTTGGTCACAAAAGTGATATTTAATGATTTTTTAAATTGTGTGCTGTGTACAGCATTGGCATACCATAGTCCTACCTGTAGATTCCCCACAGGCAGGATGGTAATGAACCCTTGAGTGGTCCAGGTCAATCCTGCGTCCAGGATTGAACCTTATTCAATCTGATACGTTCTTATCATATTCTCTTGCCTTTTTGTTTTGTTGACATTTTGCTCAATTTTTGAGACAATATGCCCGATAGTGTCGTGATACTGATAGTGATAACTAAATAGTCTAGAGTCTAATTTATTGTACCAACAGCTGTTTGACCACTTTAGGGGGATCAAAGGGATGTCAGATCAGTGGCGTAACAGGCGGGGGGGCAGGGGGGGGCAAGTTGCCCCCCCTGGCGGATTTCACCGGGAAAATAAAAGAAAAACGGGAAAAAGAAAAAGGGAGGGAGAAAGAAAGGGAAAGGGGAAGGAAAGGAGGAAAAGGAAAGGGAAAGTGAAAAGAAAACGAAGTAAAAACTTTTTTTTTAATGGAAAAGGAAGGAAAGCGGGAAATTGTACGAAAGAAGAACATTTGAGAAAGAACAAATCATTCCGAAATAGGCCTATGTAATGCAATAGCACGGTGGGAAATAAATTAAAAGATGTCAAAATGGCAAACAATAGCGGGAAACGAAGGTAGAGAGTAATTAGTCAAAAGCTAAATTGGAAAACAAAGAAAAGGGACAAGAAAAAAAAAATAATAACACGACCTGGCTGCCGATGATTGAAATTAAAGAGCGGGAAGAAAGATGGACTGCATACAACATTGTGCTATAAGCTTGCTAAATTTTATGCAAATAAGCTACCGGGGCTTTGCCCCAGACCCCACGCAGTAGGGGCTCTTCATTTATAACCTTCAAATGACTCTATAACGCCCCCCGTTCAATCACGTTCAATCACTGGCATACAGATGGGGGGGGGGGTCTTGGTTCCACACCCAAGAGAACATAAAATAAATTATAGGAGACAACGTATAATGAAATGAATGAAAACAATGAAATGTGTTATTTGCTTAATATAATGGAAAAATCTATCACATAATTAGAATTTAATTTCAATAGGCAATTTTTTACAAATTTTTCCCACATTGCTAAGTTTTTGCCCCCTCAAAATATTTGGTTCATTACGCAACTGGGTTGAATAAATGTGTTGTGTAAAAGCTATATTCTGTATATGCCTGCGATTTGATTAAAATAGCGGCAATCTGCGAGGTTTAAATGGCTTTGATATCAAAAAGTTCCGGGGGCTCTGCCCCGGACCCCAACCGCGCAGCACTGCCGCGTATGGAAGGGTTGGGCCATGGCCCCAAAAAGTTCTACAAACAAGAACAAAAAAGGAGGATAGAAAAGCAAAGGAAAAGTGTTTAGGATATGATTTTATTTACTGAATATAATGTTAAAAAAATAGCTCAAAGTTAGATTCTCATGAAAAGGTGATTTTTTTCTCGCTCGCTTCGCTCGCTCGGGACTTATATAAAGCAGCTTTTTAGCACATGTGCTATACTACGCCCCTGTTTTTTTTTTCCTTTTTTTACTCTTCACGATACTGCCACAAAGAATCCTGTTCACAGTGGCGTACAGACCACAGAAAAGGAATCTAAAGAGAGAAGAGTGAAATATATTATTTTCTGGATATTATGTCAAAATTTATCACAAAATTGGATTTTTGTATTAAAAAGGTCAAAAATTTTGCTCGCTCGCTTCGCTCGCTCGCAACTTTTTTTAAAAGATAAATTCTGCCCGATCGGCAATATCTGGCCTTCTCAAAATAGTCGCCCCATAACACCATTACGCCTGTTCATACCAATATACCATGATATGACCGGGAAATTTTTGGCTCTTGCCCCCCCTGGCCACCGACCCCTGTTACGCCGCTGTGTCAGATGCGAAGTCTAGGAACCAGTTGGGAGGGAGACCATGTATTGTAAGGGAGTGTGACTGAGTGGTAGGCCTAGAGAGTATATAGGAGGGAGGTAATATACCACCTGCTACAGTAGGGAGATTTTGTTTAATTTGAGATGGATGAAATTATTGGATTTAGGGCATACCCTATGACTGAGACCAGTGGCCGACCGTGACCTGAAGGAGACAACGCATTGTAGGGGCGCTGTATTGTTTTTGAACAATGCTGTGCCCCTCCAATGTTTTGTCTCCTCCGGGTCACGGTCCGCCCCTGACTGAGACAATTTTGTCAAAGGTGTGAATTGCACCAAATCTCATGACTTCACTAAAATGTTAACACTGCACCCAAATTCATACGTGCAATTGAAAAATTAATTGAAAAAACAGATCGCGACCAGAGATCAGGGGATTACCAAGTGCTATTCAAACTTATGGTGACTGATGCCCTTTGCCAACATTAGGGACAAAAAATATCATGAGTGAATAAGAAAGAAGAAGAGACTGAGAAAAGAAAAAAGGTGAAGTATTTCTTCATTATCCAAGCCTATCACCAACTTAGATTTTTGTGTTAGAATGGCCAAAATATCGGCTTACTTTCTTCACTCTTTAAAATTTTGCCCTTATGCAATATCTGGCCCTCTAAAATTTTAAACTCATTACACCAGGCCTCCCCCCCCCCCCAAAAAAAAAAAAAAAAAAAAAAAAATGAATAATAGAAAATAATCCCATACTGAGAACAATATTTTGTGTTGGTAATCACCCCCCCCCCCACCTTGAACACAAATAGACACCCACATGTTCATATCTACTTGAGATATCTTGCATAGTGTGTACTGCCAAGCCCAGCGCACGCTATTCGATACAATTTTTTAATAAAATCACATATTGCATAAAATGTGGAAGTTCCAAGAAGTAAAATTATTTTATGTGAAGTTCGGCATAATGTAAGGAATAATAAAATTATTTTGCTTTGAGGCAAGCCCTATGGTCGGAGTAAAGTCCAAATTGGCTTCAAGTTGCAGCCGATCATGTCATTATAATATGGAATTGAATTTGTTTTTATTTCTACAGGGGATGAGAATCAAACTAGACTGAATAATGATTTCAGTAGTCCTACCACTAGTACTCTGAACACTAAGATTTATAAGAATGTTCGTATCAACTGTTATTACTATTTTTTTTTTAATTTGGATCGCAATAAATCACATAGTGTGCGCTGTATGCAATGATTGCATGCGTGGGGTATACTTCCTCCCCCCATGACTTGATACGACATGGTTCCTGGCTGCCAGAGATCAGGGGACTGCCCATGCTATTCAAAACAAACTGAGATCAATGTTATTTTTTCGTCCCATTTATAAAAATCATTTAAAACTTTATATGATGAAGAATTACATGTATATACATTAAAATGAGGATGGGACGTCATCACCTCGCTCATTTGCATACTGCCATTTTCATGCATATCACTGATTTATAAAACTGCTTAATTTAATGAACCTGTAAATTTATCTAGTTTACATCCAATTTTGATGAAATTGTTACTGTTATAACTTTTAGAATTCAAATCAACTTCGCACAGACTTTCCCTTTGAATGTAAGTAATAATAAGTGAATAATAATGATGTCCAACTCCAAGATAGTACTCAAGCAAGGAAATATTTACTAAAAAATGTCAGTATTATAGTTTATGTGAAATGATACAAGTTATTGCCAAATGTAAGACAAGTGAGACAGCGTTTTTCATTTAGCTACACTTGCGCAAGTTTATTTGAGGCAAGGGGAAGATTGGACAGTACGTAGAGCGCGCAATGAAACTCTCGGGAAGAGCGCTTTACAGCGTTGAGTAAGTAACAACCTTTTTTTACCTTTGCGTATCGCGATATGGTTGTGTACAAAACATAGAGGAATGGGTGAAGGAATAGACGATTTTTACGTTATATAATTTTTTTTTATTTAAACTTTTTTGGTAAAGGCTTTTTGGTAGTAAAACTAAAAAACGGGCATACATACGTATGCATGCAGCTAGCCCGGCGGCACAGGCGCCGGGTGCGCAAGCGCAGATGCGATGGTCGGACAGCGCTCTGCGGCCGCTTTTCACCAAAATTGCGGCTCATTGTAGCAGGTCAATACGGCTGGAACGTGCTAACGGAAAATATGCAAAGCTTTGGAGCGGATTTCTTCTTTTTTCTCGATAAGAAGAAAATGCTATGCTTTGGAGCGGCTTTCTTTGTTCTTTTTTCAATAAGACAAAAATGCTATGCCTTGGAACGGAAATTTAATTGAGTGTAAAAATGGGGGTCCCCTCCACGGCACATACCCACTATGCATTATATACTGAGTGCCCCCCCCCCCCCCGGTGGGCGCCCTACCCCATGAGCATTAATCGAGCATTTCAAAAAATCACCAAAGTGTCCGATCTTCCCCTTGTAGTATCTTTCTTTGAGGTTCTTTAAATCACAATGACATAAGGTACATACATTACCGGTATGTGCATTCAGTATAGGACATGAGCGGAATAGTTGTGCAAGATATTTACATCACAATGGCCTTCCATTTGTGCAATGCATATTTGTTACCTCTTACAAATGCAAGTACATGAAATGTAACTGTGGAGGCCCTATATGCAAATATTTATTATTGTCTGTCTGTGTAATTCTTATGCTGCAGATTTGTGTGCATCATATAATAACAAGGAATTCTGCACTACTGAGTCATATGTTTGAGGTCATGGGCAGTTTTAACATTACATTAGCAATGACCACAATTGAGTACAAGGCACAAGCTGAGAAAAGAAATCATGTCTGATCCAGGCGCCACGTCAACCGCAGAATTTTAATAGCAGAAAGGTGTTCTCAAACAAGGTAACATTCAACATGTTTTCTTTTCCTGATATAACTGCATGTTGAACTTCATAAAGTGATTTCAAATATATGATTTTAGTGATAGCCAGGTATGTTCGAAACAATATTTAAAACGATTGGAACCTTTTAAAATGGCTTACTGAAGTTTGCCAATGCCTAATACCAATTAAATCAAAAGGAAAGGACTGCTCCTGTCAGAAGTTTATAGCATATCACTGCTTTAGAATGTGCAAGGCAAGAACCCTATAGGTAAAGGTCTAAATGGGGATTTGGGAGCAGTGAAAGAGAGTTTTTTCTTGTAAATGAAAAGTGCATTCAGTTTTTAAAATGAAATTTATTAGGGGCCCGTTATAAATGTAGGTTATCAATAATACACAAGATTATGATAGTTGCTATAGCCTATGGCAAAATTACCAGTTACCATTGTTGTAAGTCTCTATGAAATTGGCACAAGGATTTAGAAAGATTCTTGAAAGTATAAAGGCCAAGTCTACCACAACAAGAAAAAAGGAAATTTCGTCTTTCCTGCACAGCAGAAGGTTGAAAATAACATCTAAATTAAAGTCAAATTCAGTGATCAGAAAGCTGAAATGTCATAAAAAAGTTATGTAAAATACATATCTTTTAATTTTACATTTTTGTATGCATGCCCACATGAATGCATGACTGCGTTTGATACTGTATTTAACAACAATATGCAATATAACAAAATAAATGTGCTAAAATTTAATGAATTTCAAACATTGTAACTCTTTCGAGACACCATAAAGTCAGCAGGCCCGCAGCCCGACATCGACAGTGCATGCGCATGGATTCAGCTGTACACTGTACCTGTACATGTTATAGGTGCTGTACTGGGACTCTTGACCATGTCAGCCTGCTCATTATATGTGACCACTGGTTGGTCATCATGTGAATAGGTCAACAACAAAAATTGTGATTTTTGATCATCCCAGAACTATTTGAATGTTTACCCTGACCAACAACCAAATTGCAAAAAAGATATTCGTCCCATGCCTAATCTGAGTTGTTTGCAATGTCAGCATTGCTGCTATATTGAATCATGTAATGCAGGCGAGGTTGCCACTGAGAAGCATTTACACTCATTTTGGCATACCTGGTATGTGGATTGACAATGCAATTCTAAGTTGGTATGAAAGTAATGGGTTTCTAGATTTAATATAATTTTTGTAACAACAACATCTGCTCCATGGTGACTGATTCTTATTTGATTTTTTCCTCCTTGTTTATACAGGCAAATAATCAGCTTTTGGATACGTCCATGTCGAGTGCCCTTTGACAGAAGGAATGTGATAATACCGTATGGGTACTAGTATTCAACCCGGCATAATTCAAAGATTTTGACATATTCCCCTAAATATTTAGAAATAGGGAATTTATCTTAATTTCACACCTTTATTTCCAGGGTAATCTGTTGTCGATATTTTCTTTGTCAATCTGTCGACTGTATGCGCGGAGGATCGAATTATGCGGCGATGGCCTTTTGCACTGAATGGTACTAGTATTCAACCTAGTGAGGATTGATAGCAAATCTCAGAAGGGTTTAGATTGCTAAATTAGATCAATCATCTATGTAAATCTCTGGCTTCTATTAATTCCGTTTGGTCTCATCTCAAATGGTCTAGTCCATAGTCGGATGGGACAAGGGCAGATTGAGAGATAGGGCCATCTTTCATCGCTAGGTTGAATACTAGTGCCGACGGGTTGAATACTAGTACCAAAATCCGTCGCCGTATAATTCGATCGCCCGCGCACACAGTCAAGTGGTTGAAGAAAAAAATAACGGAAAAAGAATAACCAGCATTTGCTCTTGGAAATAAGACGGGTCTGAAATTCAGGTAAATTCTATATTTCTATATATTTAAGGAAACTCTCCAAACGGGTTGAATACTAGTGCCCTTACGGTACATTCAAAACATCAATTAGGGTCCTACATGTATATTGGATAACATGAATGAGCCAATCAATGACTGGACTTATTTTGAATATCTTGATACCATCATGCTGAAATCAAAAGGTAAAATTTTGACCTAAGTTTCAATTGAGAAATAAAGTCACACAAGAAAAAATACTAAACTCTCAAATGAAATCTTGACTTAGAAATTATTGTACTAGAATTTTTTTGAAGAAATAATCCAAAAGTATTTCCTGATCTGAAATATTCCATGAAAATACAAATTTTGTAGAAATTTTTCAATAATTAACTTTTTATGCAATGATTTGAGATGTGACACCATCATGTTCCTATGTTTATTTTTTTCAGCTATTTAGTGCTTTTTATGGTGGACATGAATTATACATGTGTTGATTAATTCTTTATCATCGTTTATATCATCATGTATTTTCAGCGTTTCAGGCAGATAAACAATTTTCTGTTTCATTTGTTAGGACCTTTATGTAAGCATGAGTGGTAACCGCAAAGACAGCTAATGACGATGAACTGGAGAAGTGGGAGCAGATGGAAATTTCCGCAGGTCAGGCTGTCACCAAGGCTGCTGCTCAGGTAATACCTCGGTCAGAATTTGCTCTACGGCGGCCGTATTGTGAGCCAAAAACAGCCGTTTTAACATAATTGGTATCAGCTACATAAAGGTGGTTTGAATAAAAATTAATAAAACGGCTGTTTTCGACTCGCCGTACAGCTGCCATAGAGGAAATGTGACCGAGGTATAAACATATAGCAATCATTTCATGATGCAAGTAGTGATTTTCACAGATTATTGTCATAGTTCACTGAAATCCTCACAAACTTATTGTCTCGGAACAAATTTGCCATTGCAAATCGTTCTCATTACAATCCTAAAAACTAGTACTGGAAACCGGTTCAGGAAACCAGTTTGGAAGATCGCTTTGCTAGCGTTCCCATTTGATCACCCAAAAGTGGTTTTCAAACCCACGCCAGGCCGCTAAACGGAAAGCGATCTTGTTGCTGTGGGTATGCTCTCAGTTTTGCGCAATATTTGAAAGCGTAGCATAGGAATTCTATACACGACATTTGCGAAGATTGCTTCCCGGAAGAATGGTTGTGTCCTCACTTGCGCCAAAACCAGTTTAACGAGGGAAAGCGATCTTGAAAACTACATCGCGAGGTGGTTTTCGGAATCGGTTTGGAAGATTGCTTCTGAGACTGCTTTGACCGTTCTCATTACACATTTAACTTGTTTCCACTAAACTAGTTTTAGTACAGTAGTGAGAACGGTGTCCTAGTTTCCACTATAGGCAAAAAAAAAAACTGAGGCTCTTTCGGGTTAATAATGTAAGCCATTAATATTGGCCAATGTTGACAATGGGTAGATGTTTGTTTGCTGATTCATATTTGTCTCACCTGCAAAGCAGAATGAGAATGGCTTATCTGACCGTTGGCAGCGTCAACATTGTTGTTTAATATCACAAATAGTATTAAATGAAAAATAGGTTTGCTTCTTGATAATAGTCAACGTCAAAGGTCATTTATGGTTAAAGGACTTTCTTTTATTATCAAATTAATGTTACTTTTCTCTTTTTGAAAAATCATTCATGTTATAACTGAACTAATTTGACGGCGGCGGCGTCAACACTAAATCTTAACCAAAGGTTAAGTTTTTGAAATGACAGCGTAACTTAGAAAGTATAAGGACCTAGTTCATGAAACTTGGCCTTAAGGTTGATCAAGTATTACTGAACATCCTGTCTTAGTTTCAGGTCACATGACTAAGGTCAAAGGTCATTTAGGGTCAATGAACCATGTTGGAGGAATCAACATCAAAATCTTAACCTAAGGTTAAGTTTTTGAAATGTCATCATAACTTAGAAAATACATGGAAGAAAATATATGGACCAAGTTCATGAAACTTGGACATAAGATTAATCAAGTTTTACTAAACATCCTGCTTGAGTTTCATATCACATGACCAAGGTCATTTAGGGTCATGGAGCTTTGGCCAAATTGGGGGTATCTGTTGAATTACCATCATAACTTTGAAAGTTTATGGATCTGATTCATGAAACTTGGACATAATAGTAATCAAGTATCACTGAGCATCCTGTGCAAGTTTCAGGTCACATGATCAAAGGTCATTTCGGGTCAATGAACTTTGGCCAAGTTGGGGGGTGGTATTTGTTGAATTACCGTCATAACTTTAAAAGTTTGTTGGTCTAGTTCATAAAACTTGGACATAAGAGTAATCAAGTAGATCACTGAACATCATGTGTGAATTTCAGGTCACATGACCAACGTCAAAGGTCAATGAACTTTGGCCATAATGGGGGTATCTGTAGAATTACCATCATAACTTCGAAAGTTTATGGATCTGATTCATGAAACTTCGACATAAGAGTAATCAAGTATCTTTGAACATCCTGTTGAACATCTAAGTTTCAGGTCACATGACCAAGGTCAAAGGTCATTTAAGGTCAATGAACTATGGCCATGTTGGGGGTATTTGTTGAATTACCATCATATCCGTGTAAGTGTTTTGGTCTAGTTCATAAAACGTGGACATAAGAGTAACCAAGTATTACTGAACATCTTGTGCGAGTTTCAGGTCACATGACGAAAGTCAAAGGTCATTTTAGGTCATTGAACTTCGGCCATTTTAGAGGTAATTATTAGATATCTGTCATGACTTTCAAAGTCAATAGATGTGGATATAGAGGTAATCAAGTATCACTGACAAGTTTTAGGTCACATGATCAAGGTCAGATATCAATGAACGTAGCACTGTATCATTACATGAATGGCGTTTTTTTGTGAATAATTATTTTATAGTAGTTTTCAAAGTCAGCATTGCTGCTATATTGAAGCGCGTGATGCAGATGAGACAGGCAGAGGCATTCCACTTGTTTAAAGTCGGCATTGTTGCTGCTATTTTATGCATAATGCAGCTGAGACTTCCAGAGACATTCCACTTATTTAACGTTTTCTGTTTTCTTTTCCCCCTTTCTGTTTCCCTTCCTTTGTTTCCCTTTCTTTTGCCATTCTCTCTCTGTCTTCCCCCCCCCCCCCCCGTTTCTTCCTTTCCCTAATATTCCTGCTCTTTTTCCAAGGCCTTCTTTTTCTTTCCATTTGCCTACTTTTCTTTCTGTTTTTCTGTTCCCCTTCCTTTTCTTCCCCTCCTTTCCCTTTTTCCCTTTCCATTTTGTTCCCCTCTTTCTTTCCCTTAAAGGGGAAGTTCACCCGGAAGAAAAGTTTGTTGTAAAAATAGCAGAAAAAATAATTATATATATTGGTGAAGGCTTGAGGAAAATGCATGAAAGATTAAAGAAGTTATTAAAATTTTTATTTTGGATTGTGACGTCGTAAACAATGCAAGCAGCTGCCCCATATGTTATGTAATATAAAGTGCAGAAATTTCAATTTTTTGATGGTTCGTTTTGACTTATTTTTTTCTCTTTAGGAATAGGTGTGAAATGATTTGTCTTTTGATATACTTAATGTACAGTAATTCATTTTTCTGAGAAAATGGCATTTAATTGAATTTTTACCATTCGATATGTATACATTACGTCTTACCCCCGTTTGGGAACGGACCGCAGTTCGGATTGCAAACTGCGGTATTTCACCCCATTTTGCGTTTGAAAATCTAAAACATCATTTCCAAGCCCTGGGGGTCGTTTCATAAAGCTGTTCGTAAGTTAAGAGCGACTTTAACAACGACTGGTGATCATCGCCAATTGTACCATTTACCACAAGACATGATCACCAGTCGCTCTTAACTTACGAACAGCTTTATGAAACACCCGCGCGCCTGATCAACCCCGCTTGGCCAGGTAATCCCCACAGGCCAGATTATGAGTGTTGAGCCAAGGACGAAATGATAACAACAGCTGTGCTATTACGTAAGTCTTCTCTGCCTGTAGAAGGACCTTCGGAATTAAATTATTGTATTCGATATTTAATCACGTTTTCAAAGGCATATTGTATTCAGAAATTCAATGCTAGCCCATTTTCAATTTCGAACAAAGAAAATCAACCTCGAAATAAGGAAAGTAAGTGAATAAAAAATGGCGACATGTTTTCCCGGACCGCACTCGGGCTGTTGTGTTATCTTCGGACCGAGGTCAAGAAACAGGTGTTTTGATACTTACATTGCATGCCTGGGGCAGTAGGGTTTTCGTACTTGGAGAAGAGGGGTATAGTGTTATCAAACGGAGCTCTTTCGTCATGAGGAAAGCTGCTCGCATATGCCGTCACAAGTCAAATAATCAAAATTTTAATAACTTTTCCCTTCTTTGGTGGATTTTTCTCTAATCTTTGGCAATATTTGTTATTATTTCTGCTACTTTTACAATACACTGTCAGGGTGAACTTCCCCTTTAAGTCAGTTATTTTGTTAGGTGCCTGAGAAACAGAATATGTGTATATATATAAGAATGTTCATCTTTTTTCTTTCTTTTTTTTTGTCTTCTGTTTTGTTTTTCCATGAGCAGAAGAGTTAATCCGGTGTCGACCAAGACTTCTATCCCATTGAATACATTAATGGATGATCCTGAGCAGCAACTGGGTGAGGAATGGAGTTTTCGTCCGGAGGCAATAGCAGGTCAGGTGGAGAGGAGAATGTTGCTTGGAAGGCATCCGCTTGTGGTTCTCTTAAAGTGAGATGAGGTATGACTTCATTGTTGGTCATTTCGATTTCCCCTGGAGAGGACCCATGCAGTTTGACCGTGAAAAGGAAGAGAGTGTGGCCAGGGATGTGAACAGTGGACTTCAGGCGCCTAATACACCATGCTAATACTATTTTTGGGAAGTCCACCCGATGCAGCTTCATCATCATAGATGATCAAGGATCCAGCTGATCATCCTGCAAGCCGGCTGGAACCCAGGGGACCTTACGTTACTTGACGCGAATGTTCCCAACGACGATCAATGCTCCGATAGCATGTGATGGAAAAATTGGTCACAGAATCAGTGCATTTTATACCTTCCATGCATGTGGCAATGCTAATTTTATATTATTCATATAAAATAATGTAAAGAACAAGGTTAAATAGAAGGCAGGGTCGGATCCATCTTTTGTCAATAAGGGGAGGGGGATGGGGGTGATATTTTATCCTCATTTTCCCTGAAGCATAAGTAGTTGCAATTTATAGGGCACCAAGGGGGTATAAAGAATGGAGAGATATGTATCAAATGTTGTGACAAACTCTAAAAATAAAGGGACTAGAGTGACTATCTTGACAGTTTCTGAACTTTCAGTGGTGAAACCAAAGGATTTTATGCACAGTTTGGTGAGTTTCAATCTGAAAATGTAACTTTCCAAATTTTTTCCCTTTACTTGAGATGGGGGGTTGGGGTGCAGGGGCAACTGCCCTTCTTGTTTGCAATGCTGTTTATGACCATGAAGGTAACCCCAACTCTCTCTTACCTCATAAACGTATATTTTGGGGCAGGCGGTGACTTGATCAAATGAACAAGATACCAGTATCTGAGTATTGAAGCAAAATATTTTTTAATAATAAAAGAAAATGCATTTCTTCACAAAATTTGTATTTCAAAATAGTATAAACCTAAAGGTAAACTGATATTGTGGCACCAAGTTGGTGTGTTTAGAAAATGAATTTCCGCTTGAACATACATTTTAGAAAATATTTTGAATTGATAAATTTTTTGGAGCACCCTGCATATTTAGGGACCACATGCACTGACAAGATATGAAGGTTTTAAGTTTGGTAGAGGCGGGGTTCCCCCCCCCCCATATCCATATACTGGTACCTTGTTGGTTTGATGAAAAGTACTGTGTAGTAGAATGATCCTACCCTTCCTGCTCTCACTGGCTGTGCTGTGGACTTACTAGCTTAGCTATTGCTTTGTTTTCTTTATAGCCTTCAGAATGATACAACTCTGTAGAAAACTAGAATGTTGTATGCAGGGGCAGATCCAGGATTTTTCGAAGGGGGGGGGGGGCACATTTTCCCCAAGGAAAAAAAAAACAAATAGAAAGGTCTTCACTTTCAAAGGGGGGGGGGGCACACTTCTGTTTTAACAGCATTTTTACATTACAAATTTTAATTGTGCCTCTCTAAGTGGGGAAGGGGGGCACAGGTCAGCTGTGCACCCCCGGATCAGCCAGTGATTGTAAGTGAAACAAAAACAGAAGCATTTGGCTAAAAGAGAGATGAATTAAGTGAAACGTATTATTTTCTACTACATCTTGTTTTTCATGTTTGGGGGTTATAGGGGTGGGGCGAAAATACATTGTGTACGTCCACCTTTTAGGTCGGGCTTACATCCCCAGCCCCCTCCTGTTCTTGGCACCCATGCTTACTCCATAGGGAAAATTTGCATCATTAAGACAATTAACTTATTTTTAAAAGTACATGTACTCCCATGCCTCATATCTTTATGAGAATATATTTCTTAACCCTTACTTGGTCATTGGCTAGGGGGCTTCAAGGCTCCCCCTGCCTCACCATGCTTTGCACAATAAGTTCAAATTGTGAGAATAATTGATTTTTTTAAGGTCTTGCGCACCTTTTGATACCAAATTTTTAACGCCCGGTATGTGGTTCCAAAGTTAGGTAACATATCGTAAATGTATGTGAGACCAAAACTTGCTCAAACTTGATTTCATCATTTCAAGCTAATTTTTTGTGCCAAAATTCTTAAATGTATTATTACTTTTACTTTCATTGAAATCAATTGTTTTTATTTTTATGATCCAAATAGTGTCTAACAATTTCCATTGAAGAAACAAGGAAACAAAATTTAGAAGAAAGAAATACATTGAAAATTCCTGAAACAATAAGATACAAAGGAAATTACTTTTAATTTTCCATACAAGATTTACATAGAAGGCCTCAAAAGGGTTTCTGGACCCCAAATGTTGACAGTTCAATATTTATTTCTTACTTTAGAGCAATATTCTTAATTCATTCCTAAAATATGCATGAATAAGTATATATAATCAATGTAATTCATTGAAAAAATACTATGTTTGCATTTTTTTTTCAATGCCATGGACAACGATTCGGGGAGGGGGGGGGGGCTTTGGAGACCCCTCCTGGCTTTATGAACTACCAAAATAGCCCAGCCAAGTTAGGGTTAATTTGGATGCCAAGATGCTATTGGCAAATGGTTACATATTAAGAATTCTCATAGCGCTGAATGTATCTTATTTAACATTTGTACATAACTGTGTGTAGTGATTTACCTCGGGGGGGGGGGGGGGGGGGCGGTGGCGTATACTGCTTTCACTAAATTCTTGATTATAGAGTGTAATCTGTAATAACTTTCAGAAATGAAATAAATGAACAAATGAGTGAATGAATGAGTGGATGGATGGGTGGGTGGGTTGATGGATGGATGTGGATTTTGGCTATTTGTATTTATTCTTGTACTGGTTTCATCAAAAAACTTTCCCACTCTAACCCCCCCCCCCCCTTCCCTCTCTCTCTCTTGGTATATCTCCCTTCAAAGTTAATGTATTTTTATCACCAACTATGTAATTCTTAATTTCCTTCTATATCATGTAAGATTTCTATCTTCTTAACTCTTATCATTTGCATTTATCATTTCAACACATTCCTCAGATTCCCAACTTTTTTATCGACACATTACAACCCCTATCCCCTTCTCTTTCTCTTTACAGATGATCATTCCTCTTGTCTACCCTCATAGATAATCTGTCATTCATTTTTATTATATCTGTAATGATTTTTTCATTCAAACTTCATTCTTTTATCCTAAAAAAACAAACTTACCCATCTCCACTTTTTGCTTGCTAGTTATCTGAAATGCCCTCATGTATATCTCATCACCTTTTTAAGCATTATGCATTTTTACTTCATAAATCCTTCACCTTTCCTTGATCACCTTCATACATTACAACTATTCTCACTCTATTGATGTTAGTCTTTAATTCTAGATCCATCCAACTTCACCCATGACTCTGTCACCCCTGCCCCCCCCCCCCCCCATCAAACAATATCTCATCACCTTTCTAATTCATTTAGTGGTATGTACTTTAACTTCAGTGATCCTTCACCTCTCCTTGCTCACCTTCATACATTACAACTATTCTCACCCTATTGATGTTAGTCTTTAACTCTAGCACAATCGCATACAACTTCACCCATGACTCTGCCCCCCCCCCCCTATCAAGCAATATCTCATCACCTTTCTGATTCATTAAGTGTTATGCATTTTAACTTCAGTGATCCTTCACCTCTCCATGATCATCTTGATACATTACAACTATTCTCATCCTATTGATGTTGGTCTCTAGTTCCAACTACACCCATGACTCTGTAACCCCCCCCTCCCCCCTTATGAAACAACATCTCATCACCTTTCTAATTCATTTAGCGTTATGCATTTAACTTCAGTGATCCTTCACCTCTCCTTGCTCACCTTCATACATTACAACTATTCTCACCCTATTGATGTTAGTCTTTAACTCTAGCACAATCGCATACAACTTCACCCATGACTCTGTCACCCCTGCCCCCCCCCCCCCCTATCAAGCAATATCTCATCACCTTTCTGATTCATTAAGTGTTATGCATTTTAACTTCAGTGATCCTTCACCTCTCCATGATCATCTTGATACATTACAACTATTCTCATCCTATTGATGTTGGTCTCTAGTTCCAACTACACCCATGACTCTGTAACCCCCCCCCCCTCCCCCCTTATGAAACAACATCTCATCACCTTTCTAATTCATTTAGCGTTATGCATTTAACTTCAGTGATCCTTCACCTCTCCTTGATCACCTTCATACATTACAACTATTCTCACCCTATTGATGTTGGTCTTTAGCTCTAGCTCAATCGCATACAATTTCACCTATGACTCTGTCACCCCCCCCCCCCTTCCCCTTCATCAAACAATATCTCATCATCCGACCTACTTTCTTTACTTTATGATGACACTTCTTATTTCCTTTTATTTTCTCACTCCCACCTCTTTCTCATTCCCACTCTCTTTCTGTCTCTTCCCTCTCTCTTTTCCTTTGTCTCTCTTCTATCCTCTATTCTACAATCCTGTCTACCTTCTCCATGATGACCCTTTCCTCTTTTTCTCTCTCTAACACCCACTTCTTTCTCATTTAACTCTCTCATCACTTCTACTTTCTCTATGATGACACTTTCTATTTCCCTTTTATTTTCTCTCCCTCACTGCCACCCTTCTCATTCCTCATCTGTCCTTTCTCGCTCTCCTGACACCATCTTTCATTTTGCCTTTCTCCCTCTCTTGCCCCCACTTTCTCTATCCCCCTTCTATCCTTGCCCTCTCTGAAGGGACTTTCACACTTGGTTGTGCGACTGTTTGATTACAATAATTGTTGCACATGATAGCAATGCGCACAGTCGAGCAACCACTTTTGAAAGCTCCTTTATGTAGATTCTACCCTTGGAAACGAGAGTAAATTTCATGAAATGCAAGTTATTAAACCTGATCCAACAATAATTTCTGCAGCAGAATTGAAAAATTTCAAATTATCCTCGGTTCAAAAACTCCTGATAGATGTGAGACACATTTGAAAACTAAACTTTAACCAGCATGGCATTGCCAATATGAGGTATAAAATTTCTTTGTAATATCCATATTCTTTTATGCATTGTCTCTTGAAACATTGACGATTAGTATTCCAAAATACCAATCAAGTTTATGAAAAATCTGAATCATTCTTAAAATCAAAATCTAAATATTTTCATTTTCAGAAGTTTACTCTTGTAGAAGCCCCTACTTTTTTCAGTACTTGAAATGTTGCAAAGTTGATTGTTCTTGACGTATTCATTTATACATAAACATTTTACTTCATGATTTTTCTTTTGCATCATGGAAAAACTTTGTGCTAGACCATATTTACTTCCATTTGAATGGATATTGAAATATTTCATTGGAAAATAGCATAACACTTGGCATTATAAACCATATTTTATGAAAGGAGAAAAAGCTTGTCATCAATTTCAATCCATTTTGCAACATTTTATCAGGTATGAAATCTGGATGGGAGTGGGGCAGAATGGCCGAGTGTTGCACATCTACAATGAAATAATTTATTTTAGAACCACGTAAAAATGAATTCAGTGGATATTATGGATAACATTTCATTCAAAAGAATAGACTGGCAATATGAACTTTGTGAATGTGCAATGCTCAGTTGTGGGGGGGGTGGTCAAGGGGTGTTAAATATAAGGCCTTAAAAAAATTGTTGCCCTCATAAGCCCCAAATTGGAGAGGTGCATTGTTTGGTCGGTTTTTTCTCTCCCCCCCCCCCCCCTTTTTATACTTTGCTGCTGTGCAGAAAACCACGCATTAAAATATGTTGTGGAAGTGCAAATTAATTTTTTTTACCAGTGAATACAAATTTGAGCAAATTCTTTACCAATCTCTATTATTGGGTCAGGTATATGAGGGCAACAGTTTTTTTTTAATGCCTAACTTGCTGCAAGCCAAAATGTGACAATCTTGCCCGGGGGGGGTGGGGTGGGGGCCACTTCCATTGACGAGTGGATACCATGCGCGACCCCCAAAAAAAGGAACGTAACATAATAAGGGTGTCAAAAACACTAAAATGAAAAAAGGGTAACTATTTCGTTAGGAAAGCTATACGTGTTTAGGGTCAAATTTGAGGGGGTATGAAAATTAAGTTTTATAAAGGGTATACTTGTTGCCCCAACACTACGTGTTTAGAGTCCGATTTGCGCGAGATAGGGCCGTAATAAACCCAATATGTAGGTAAAGGTAAAACTGATGTCCGTGTAATAAATATCACTGTACTTGTTTAGGGGGTCAATTCAGGGAATACTTGCAAAGAGTACCATTTTGTTTCCAATAGTTAAGGGTAGGGTTTCACACGCCAATACTTGTAAAGGGGTGCATTTTCAGAATATGGAAAATACATGTTTAGGGTGCTTTTTGAGACCCCATGGTCGTGCATGGTATCCACTCGTCAATGGAAGTGCCCCCCCCCCCCCCACCCGGGCATTCTTGAAAGCACTGTCTAAGCTTGAATAATCATGGGTTTCCAAATATCTGCATGCTTTAATATTGTGTTCAGTGCAAAAAAGGTCATCCAAATCATTAGGCAAATGAGAGGCATTAATTAGTGAAAATTTCAGCTTGACCTTTGTCAAAACTCCCCCCAAATGGAAAAGTATGGGGAGGAAATTTGGATGACCGACACATTACATAGTACCCATGACAAACCTAAAAACTGGAGCTTTCAGGAATTGTCACTTTTTTTGCACTGAACAATATTTAGGCATGCAGATATTTGGAAAACCATGATTATTCAAGCTTAGACAGTGCTTTCAAGAATGTCACATTTTGGCTTGCAGCAAGTTCGGATGGGAGGGGGGTATTAGGGGATCAATTTAATAAGGGGGGATAAAAAGGATAAAGGGGTGGGGAGACCACAATGGATAATTAAAAGGCAGGATAAACAGTATACAGGTACACATTTCTTCTTCATTTTTAAGGTTTAATTGGCATATTCTCAAACAAAAAAGGTTTTAAAAAAAAACGACCAGCAGCACAGAAAATTCATCCAAGTCTTCATACCATGGCAGCTAACCTCTTGATCCAATGGAGTTGACCCCTTCACTCACAAAGTGACCTTCATCCTGATCCAAGCTGGGGTCTCCCAAACAAAACCACTCAATATGTGACATCATTACAAGAGTTCTATTTTAAAGCATGCAGGGTGGGGCACTGGACACTGTCATGCATGACATACAGCATCTGTTATGTATGTGCTTTATTTTCAATGATACTTTGTGTAGCCATGAGTTTCTTATCTTTATTTTCTTATCTTGATTTTGAATACAATAAATTCTTTTCTTTATGTACCAAATCAATCTGTTGATCTCCTTTGTAATCTCTTTATTCATCCGTGAACAAAGCCGACACCCCCATTTCCTTTAATCTGCTCCTTTTCTCAATACCATCTCCCCTTCCCCTCTTTCCTCCACCTTTCTACAGGTTTACCAGTTAATCCACTAATTGTGATCTCTCTCCATACCTCCCTGTACTATCTATCACTTTACTGCCAATCTATCATTTCCCATAATTTTAACATTTATTACCCATGACTGATATTAAAATGTTTTAATTTGGTTTTTTTTGTGTGTGTGTGGGGGGGCTTTTTCTTTAGGGGGAGGAGGGTGGAGCTTTTTTTAATATCAAAATGTTCTAGATTTCATTATTTTGTGTTTTTGGTTCATTTTTTTTTTTTTGGGGGGGGGGGCTATTTTTATTATTTTTTGGGGAGTGGCCTCTTCTGTTTAAACGAGCAAATAGAATCCATTACAATTTTGCAAATAAATACACCTCTTTCTGTACATAATGCAATGTGTTTCTAGGAATTTCAAATGAACACTTCATTTACAAATAGATATTAACAAAGAAACCAACAGGGAAAACTAATTTGCTGGTCTTTCCTGGGTTTTTTTTTCTGTTTCTTTGCTTTTTTTGTTTGTTTTTGTTATCCCATCATTTTATTCACCATCTCGTATAGGACAGGGATGTAGTCAAGGCCGTCACTTCCGAGTTCCGAGGCCGTTGGAGAAAACCTTCTCCCATAGATTTTGTACGCGAGATTGAGGCCAACGCCAGCAAAAAGTGACCTCGAGGCCGGCCTTGACTATATCCCTGGTAAAGGATCAAATGTTTTGTGTTTGCATACTGTACCCATCACTTATTTTCACACAACTCTGAGAGACAAGGTAAGGCAGTTGAACTGATAAGATATGTGAATCAAGACCTCAACATAGGCCTGTCCTGAGGAAGTGCACTTTAAATCCCACAAATTATTTATTAATTATAATCCCCTATCAATCATCAACAGTACAATGCATGTATCCTAGTCATGAAGTGCAATGTCAAATTTCAGGGATAACATCCACCAAAATTTCTAAATCTCATTCAAGAGAAGACTGGAAGTAGAAAACCATTTCTTAAGACAAAGGGTCGTTGAGGAGCAATGTCAAATTTCTGAAACCACATCCAAGTATTTTCCAAAACTTGTTCCAGACTGGATGAAGGAAATTTCTTTAGCCATTGGGTCATTGACAGCTGAAGCAATCTACCAGAAGTCATCAAATATACTCCTTATCTTCAAACAGAAATTCATAATTGCTTTAGAACACACAATTGTCCCTGCCACACTTCACCCTATCTACATGTAGGCCAGGGTATTTTAAGAGATCATATGGCCGGGGGGTGGGGGCCTCACAGGCCCCCCCACCCCCTCTTGAAATCTCGGCCGTCGATCCCGCGATTGCGCCGAAAATTGACATACAGATTGTCTGGGACATAATCTCAAAAGTGTACAGTAATTCATTTCATTCAAATTGCTATTTAGTAATTATGCTAATTTATGCGCACTCAGTTTGCAAAATCATACTTTTTCCTCTAACTCCCTAAAAAGGTTTAAATGTTCTAATTTTTGGTATTGAATCTCTTTGTAGTGTTTTCAGCAAATGTACGTGAAAAAAAATTGCGATATCAGATCAATTTCTTATGTTTTATATTGTTTTTTGCAATTATGTATTTCTTTGTTTTTTGGACCTTATGTTTTTCGTTTTTTATCAATAAACTTTGTTGGGGGCTCTTTTGAGATCATAGATGGCATAAAATAAATCCATTTAAACCAGCTAAACTAAAAATAATCATAGATTTATGATTTTTGGTTGAAAACACAATTTGCATTGACTTTGTTCACAAAATCACGTTTTTGAGCCATTTTTGGTCTGACATGCACTAACAAAATGTTGTTTAATTGTACCCAGGGTAGCAAAATTGGTCTCAAAAGATGCGCAAGATTTGAAAGTAAAAAATCAGCAGCAGCGCGGTCAAAAAATTTTGTGCCCCCCCCCCTCCCAGCCTAGATAGGGTTAAAAGATGTTGAGGCTATTCAAGGTAAGACAAGCCTCTTTCATTGATCACCATGGTCAGGTCTCGAAGAGTCATTCAACTCTGGCTCCTTCTCTCAGGATCTGTCACCATCCTTTATGACCTCAATGGGTATATCCGTGACTAGAACCAATTTTTTTCAACCAAATCAGATATGCGAAGTGCCATCAAATGCCTTCCCAAACCTAGCCACTCCTCTAACATTAATCCCGCCAAGAGAATGAATGCAAATCTCATTCAGTCAGGATACGACTTGAAAAGGAAATGTTCCCTGAGCCTGACGAGAATTCTCCAGATGATGCAATGATTGAATAAACATGGCGGAAAACAGGACATTGGAGAGTTCAGAAAGCTGACAATCTGGTGTATCACTACCCCACCAGACAGACCGGAAGGTGGATGAACAGCCTGGCATCACCTCATGTCAAGCCTCTGGATCTCATTGAGAAAATTCAACTTTCCAAGACTTCAAACTGCCTTTTATTTCATCAAAATCTAGTGATTCTGGATTTAAAAGCCAAGAAATCATCAACTGGAACTAGATCCACTGAGAACAAGCTAAGGTGCAGGCCTCTCAAAAAATATCAGCATTTGAATGTCCAATTGTGATGATGATGATTGGAAGGCTCTGGATGTCACGTGTACGCTGAAAAGAACACCATTCCTCTTTATTCGACAATACTTGAGGATTATCACATTACCAGAGCACCAGATTTTGAAACATCAAATACAGAGATGTCAATGTGAGTAAAGCAAATTTCTGGAAGTGAGCAGCACTTCATAGTTTCTTCTCGTCTTTGTGCAGATACAAATGGGGAAACTGGATCCAATTTAAAGAGCCAAGTGGTTCTTGATCAATCCTGATCGATGTCACCGCGCTTCACAGACCCATGATCTTGGCTAAACCACTCCAGTGATGATATTTGACAAACATGCAAGAATCCCATTACAAATGCATGTATTGATAAGGGCCAGTAAAGCTTGGAAAGTAAATCAATGCTGGCAGAAATAAAATCTAAATTTGACATTGCACTTAAGACACTAGATTCAAGACTAACATGCATTGCTGTGATTGAAGGAGCTTTTTTGTTTACGTATTGTGGGGAAAAAAAACATTGAAGCACACAATCCTCATAAAAATAATTTGACATTTTATATCCGAAGAAGAATAAATAAAAAAATTTGAGGCAGACAAACCAATGAGATTGAACCTTCATCACATATCTTATCATTCCAATGCGGGCATCTTAAATCTCTACACGTTATGCGATTACATGATGCATACGCATATACAGTTTTGCACAAACATGAGGTTTTTATGGTGAATGGGAAATACAGTGACTCAAATCGTCTGTCCCAAAATATAACATGTACAGAAAAGGGAATAAATAAATTGCAAAATTCATAATGCTCTAAATGGTTCTGAAACTGATCAAAAAAATGAGATCAAAGTCTGTAAATACATATAAATTTCCTTGCAGAATAATTTCTTTGTCTTTTTAGCACATTTTTATATCAGTCATGGCATATATCATGTTGCAACAATGTGAAACAAAGATAAATTTAGAGCAGCAGCTATAGCAGATAGTACATGGAGGTACATAAAGAAAGAATACAATCAATGGATCAACAGATAATGCAAGTATTGTTGAGGTGAAAGGAGGTGAAAGTTGAGGGGAGGAGGGTGGAGTAATGAGAAAGACAGAGATTATGGAATAAGAAAGGGAATGGCTACATGTACACAGGAGAATAGAGAGACTACAATAAACATCAACAGATGGAGATTTCAAAATAAGTCCCAATGTGGTTTTGACAGATTTTCATGAAAAGAATTTCATCCAAAAGCTTTAAAATGTGATTGAGGCAAAAATGTAGATAAAAATCCCAATTAGCATGCAATGCTGCCAAATGTTTCTTATTTTCCTAACTGTCAGTGTAATACATTTGTAAATGTTGGAAAGACCCCAATTGCATTGTCTCACATACTCTAGGCTACACAAAATATCATTAAAATCATCAATAAAGCACTTACATTATGGAAGCTGTATACCATGCAAAACAGTGTCCAGTGCCCTCCTCTGCACACCAAAAAATAGATCTCTTGGTAATGATGTCACTAATTGAGTGATTCTGGTAGGAAGACCCCAGCTGTAACCAGACAAAAAGTCATCTTTGTGAGTTCAAGGGCCTACTCCATCAATCAATGATGAGGTCAACTGCTATGGTCCTCCAACTTGAATGAATCTCCTGTGCTGCTGGTCTTACATTATTTTCAAGAAAGAAACATATAAAATCATTAATACAAAGTAAGTACAAGGTAAAGACAATAAAACACTAAAGGGCAGGTCCAAGCTATCTGACATTACATGTGATATAAGAATTCAATGCAAGGGGTGTTTCACGAAGATTCAATATCTTAAATATCTAAGTTACGTGTGAAACTCACTGAGATCATGCTCATGGAATGTGCTTTACTGGATATCAATCAATAAGACAACACTTTAAATTTCATATGCGCATTACAACTTCAGCAGGAGTTCTTGTCATATCAAGTAGATGAAGTTGTGAAACGCCCCCCACTAACTGTTTTGCTAAGTCAAATAAACTTTTCGTGGATTTAAAATGAACTTATCTTATATAATTTTTACCAACACTTAGATACTGTGTGGGGTGTTTTTCTGGATTTAAAAATAAAAACACACGGCTAGCAGTAGCACCATGTATTACTCGATCTATGGATAATTTGAACCAAAAAATCCAAGAAAAAAACAAATTCACGAATGAATATCTCCAAAATATGGTCATGAACACATGTACATTAACACATTAATTCTCCTATAAAATCTTTGTCAGGCACTGTACAGGTAGACTTCATTATTCTGCATTCTGATATCATTAAAATGAACACAGACAGGCCACACAATGATCGAACCCATGATACATACATGTATCTTTGGATTACATCAGGGTCAATTAATAAACTTTGAGATTTTGTAGAATGAAAGTCAAAATCCCATTCTATATATTTAAGGTGAAAATCCTATGAAAAATGTGTTTATTTCCACTTTCAGAAATATGAAAAGAATTTCAACATGGATTTTTTCTTTGTGCATGTGGATTACCCTTAATCTCAAATTTGGCAATTGAAATAGATTATTAGAAAAGCGAATGAAAATATAGATGGAAATAAAATTGATCAGTACATGTACAAAGGTATCATTTAGGAACATCTTTCTATTAACCCTACAATGTACATAGCCGGGGGGGGGGGGGGGTGGGTGTGTTGTAAATTAGTTGGGGGTGTTGTAAATTAACCCCTTGATATTTTTTTTACAATAAAACGAAAATAGATGACGCTATTTTTTAAACCAAATTCATAATGCCTAGGTATGCGGTTCTTAAGATCCCAACATTTTTTAATATATAATGTTCAGATCAAAATATTTGAAGTTTTGGAGTTTCACAAAACTTAGCATAATAATTTTTTTTTAAATACAAATAATTTGCAGTGTTTGTACAACCACCTATCCAATTTACTGACTTTGTCAGTTTACTTGCATGCTGATTTTTGTTGCATGAAAGAAAGGCTGGGATATGTTATTTATTCCCCCCCCCCTCCCCCCGGCTATGCAATTTAGAAATAGCCCAGGCTATACAGGGTGTATCAAGAAAAACGAAACCCAACTTCTAACATGAATAATTTTGAGAATGGATATTTGATATCCAAATATCCATTTTTGTGTAATATTTTCAAAACAATGTGTTCAGCGCTGCATAGTCCTATATACATGATGAAAGTACAATTTGATTGCAAATAAGATGCACTTTAAGGTGTTGCTGATTTTCTATTTTTCCCCAGGAAAAATAATGAAGTTGGGTTTCCTTTTTTTTGATATACCCTGTATAGGGCTAAACAATTCTACAAGTAGAACCAGGGTAAAAAACCAGAGATAAAACACAAGAGGGAAAAACTCTGGAAAACCTTTGGATCCACTTTTGCAGAATTGTTAAAATGAATTGATAAAAATACAATGGAATCATGATAAAAAAAAAAGCCATGCCTTACATAAACAATAGACAATTCAGATATTCGAATTGTCAGAAATTAGATAATAGCTTGGACCTGCTTCTTGTAGTGACACAAATGAAATCTTAAAATACATAACAAAAATAAGTTCAGGAGTAGCAAAACCAAATTCAAGTCATACATGTGATGCCTGAAATATTTTTGACAAAGTGACCTAAAAGTTTTAAACTGTTGGTTCCTTCAATTTGATTTACACGACAGAAGATTTATGTAAAATATTTTGAGTTTGACTTCTAGAAAATGGTGCTTGCTTCTCCAGGCACATGGACCTTTGAACCCAATGTTTTGCGATGGATTGCTCTGATTGGTTCCTGGTGCATGTAACTGTGATCTTAATTGGTTATTGTAATAAGCGATTGATTGCAAACATTTGTTATGTAGCCTTAAATAAAAAAATATATATATTGGGATATTTAAAGGCAGTAACTTTGTCCAGGATTCAAGATTAAATCAAAATCAATTATTCATCTGATAATTCAGTCATAATCTGCAATCCTGTAGGTTAGTCAGGAATGAACTGTAAAGTCAAGTGGTCAGTTAAAATATCTACAATCTCTGCTTCCATCAGGCACTGTTTCCATATCTCACACATTGCTGTGCTGGGCCACCCACATGATCTGTCTGTCCTTGTCTCTGATAGACCATCTCTCTCACCAGATAGGGGGTGTGTCCATGTTGCATACTGAGTCACATGACCTGTGTAAAGAGGAAAGGAAAAAACATTTTAACAATTTTTTTTCAAAAACATTCATCTCACTATGATACATACCGTATTCATAAAAAAAAAAACTTTGTATTTGGGGAAAATGCACTTCTGGTGTTTATTGGGCAACTCCATAAAGTATTAGATTTGCCAATCTGAAACAAGAACATTTTGGTATTTTGGTAAGGAAATCTGGTTTTCCAAAGAAATATCATTGGACAACACATTAACTGGAACTTTAGAAATCAGTATTTTGAATGAAACCATCGTGTATTGTATTTTTTCCAGTACTAATTACTGAAGATCAGTACAATTTGCACATTTATCAACAACACAAAATGAAATGAAAAAAAATCACTTGCTTATTTAGTTTTCTAACTTGGATATCTTTTTGGAAAAGACATATGTGAATAATGCAAATTAGAGGGGAATCCAACCATAGTCATAGTATGATGTGTGGGAAACAAGAAAAATAAAACAGAATGGTGAAAATTTGAAAGAAATCAGACAGGAAATAAGAAAGTTATGACAGTTTTAAAATTGAGGTCTCTAAAACGATGTAAATTTCAATGACAAGTGGGAAGGACACCTTTTCAATAGGCCATGTACTTTAACCCTATCTTAACTGGGCTATTTCGTAGAACCGGATTTAAACTACCAGAGTGTATAATAAAATTTTCAATTTCTTTTTATTTTTTTATTTATGCAAATAAGTATATGAAATTTGCCATAAATTTGGTTCTTTGTGTATGTATTTGCCTTTAACTCAATTTATATAGCTAGTAGAATGCTAATTTTTGGTGGGAGTATCAATTATAACATTTCTAACAAACATCTACAAAAAATAGCAAAAATGTTAATTTCTTATGTATTTTATTGTTTTTTAAATTCTTATGTATTTCTTTGTTTTTTCAAACCTTTGTTTTTTAGTGTTTTTCCCGATGAACTATGTCGAGGACCCTTTTGCGATCATAAATAGCATAAAATAAATCCTTTTTAACCAACAAAACTAAAAATAATCATACATTTATGATTTTTGGTTGAAAAACACAATTTGCATTGACTTTTTACACGGAATCACGTTTTTGAGCAATTTCTTGTCTGACATGCACTTACACAACGTTGCGTAATTTTGGAACCGCGTACCCGGGCGTCGCAAATTTGGTCTCAAAAGATGCGCAAGACTTGAAAGTAAAAAGTCTATGAGCGGCGCAGTCAAAAAAATTCGTGCGACGGCGTAGTGACAAAATTTGTTGAGGGGGAGGTCAAATTGATCCCCCCCCAGTTTAACAAGGGTTAAAGGATTTGTGGTTTTTTCTCTAAAGTACCTATTTCCATGGGGCAGTGCTCCGAAAATAACAATGTGTATCCTCATGAAAGTAAAATATGGTTTAAAATAAAACTTTTGAAAAAACAACAATTTAACAATTCTATGTATTGGAGTAAATAGGAGAGTAGTCCTTGCCTTACATCATTATGACATCACCAATGTGGCAAATTTGAAGTCTCCATGGGTACAGCGATAACAATTTTTTACAACTTTTAAAAATTCATAACTTTTTCACAGAGTGTCCGATTTTGTCAAAACTTTCAACCATGTACTTGTCTGATTTTTCTTCTTCCGATAAAAACAACTTGTTATTTGGGTAGGATTCCCCTTTAAGGCATAATATTGTTTGATAACAAAAGATCTTGACCCACCTGCACTTTCTCTGCCTCTTCTATGGTACACGTATCATCTCTCTGCTTCCTAAGATTCTACATCTCTGCATAATAACCAGGACCTGGAGCTACCATTGGTGGTGGTGGGGGCAGGAGGGCTGGGTAGGAGGAATAAACAAATATTCTCCATCTCTACATAATAACCAGGAGCCAGAGATCTCACTGGTCTTGGTGGGTAAGGAGGGCTAGGTAACTGGAGGAATAAACAATGATTCTCCATCTCTGCAGAATAACCATGAGCTGGAGCTACCATTGGTGGTGGTGGTGGAGCAGAAGGGCTGGGTAGCTGGAGGAATTAACAAAGATTCTCCTTCTCTGCATATTAACCACAAGCTGGAGCTACCATTGGTGGTGGTGGTGAAGCAGGATCAAGGGCTGGGTAGCTGGAGGAATTAACAAAGATTCTCCTTCTCTGCATATTAACCATGAGCTGGAGCTACCATTGGTGGTGGAGGTGGTGGAGCAGAAGGGCTGGGTAGCTGGAGGAATTAACAAAGATTCTCCTTCTCTGCATATTAACCACGAGCTGGAGCTACCATTGGTGGTGGTGGTGAAGCAGGATCAAGGGCTGGGTAGCTGGAGGAATTAACAAAGATTCTCCTTCTCTGCATATTAACCACGAGCTGGAGCTACCATTGGTGGTGGTGGTGGAGCAGGATCAAGGGCTGGGTAGCTGGAGGGATAAACAAAAAACAGATGCTTCTATGGAGTAAAATTGACAACAGAAACCATTGGACAAAAACACCAACTAAAAATTCAGCACTTTTGTCACTTCCATATAAACCAACCTCTCTATAGGGTCATGACTTTGTTCACAACACAGTGCTGATTTACCCCCAAAACAGTCATAAAATCTGGAGTGATGAATCTTAGTTGAGATAATAACGAATGTAGAATGGTGATTTTTGGACTCCATCAACCCCCCCCCCCCCACTCAACCCAAATGACTTTTGGGGGAAGCAACTTCTCACTTTTTGCTAACTTTACAAAATTGGTGTTGTATGCCGAGGGAGATCATATTGCATCAAATGAGCATGATCCTATTGATTCAAAAGACCATAATTTTATGGTCAACCCCTGTTATTGTGAAAGATCATTTGATAATTCTACTTCTATCCATTTTCACGATATGGAATGAGCGAGGTGAATGATTAGGCTCTACAATGAATGTATAGCCAGACAGACTTCCTGAATCATCATTCATCATACATCTGGAAGACTGACGTCATATGTCCAGTTCGGAGACAGTATTTATTACATGTAGCAACTTTTGGATGGATTTGGCATGATCGACTGTCAGTATCATCCGAGTTCTTGGCTCTAATAAATTAAAAGGCCTTTGGTGTATATGTGGGAGAAATCACATATTTTTCCTGCAAAATGAAAATACAATCCGTTCCAAGAGCATGTTTATATTGCAACTTTATGATGGACTTGGCATGATTGACTCAGCATAGCAATTCTCTGTCAATATTGTCTGATTTCTTACCTCTAAAAGGCCTCTTGTGTATATTTAGGACATATGACTTTAAAAATTTCATTTTTTTATAGCGTAATAAAAATAGAATTATATTGGTGACAATTTTCCTTTTATAGACATCAAATCACAATCAGAAGAATTTGTATATCAGGGTTCCCACACAAATTTGAAAACAGAATTCCATGACTTTTCCACGACTAAATTGCTGCTTTCCATGACTTCCCGTGATGTCCCGAGAGTTATGTAGAATTTGGGATGTCACAAAACTTGGGAAAATGGAAATCATGAACACCAATTATAAAAGCAGACTATGATCACAGAGTATGAGAGTTGCGAGACACGACAAACTGGGAAGCTGCCATAGCCAAGAGGCATAAATGCAATTCCATTACTTTTCCATGACTTTTCATAAAGTTTCCAAATTCCCTGACTTTCCATGACCACAAAGTTTTCCAGGATGTTCCAATAATTTCCATGACTGTGGGAACCCTGCATATGTATTTTGATCTGGATTCTGTTATAATTGGGCTATAATCAACAATTGAATTAACAAAATTTATGTTGACGATTGTATGCATGCATATGAAACAGGTTGGATATATTTTATTTTTCTTCAATTGTTGACACAATTGTCAGTAGTGAAAGCAGTTTATTGACATAGATGATAGTATGTCAAACTTTATTTGTCTAAATCAAAATGTCAACTTTCTCTGGCTAGTTAGAATTTCTAGAATAATCCAAAACGAGAAAGAAATTATACTGAACTCACCTTCTAATTGAAAACCTATTCAAGCTTTTTTTGTTGATACTGATCCTGTCAGGGAGGTGTCCTGTCATAAAAAAAAATCATACGATAGATTATAAAACTACACTGTATGCCTTCATTGCAGAAATAAGATTAAAGACATATTGCCAGCAAACAACTTTTTTTAGATCCAATCCAGGATGAAGTGTGGTCAGGTCCATATCAACAAACGGAATGCCTCTGGCTGTCAATTCAATATATCAGCAGTGATTTTTTTAAAACAACTTCTATGAATAATTTTTGGAATGCACGAAGGAAGGCACATCATGTAATATTTTTAGGAGAGTACATTGTGAAATATTTGTATATCTTAATTCTTAAAATGTCACTATCAAATGTAAATGGAACCCATTTTTCATGTTCAATAAAAGAACCGTGTGAAAGGGTAAATACACGTAGCAAAACATAGTTGGAACACCTCTGGCAGTCTCAGCTGCACTACGCAATTCAATATACAATGTCTCCAGGAATTATTTGTAACATAGAACAATGCAAAATAAGATGAACTATGTTAGAACCAAAATATTCCTAACTTGGCTATTATATATATATATATATATATATATATATATATAAAGAGAACAAGGGTAGGCGTAGCTTAAATCAAGGTTCCCCAGAGCTATCTACCCTTTTGGAAAAATTGGTGATGCCGAAAAAATGTCTCTGCCGGGAATCGAACCCGGGCCCCCAGCTTTGAACGCCAGGGGGGGGCCCGGGGGCCCGGGTTCGATTCCCGGCTGAGACATTTTTTCGGCATCACCAATATTTCCTAAAGGGTAGATAGCTCTGGGGAACCTTGATTTAAGCTACGCCTACCATTGTTCTCTTTATCCATTTCTTTCACACAATATTTAAATAAAAGAGTTGCCAAAGCTGTAGTACATGTATAACTTCACACATTTATTTATATATATACAGTATATGTATATAATGGAAAATGGGTAAAGCCTTTGTTTTTCACCTCGTTGCACATTGTGATCGGTCAAACATGAATGATTATGAATCATAATATGAAAAAATGCAAATGCAAATGCAAATGGTGATATAAAGCATTGATCACAAAAGGTATGAAAATTTGCATTATCTCAGTTAATGAATTATAATCATTCATGCATGACTGATCACAATTTGGAACTATACTGTAGCTGAAAAGCAACATCTAGATGCTTCCTTATTTCCTATGATTAATGTATACATTTGTATATTCATTCATTTTATGAAAGCCATGTAACGAGTTTTTGTCTTTCATCATAGTTCTTCCAGTCATTTTACACTGTTTTTAAGGTACAGATTACAAATAAATTCCTATGTACATACACTTTTAATAGCAGCAGTGCTGATTTTGAAAACAACTATTAACATGAGTAATTATTCATAATAAACAGCATCCATATGATTATAAAATCATTCATTGATCCTGAATAACCTTTGACCTTGATCATGTGACCTAAGATATAAGGCTCAGTCTTTAAAAAAAATAGTTCCATGAACGGCATTTCAATACCCACAACATGGTCACAGTGCATTGACCGTGAATGTCCTTTGACCTTAATTATGTGACATGAAACTAATGAAAGAGAATCAGTGATACTTGAGTACTCTTATGTCCAAGTTTCACGAACAAGAGTGACATAATTCTTTAATAAGTTATTATGACATTTCCGAAATTTAACCTCAGTTAAGGTTTCAATGTTAATTCCCCCAACTTGGTCTAGGTTTATTGACCCTAAATGACCTTTTACCTTGGTCATGTGACCTGACACTTACATGTAGAAAGAAACTATATAGTGATACTTGATTACCCTAATGTCCAAGTTTTATAAAAAAAAAGGTCCATATACTTTCTAAGTTATGACATTTCAAAAACTTAACCTTGGTTTTCAATGTTGAGGCCAATTCTAGTGCCTTAGGGAAAGATGCGCCTATAGTCTCACTATGCTATGCAGGCGAGAGCGAGACAAAGTTAATTGTTAGCACTTCATATTCTGGCACCTTAGGAAAAGATGCACCTATAGTCTCACTCTGCTATGCAGGTGAGAGCGAGAAAACATTAATTGTTGCCACTTCAGTGGTAGTGCTCGTTGAATCTGTCCACCACCCAAAATATAAGACAGGCACTCGCCTGCCAAGCACTTATTTCCCCATTGAAAAAGAAAATGATATGAAAATGATCAGACCACATAGTTTTCGTCCCCCTAAAAGTCCCATGGCAATGTGAGGGGTGTTTTATCCTACCACCATTTAACGTCACTCGTAATAACCCTGTTCAACATACCTCTTGATGATCTGCAGAAGTTCCTCAAGGTAGTCGCCAAGGGTGTGAAGGACGTTCCCGAAAACCTGGTCTTCTTGTAGGCTATCTCCACTCTCCTCAGGGCATCTCCAACCAGCCAGCGATAGCAGTAGAAGCTACCCAATTCAATTACTGAAGGGTCTTCTCTTACCAACAGGTTAACTCTAATAAGACTGGGGTATTTTTGGAAAGACGGCCGCCGGGGCTAAACGCCCCCTAAATATCTCTGCTGTTGTAAAGTGATTTTAAACGAGAATCCACTCATGACATGATCAACAAAATTGTATATTTCATTGTTCCGAAATAATTCAAATCTATTTTCAATCATACTATTAAACTTAAAGAATGCACGGAATTAGAATGTGGCTGTAAATCCTTAAAAAAAAACCTTCATGTGCTAATTTTTTTCTTTGTGGCATCCGAATTGAATGCACATGAAAAAACAATTAGTATCAATAATGTCCTTTATAACTTTGAATGCGTCTAAAATTTCTCATTTATTCCTTTGTTTCGCAACCTTTTTTTTTTCTTCTTTTTTTTTTAAATGGAAATCGTTGGAGGCCCCCAGTCTTTTTAGGGTTAAGAGGCATGGTAGAGAGACCCAGCTGTAAAGAGGTCTTGACCGTACACCAGTTTGGTACTGCAGGGCTGCTGATGGTAGGAAGCAATACGGGAGAGGCATGCCTTATGCTCATCTGCTCTGGCTCTAGATTCCTGGAAAGAAAAACATGAAGGCTTAAGAATAAGTACCTTTTTTTTATAGAAGTGGAAGATTTCATTCTTAAAGGATCACTATTTTTTAAAGGAGAAGAGTTCAGTAAAATACAAAAAAAATAATCACGTACTAAAAGGATAACAATAGGTATTCTTTTTGTAATATCATGCTTCTTTAGATAAGTTTGTTTCCAAATAAATTTGGTTTTGCTCTGTTTTTGCTTAAGTCAATAAAATGACTGAGTATAGTCTTTATTTACTGGCTGTTAGTAAACTTGCCCTCACTCTTCTGCTATCGATGTATTATAGTTTATGTTTTCAATCACAGGGTGCGACATAAGCGCTTGCCCGATTGCCCGGGGCAAGTAAAAGTAAGAGTCAGGCAAGTGTTTTGAAACAAAGACAAAAAGTAATTGCCGAATCGGGCAAGCAAAATTCTCCTATAAAAATAATATTTTAGAAAGATTCCCCATATTTCACCATGAAAACTATAGAAAAGAAATAGAGACAAAAAAGCCATATCATTTTCTTCTTTCAAAAAAGTTTATAAGTCATGATTCGAACTGCAAAATTTGCGCGATTTTGTGCAAGAGACACACAGCTCAGACACATACATATATACACACACAACCTCACACACAGAATCAATGGCATGCAAGTCTAGCATACCTAGCTAGCGCCTGGCCACGTCCACGCAGCCCATATGCATGTAGTTAATACCTCTTTCATAAACCCAATTATGCGGCTAATAGCAGCATAATTTGGTCGTAAAATCGGAGGAGGACCAGAGTTATCCGTATTATTTTGATGCTGAAATTATCCGCATAATAGCGGCATCGGGACCAGATTTTGACTTTATGAACGCAATCCAAAGTAATGCGGATAATTGCCATGGTGCGGTCACAAGGTCACCCTTTTCCAACACAACCGCATCGGAGGGGGTGTGTGCGGTTGCCATGACGATTATCCGCCTTTTTCAGGACGGGCGCTCGTAAAAATAGTGCGGATTATTTTCGGAGTTTGTGAACGCAATTTTTATTGAATTATCCGCATTACTCTTAGGCAGCTAATGGGAGGATGGGTTTATGAAAGGGGTATAAGTTTCTACCGACGAACGAAGTTTGCACTGGAAGAAATCTCATACAGAACTGTCAAAATTCACATTTCTTACCAATGGAAACTCTTGTAATGTCCATATTTCCAAAAAATTGAGGTAATTCTGTCATTTGTAAGCAGTAAAAGAAGAAATCATCACTTCTGTATTGCTTCAAAACGATCGGGTTTTTAATAATATCGTCTGTCACATATGCATTTGTGTGTATGTTGATAAACTTGAATTGGTTTCTCTCGTAACTATTTTTTTTAGCCAAAAAGAAATTGATAATTTTTCTTCTTTATTTATGACTGGATAGTTTGAGCTTTCTTCCTCTCTGTTTTCTTTCTTTCTGCTTATCTTTCCTACATTTCTTTTCAATCTTTGATCTTTCTTTTTTCCCCCAACCATCCTTTCTTTTCTTCCTTATTTTTTCTTTCTTCCTTCATCTCTTTCCTTCATTCCTTCCTTTCTTTCTGTTCTACTTTTCTTTCTTTTTTTCCTTCCTTCCATCTATCCTTTTACATTTTCTTTCTTCCTTTCTCTAGTTGTTTCTTTTCCTTCCTTCCATCCATCCTTTTTCCACCTTTTCTTTTTCTCTTTTCTTTCTTCCTTTCTTTCATTTTACCTTTTTTCTTTCTTTAGTCCTTTCTTACCTTCCTTTTTCTTCCCCTTGGTCTTTCTCTCTCTATTTTTTTTCTTCAGTTTTTTTACTTTCTTTCTTTCCTTCTTTCTTTCTTTCTTTCTTTCCATCATTCTCTTCCCCATGGCCATTCTCTCTCTCTTTTGTTCTTTTTGTTTGTTCTTTCTTTTTTTTTTCTTTCTTCCATCCTTTATTTCTTCCTTTCTGTCTTCTTTATTTTTCCCTTCCTTCCATCTATCATTTTACCTTTTCTTTCTTCCTTTCTTCTTTCCTTTCGTTCTTTCTTTCCTATTTCCTTCCTTCCAGCCATCCTTTCTTCAGCTTTTCTTTTTCTCTTTTCTTTCTTCCTTTCTTTCCTTTTACCTTTTTCTTTCTTTTTCTTTCTTTAGTCCTTCCTTTCTTTCTTTTCTTCCCCCCAGTCTTACCTCTCTATTTTTTTCTTTTTTCTTTACTTCTTTCTTTCCGTCCTTTCTTTCTTTCTTTCCATCTTTCTCTTCCCCACAGCCATTCTCTCTCTCTTTACTTCTTTTTTTGTTCTTTCTTTATTTTTTCTTTCTTCCTTCCTTTATTTCTTCCTCCTTTCTGTCTTCTTTATTTTTTTTTCTTTCATTCTCTCCCCCTCTTAATTTTTGTTTTCTTTCTCTCGTTATTTTCAGTGATTTTCCCTTTTTTATTGTGTGTCTTAATCCCCAACAAAGTACATGGAAAATATATGAGATTAAGAAATTAATTAAAGAGCATATTGACCATATTTTTTGTCAAGATGTAGAAGATAAAAATTATTTTTTAAAAAGAAATACAATTACACGGTATACATCAGTAGTCATGTTGAAAAATATATTAAAATAGCCATCAATGGTATGGAATGTAAATCGTAAGCCTATATTGTTTTGAAGCAATAAAACTTTGTTTTCAAGGATTTTTTTCGGGCAAGTGAAATCTACATTCGGGCAAGTATTTTCCAACTATTTGAAAATTTACTTGCCCGACCGGGCAAGTGCTTCAAAAAAGTTATGTAGCACCCTGAATCACCAAAAAAAAATTATCTTTTCTCATTAATATAGTACTAATACAGTATTCTATTTGTATGGGAGAAACAGAGAGAGAGAGAGAGATGGGACTAAGATTGATTTCCCCTTTTCTGCTTCCTTGAGTTTCTCAGCTGCTTCTTTCTTTCAATGATTTTGAACTGTCCATTCTTGTTGACACCATTATAAAATAACAGGGATGAATGTATTGGGGACTTTAAAGGAAAACAATCTGGAAATTCATCTAAACAGCACAAACAATACATTATACACAGGTCTGTCATTTGTATTACCCACCCCATGACCCCCGGGAATGGTGCATCACTTGTCTAACGTGCATCCGATTTTACTTTACCATGACACACCTGTGCGTCTAATCAATAACCGACACCCTCGTCAAATTTATTAAACCATTTTCGGATTTGGACTGTGCTTCTGTAGATATTGACGCAACAAAGGTATAGTGACTGACACTGGTGCACACCACGGGCTACGTTGTGACGCACAAAATAGGTAGAATGACTGTACCTTGCGTCACTAATTTGATGTAAATGACTCATCCATGACGCACCTTTCCCAGGGATCATAGGGTGGGTTATACAAATGACAGGTGTATTATTCACTAAACTTTCGCTCAATACCATTATACAAAATGCACTGTGACTCATCTTGGATGCAGTCCGATACAGTCTCTCATTTGCATATCACTATAAATGCTGAGTATACAACCATTTTTTTATAAAATAAAGCTGTATACACCAAATATTGATTCTGTATTCTGCTCTGGTGGTTAGATTTTTATCTTTTATTCAGGGGCCTAATGCAGAAAGATTTGTGTTTAAACCCAAGTCAAAATATTAAGCGCATGTCCCGAATACGGGTGCTTCATTGGCTGAAAATCAAGTTGCTCAAGATTTTTTTTAGTTGCATTTTATCGCAAATCTTTATACAACGGGCCCCAGATCTCTTTAATTCGGGGTGGACTTTAAAATGTATAACTAAAATGTGAAGGTTATCTTACCACTTGGAGAGAAACTGGCCACAGTTGTCTGACAGACTTGAATCCCTGATCATCGTAGCAATATTGGTTGCCTTCTCAAATGCCAAGGACAATACAACAGTCTTTGTGGAAGGACTTGACATCCTTGACACCTCCCGACATAGCACTTGAGGCAATGACATTCCTCACTGCCTAATCTATGGTAACATATGGACTCCTCGGCCTTGATTACGAGCTCACACAGTATAGTATGTCATGCACAACTTGTTTGCGGCAGTTGCTGCTGTTGCAGAACTACCTGTATCTGCTTCATCTGTAGAGGGAGACCGACCAGCAGTGACCTTTGTAGAGACTACAGCCTGAGCCACCCTGTGCAATCAACTGTCTTTGAACTGGTGTAATTGCTGAGCAGCTTGGAGCTGGGTGGCAGTGTCCGACAGAACCATTTGCAGAGTGCCTGGTCTTTGGACAGCATGGGTTGTGGAGTTTGACGAAAGCTGCACATTGACAAGGTTGGCTTGGGTGATTGGGTTGTCAGAATGATCTGGTGTCCTCTTGATGGCTGAATGATGTTGATACCGCCTGATGAATGAATAAAAGAAATACCATGTGTGATATCAACTGAATGTCTCAAAACTAGTAAAACTACTGTAACAAACAGAAGCAGTACCAACATTTGTGTATGATCATGGCATATATATTTTTTTGGTATTCAAATGAAATAGTAATACCTTCCCAGAATCATCTATTGCAAATCATGTAGAGAGAGTACACAAGGATCTACATGTAATCTTACTTTTGGTAACAGGATGAAAATAAATATGAGACAGTATACTATGAAAAATACAATAAAAAGGTTATAATGACAGATTGTTGACATCATATCTCATCAGTGATTTTACGATCTGGCTCAAACCTCGTCTGGTCTCCAAAACATGATTTCGAGATAATTGCGGTCAAAGTTTGGATGTTTTTTCAGACGCTCATAACTTTGCGCTTTGAGAGAAACCAGGGGAGTGTTTCACAAAGATTTAAGTATGACTTTGAGTCGCACGTAAATACTGAGTTGCGTACGGTATGAAAGGCTTTATCGCATTGGTCAGATCGTGTCATGAGGACGCGCACTACTGCGTATCTATCAATAAGATTGCACGTTGCATATCATGTACGCATAGCCATTTAAGTGCGACTTACATGTAAGGCATACTTAAATCTTGGTGAAACAACCCCTGATCAATTATTTACACCAATTTAAAGCATACATTCTATTCTTTTGTAATATACAAAATTTTGTTCGCAATTCGTATTCATTTTTCAATATTTGAAATGAAGCGCATGTATGCATTTCAGAAGCTGCTGATTTTTACCCCAAACAGGTTTGAGCCAGTTCGTAAAATCACGCGAACCATGCACACTGTTTTTTAGCGGCATAAACCACAGTGTGAGCCAGTTTGTAAAATCATTTATTCCATGCACATGTTTTTTTTTTTTAATAATAACGGTTACTTATATGCGCTTTACATAAAAAGTATCACAGTGCTTACAATTGTCAGAAATAAAATATGTATATAAATCTTAAGTAACAAAAAAGAATAGAATTGTATACATTAAATTGCATCAACTATTGGTGTTCTCAACTGCGCCAGATGAGGCCTGGTGGCCTCTTGCATAAACCCTGCGCCAATCACAAACGCGGAGCATCTAGGTTGGGTCTTTGATGTATGTGTACCATTCAAGAGACTTTATAGTACACAAAGAATGGTTTGAGCCAGTTCATAAAATCAAAGGAGGTTGAACCGGTTCATAATGCCCTCATTTTTTAAATAATGCAAATAATGCAAATTTCGATCTGAAATTTGGCAAATCAATAGAGTGAATCACAGGCTTTCAGAATATGCAAAAAAAAAAAAAAAAAAAATCAGGTTTGAGCCGGTTGATAAAATCACTGATGATCTTATGAATGGGGAAAGTACATGTAGAGTGAAATGGTTACCTTGTGGGAGTTTTATAATTGACCTGCTGGTAACCTTTGACCCGTTTGCTGAGCTGAACTTGTGTCCCTGATTGTAGCTGTACAGTGTTGGTTGTGTAGTGATTAGCAAAGCTTGTCCATTCCAGCTCCACTCACCTGCAGATGCAAAAAAATACAAGATAAAATTTGGACATTATTACCTTTGAATTCTAGAACTAAAAGAAGTCTGTTTTTTAATATGCTAACATGGCATTGAAATTAAATCTTTTTTAGACAGAAAGTAAGGTAATGAATAAATATTTTTTCTGGCTCAATGATCAGTAATATTTGGAGAATCTGACATCATTCTAATATCTGAAATGCTTCTATACATGGAACCAGGCATTCAATAAAGTGCAGCATTTATTGTCTGTTATTGAAATTTCACATTTTTTAGATTTGCTTTTTGTTATCTTTCAGTTCACACTATTTTTAAGAATGGACAGTGCTGTTAGACTTAAAAGAGCAAACAAATAGCAATATGAATAGATTTTCCATCTTAAAGATACAATTATAAACTATATTGCTAAATTTGAGGAATTTTTTTTGGATTTTTCGACTGAGTAATAGAGGTTTGAACTAATTGTAGTGATCTTGCGAGGTCTAAAAAATTTGCAATTCTTAAGAATATCAATTTGGGTGAACTTTGAAGCTCTACATGTATAGCAAAAAAATGGACCCATGTTGATTGTTGCATAATTGGAATATTCAGGTGCTAAAGTATCTATAATGTTTGGAGATAATGACATGGATTTCACTTGAACTGTGGAACATCCTCAAGTGGTTGGGAGTGATAGTGATACCATCAATCATGCGAGGGAGGCCTAACGTAAATCGTAACTTCGAGAAGGGAATATGACTAGCATGTAAGTGGAACTGCCACTGGCATCCAGTGCACAGTGGCAAATATCAGTAAAGGGCAGGTCCAAGAAAAGGACTCCCTAGAAGTCAACATTTCATCTCTGTAAGAGGTTATCTTTGGTTGAATAAGATGGCCCAAATGTTGAATTAAAAAAAATTTCCACTTCCCTCATCCGTCTCTGACCGACCTCTGGATGTATATTCATCTGTTATCTCAGAGCATCCGAGATGCACATGATGCTGCGAGAGCCACCCTCCGGAATACACAGCGAGGGATGAAGCAGGATTATGACATAAAGGTGTACTTGTGGCAATTTAAGGAAGGGGACCGAGTATACCTTCTCACCAGACCCCCAAGGGAAAATGTAAGAAGCTGCAATCTCCCTGGAAGGCTATAATCGTGAAGCGATATACCCCTTATGTGTACCGGGTGACCTATCGGAACATGGCCTGACTGTAAATCACAATCAACTCAAAAGGTGCCTTGAAAAGACCAAGCCCTCAAGCCCTGACTGGAGGGAGGAAAGATATTGCTAAGTACTGTAGAACCCTCGATGATGGATCCTTCATGATTCAGTGTGATGGATGCAATGAAATGGTTCCATGGTGCATGTGTTGGTGTTACCCATGCGGAAGGAATGTCCACTGACAAGTATTATTGTCCATTTTGTAGCTGTGGGTAACCCATTTCCTTTTCTCTTTTCAGATGGCCAAGATTGAGCTCCATGCAGATGAGGAGATATTTGACCCCCCCCCCCCAATTTAGATGGACACTCGCCCTCCTCCTCCCCCCAAAGGCTAGTTGGCAGATAGTTGAAAGCCCGGATAGGTCCAGTCCCACCACCCGGCACTAAGCGGAAGCGTACATGGCTACGAAAGTTAAGACGTCTTATAGAAGTCAACTAGGGACAGGGTCCAGGGATTCCTGCCCCAGCCATGAAAGGCATTAAGACACCCAAAGCCATGGGGAAGGGAATAGGAAGGGTTAGCAAGGGCTCCATGAATCCTGGTACCAGTACCGGTACAGGGACTTTTCCTAGCAAGGGGAGAGGGAGGGGTCTCCTCAATTATCTTAACAGACAAAATAATCATCTCAATGTCTAAGGAATACCCCCGCTTCTGCTCCCAGCTCCCACCCCTACCTGAAGGGTTTGACATCCACATGGCTGGTATGAAAAAAGGGGAAGCGCATGGTGACAAGGCACCCTGTAGAGGTTGTTGGTGGGGTCCTGATCTATTGCGCCCCAGAGTTCTATGGACCCCAGCTTTCTCTCCAGGGTGCTGCCGTGCTGGCCCACAGCCCCCCAGCCCCCCATATATGATGAGGGATTCGTTACAAGCCGGGAAATGGGTTGCTGCCTTCCCACATTGTTAATTCGGCATTGCTGGGATGGCAGCCTACTTTACAATCAATCAGATTCCAGGCCTTAGGGCTGTTCCCGCAAATCAGCTGATTTTGGAGACTGATGCTCCGCATTTCCCTCCTTGCCCAGACAGGACGGTGACTTCATCTGAAAGCCTGGGTGATGTGGGGCGGTGGTAAGGGGTCTTACGTTCTTCTCTCCCATGATGCATTATTTTCACTCTCTGGAGAATGTTTTATATGCCGTTTCGTGGTGGAGAAGGTCTGAGAAGTTTTCCCAACGTACCAGGCCGAACTAGACCACATTTTACATCCCCAAGTAGAAAGTGTCTTTTGGCTGTCATCTTTCGGACCCTCCTTTAGTCTTCAGGGATTGGTAAAGGTTGCGGACCCTTATCCAGGGGATATTAGTTTGATTATTTTAAAAAATATTGTGCCAAGTTGTGTCACACATAAAATTATATATCCAGGTGATATTTTAGTTATTTCAAAAACATTGTGCCAAATTACTGTAAGTAACAGATGAATTTTTTTTCTTAGAGCTCACCTTACAAATCATGAATCGATTATTATGCCGTTATCTGACGTTTTCCACCTTTTTTTACAGCAAGGAAGCCAGGAATTTGTGTCATTTTGTGATCATTGTGCTTACTACATGGAGAGTGGAATAATCTGGTTTGTACACTTGCATTTATTTCTGGAGGATATACTGTGAACATATATGATCAAGATCACTACCAAGTATCCACTCTAGTCCCATCAACTTCTTTCTGTGCATGTGGAAGAATGATCTCGTATCTCCAGAAGTAGAGCCGAAAGTGCAATATATATACTCTTCCAAATCGTCGTGATTTGTGGGTCCAACCTCAATACCCTTCATACTACCCCGGCATACTACCCACATCAATCTCGTTGACTTTATTTAACTTTACATTTTGTCTTAACATGTGAATTATCATTCATGTTACTTTGAACTTTATATGCATCAGTCTGATATTTCATGGAATAGCTCGCTTCATACTGTTCTGATTATCCTTGCCCGATTCACTATGCCTGTACAACTAGATTAGAAAAGCGTAATATCGATCGTAGATGAAGCCATTCAGAAAAGTTTTCAGAGTGACAAGTTCTACAATAATGTGGGACTGGCAGTGCGTGAAGCAACTGAAAAGGATCTGGGGACATTAATTGAGAGAATGGAGCGAGCCAAAGCAAGAATAATTGACTTAGAATCAGCGATGGATTCCAAAACAAAGGAGATTGAGCACCTTCATAAGGTGATCGATGGTCAACGAAGTTCAATCCAGTCCCTCAATGCATCAGTGGACGATCAAGAACAATACTCAAGAAGGAATTGTCTTCGGTTTTGGGGGATCCCCGAAACGGAAGGAGAGATCACTCAGATCACGGATGAGATAGTCTGTGGCATAATCCAAAGTAAAGTAAACATCCAAGTTAGCAAGAGTGACATCGATCGCTCTCATCGCGTAGTACCGAAACAGGACAGGGGAGGATGTGTGACCACTGACCAGGCAATCGAAAACAAAGGAATCCAAACCAAGAGCTATCATCGTGAAGTTTGTGTCATATCAGAAGCGGAGGTGACGAGAAACGAAAGAAGGCTAAAAGGAACAAAAATCGCCATCGAGGAAGACCTCACGAAAGTGAATGCTGACCTGCTAAGAGCTACAAAAAAATGTAAAAAGGTCATCGAAGCTTGGCCATCCGAGGGAAAAATAATCACGCTCCTTCTATACTGGAAACAAGACTATTAAATGAGTCATCTGACACAAAGCTGACCTGGATTAGATATGAAAAATTTATGAACCCAATGGATAGATAATTCATGGTTTCGCCAATACATTATTTGACTGATGCATATGTCATGCATACATGTACGTTAAATTTGATTACCCTTGTTAATTTTTCCTCAAATATTTTATAGCTCATTTTCCCCTTTTTCTTTTTAAGCATATTTCTTTGTTTTTTTTATATTGATTTGTATATTTTCTCACTTCATTACCAACCTCTGACTATTCTGTTATACTTTTAATGTTTCATTTCATTTTTAGTGTTTATTTTTTACATTACATTGTTTAATGTGGTAATGTTTTCTTCTGCTACTTGTGTGATAAGCAATGATGAGTCACGTATATATTCCCATTTCACGATATTGATAATAAAGAGTTTGTTCAAATTGATGTATTTGAAGTAAAAACTGAAAATCGTGTCAATCTAGACAGATTACGACTTAATCTAAATTCTCATTTCGAGAACGACAAAGATGTGAGCTTTAAACCAAACGCCCGTTGAGTATATATATGACCATGATGACTATGAATTCAAATGAAAATTAGATACTGATGACACTACTCTTCTTGCCTCCAATAGTAACTTTAATGAACTATGTGCAAATGTTAATTTTAATCTCTCAAAAGTCGCAATATGGTTTAACTTAAGTGCAATAAATTGTTTAAATGTAGATAAAACAAATTATATTCAATTTTTTAAGTATAATTCTAATAATGACATGTCATGTGTGTTTTGAAAATTAATGATAAAATAATCAAACGTACGGTAATTCTTTGAGATTTCTCGGAGTAATTCTTGATGAATTTGGAATGAACATACCGTATTGATATTGAGGAGTAACTTTACAATCCATTTAATCCAATGTCATAATCGATTATGAGAGCATGGATTACACACTGTAGTGTTAGAACGAGGCATCATACTTTAGCTCATGACATTGGATTCTAAAGTAAAGGTAAGCCGATATTGATAACAATTAACATATCGAGAAAAATTTCAAAATATTCTGAATCATTTAAAGTATGAATTACCTTTTGAATTAATATTTTATATCAATTGTAATCAACTGAAATGCACCAAAACGGGAAAAATAAACTTATAAGGGGAAAAAACAGTGACTTACTTCGGCTGTAGCGCAACTCCCAGACTTAGGTTAGCCTACTCGTAACCCAGAGAGCTCCCGCCCGCACAGCGGGCGGGAGCCCAGAAGCTTACCGTGTATTTGACCATATTCACCGGACTAGGGTGATTTATGGTCTAAATATTTATCCAAATGAATTGTGAAAACAGAAAGTATACAATTACCACGATTATATGGATGAAGGTCTAACGAGTGGCAGTTTCCTGACATCTGGGCACAGACTGGAACCTCAAAAAAACGAAAAGTTCTCTCCTCTACCCCAGTCTCGATCGGCCATTTTGTTACGATTTTTAACAAAAATGGCCGATCGAAACGGGGGTAGAAGGAGAGAACTTTTCGTTTTTTTGAGGTTCCAGTCTGTGCCCAGATGTCAGGAAACTGCCACTCGTTAGACCTTCATCCATATAATCGTGGTAATTGTATACTTTCTGTTTTCACAATTCATTTGGAGAAATATTTAGACCATAAATCACCCTAGTCCGGTGAGTATGGTCAAATACACGGTAAGCTTCTGGGCTCCCGCCCGCTGCGCGGGCGGGAGCTCTCTGGGTTAGCCTACTCGCTACTGTCACTATTTTATCCTAACTTAATACCGGTACATAAACATATGGCCATTGAGTCCCTGTACAGATGGAGCTAGAACTTTGGTCTCTGTATTTGGGGAGTGGAGCCAACGGAGTTCAGCGGAACAACCAACATAACACGTTGGTTTCCCAATTCACCTTATGCGAATTTATTTCGTTAAATAAATCAAAACACTCACCTCTAAATTATGCACGTACTACAAGAAACAAAACAGCTTTTTGAAAGACATGTCTGATCTGCTTGCCTTTTTTTCTTTCGTCACATTCTTGAATATGGCGCGTCCACTGTAGTATCGGCGAAACGTCCAATAGCAAAATGAAAAAAAAAATCAGAATACCCCATGTAAGAAACCGAGCAGCCCGCTACTTGGGGCTACTTGGCGCCCCTGGCGCTAGTCAAGTGATTGTGCTTTTTTGGGGGGGGTCGTTATTTTGTTTTAATTTCGTAATAAGTGACCCCAACTCCCATCCATAAGACGAAAGAGACTTTAGCGACCTCTTAGAACGGGGGGAGGTATATAACGAAAGAAGTGTGAAAAATTGAAAAGGTTACTATTTTTAAGGGGAAAAAAGCTGAGCCGACGAATGCCCCTTGTTATTCTCGTCAAAAGGTGATGATTCTTGACATTTTATAACTAATGCCCCAATACCCATCCACAATACAAAGTGACCGTTGAGCAACGAAAGGATGGGAAACCTTTATCGCCAAAGAAATGAGAAAATTGAAAATGTTCATATTGAATAGGCCCATTTGTCGATAGGCATAAGTGATGATTTAAAAAAAAATACCCCGAACCAACTCTTGGAGATTTTTTTTTAAGAACTACTTAGAAATGAAGAGCTGTCATGGCCGATGAAATAAGAAAGTAAAGGAAATATTTCATAGCTTTTAAGCAAAATTTTGATTTTTTAACCATTGTATTATTTGTCAAAAACTGATGAGTTTTTATCATTATTTCGTAATTACTGCCCCCCCCCCAAAAAAAAAAATGCAAAAGGCACAAGTGAATGCTGAAAAATACTCTAGGATGGATAAGGCTTCAATCAAACGAAATAGGATGTAACAATTTGTAATGTTATTTTTATAGTAGAAATTTCCTTTTGCTAAACAAAAAGTGTTTATATATATATATATATATATATATATCTTGATAACAGCCCCGTTTAAACCCCATCCAAAAGACAATAAAGACTGTTGAGCAAACTTATAGGATCGATGAAAATTCATATTCATATATAAAAGATTATATATATATCCAAAGTCAATGTGGAAAACTGAAGCTTTCTAATTTTTAACAAAAAAATCTAAAATATTAATACTTATCATTATTTTTATTTTTTGCTCATGTAGGCAGTGGATAGGGCAAACCACTAATTTTACTTTTTTGTTGTATATATTACATCTCTTCTGGTTTACAGTTCATCTCATCTGGTTTACAGTCCTTTTCAGGACTTCGCTCACTTTCAAGAAAAGAATACTTCTAATAGTCTCTGTTCATTCTTTCTCGTCTTTCCATTTCAATCTTTCTGCCTGTATTTCCTTCCCTTCTTCATATTACACATGGTGAACCGTAAACCTTCTCCCCTTTACAAACTCCACCATGCAAACCTACAAAGATCATATTACATCTGTTATGCTCACTGTTTTGTTCTCTGTAATGTTTGAAAGAAAAATAAACAAACTTAATTTATCTTTGACTCGAACTCATAACTAAAGATTGATTGAGCCATCCCTGAAATTAAAGGTAATGAACCATTCGTTTTTTACGTAATGCCATGTAAATAATTAATCTTGCCGATATGTTACAAAAATACTAGAATCCCGCCCTTTTTCAAGGTGCACACTGTATAGGCCTACTTAGCTGCAGGGGTGGATCCAGGGTTACACCGTCCCGGCGGGGGTGGTATTCTAAATACTGCCTTTTTGTCTAATTTGAGTAATTTTTTTAAAATTTACTGTTGATTTTTCAACATTGTACAGGGCAAACATATATCATTAAACATAATGTAAGCGCGAAGGTCGAGCTTTTTTTTTTAAATAATTCATTTACTGACCTGAATAGGGTGACCTTATAAGCACCGTGTGAATTCATCAAGATCGATGATAGGTAGGCGTAGTACGGTGCGAGCGCGAAGCGCGAGCTAAATGTTTTTGATATACTGTCCTCATAGCATTTTTGTTATCATGGGAAAGAAATAATATCATCAATAAAGAACGCTATTATTGTAAGCATGAATATAATTGGTATTTTACTCTACAAATACTACAGGCGTGCAGGAGTGCAAGCTGAAAATCAAATTGACTAAAAAACGAACATGTTTTTTTTAATACCGGGTAATCATAAATGCAATACATAAGCAAAAGCGGAGGGTTTGAGATTCCGATGACCAGGGTTCGATTCCCACATGGTGCGCTAGGGACCTTTGATATGGCTTTAATCCTCATTATCAGGTCCATCGTCGGTCCTTTGATTGCTTGCTATTACAAGCATTCACGCTTTCTTAGCAATCAGATTTTATAAAATCAGCACCAGGTTAAGATGTACTAGAACTTCTCTTAAAGAATTCATTAACAGGATGTGTATCTCAGTAACCAAAACATATATGAGCGCGAAGTGCGAGCAAAATTTTTGTTATATTCAGGAGTAAAACCATGACATTAATGAAAATGCGAGGAGCTAACTATAATGACGTAAGAATTAGACCTTTCATTGCCAATTCTAATTCTTAATTATGAGTAAAATAGGTCTATCATTAAACGAGCCATCCTATGGCGCGAAACGTGAACGGATTTTTTTTTAATTATTATAATGTCTTAAAAGGTTGTTTTTTTTTACCAATATCCCCTTATTTTCTGCACTTTTTGTCATCCTTCTATTTTTATATCCTTTTCTTTTCTTATCCCCTTCCTTCCTTTACTTCGTTTTCTTTTCTCTCTCTTTTTTTCTTGCGCCGCGATGGGGCGGGGGGAGGGCACGCCCACTATATCCGCTTATAACTAGCTTTTCATTTCCCTTCCTTTCTTTCATTAATTTGATACAGAAGGAAGCAGGGCTCCTAGGCTCTGAGGCTCAAATTTTTTATTTTATTTTTTCTTCCTTCTCCGTTTCCCTTCTATCTCTATCTCTCTACCCCTCTCGATCTTTCCTCTTCATGTATTTCCTGCCCCTTTCCATTATTTACTTCTTCCTTTCTTTCCTTCCCCTCTCACTTATCCTTCTCTTTCTCTATATATTTCCTCCTTCCTTTCTATATCCTCTCCCTTTCCATTTTCTCGTTATTCCCTTCTTTTCTTTCCTCTACCCATTTCCATATATCTTTTTTCCCTCTCCTTCCATTCTTTCTTTCTTTTTCCTTCTCTTTATCTCTCTTCTCCCCTCCCCCTATTTTCCCTCTCCCTATCCCTCTTCTCTTTCTATCTCCTTTTCCCTTCATTCTCCTTCCCCTCTCCGTTTTCTTCTTCTTTTCCTTCCCTTTCTATCTCTTTTCCCCTTCCTTTTCTTTTGTTTTCCTCTCCCTACCTTTCCCCCACCTATTTTTGTATTTTTTTTTTTTGGGGGGGGGGGAGGTCCCCGAGGGTAAGGCCCCTTGAATATGCGAAAAGACTAGGAACCCTTGGGGAGTGCACAAAATATGATATTCTAGACATAAAGTAGCAGAGAGTGAAGTGTTTGGATATCATATCTGGATTCATTCATTTTAAATGACTTGAGATAAAGACTCGCATGGAAGACAATTACTTGTAAGTGATCGGAGAGTAAATAAATCTTTATTATATTTTGCGATAGGAAATATTATTACATATGTGCTAAATTATGGTTTCAACAGATCATATGACACAGATATACATGGATATTCGATGAAGAACATTTAAGTAAAGAAATATATTTTTTAAGTTAGTTTGAAAAAAAAATCCAACGCCAATGTTCGAATATGTTCGTTTTGCTTGAAGAAACCAAACGTTATTCATTAAATTTGTAGATAATCATGCTTAAGAAATTCAGATCGATGATTGTCCAAAGTATTTTTAAAGTATTGTCCTAAAGAATTGTATTAACTCATGACCATTATCCTTCCCGATGTTCGGAAATAAATTGCAGGTATCAAAGTTTTAAGAAAGCCTTTATTGTTCACGTCAATGAAATAAAAAAGAAAAATAAATTCACTTCAAATATATAAGAAAATGCGTTAAACATTAAACGTTTGATAAGCAGAAATGGAAATTCTGTTGCATCGCTTTTTGTCCAGTTAGAGGTGGGTCTTCTGCATCTCATCCGTACTCTGCGGCCAGGGATTCTCGTAACTGTTCACCTCTCGCACATTCGATCTAAAAAAGTAAATAATAAAAAAGAATATCAGAAATTTTGCACAACAATAAGAATAGTAAAGCAATCTTAAGCAGAATTTTTGCTCTGCTCGGCATGGCGGAGGTGGTGGATTCATTTTGGGGTGATCTGTCAAGTGATGATCTGTTAAAAAAAGAAAATAATCCAACATTTCTATAACAAGTTCACCATCAGCCAATCAAATCTAATGATTTCAGTAACTTATAACTGTCATTGCAAATCTGCTATCATTCAAAACAGGACCCTGAAGCCAAGCGGCGTAGTGAGCCTAAAAAATGAGGGCGCCAGATATGGCATATTGGGCAAAATTAATATAAACAAAACTGTAAGCATGCAAAGCGAGTAAGCAAAGATTTTGACATTTAAATTACAGAAAAAAAATCAAATTTTGTGATAGATTTTGACATAATATTCAAATGATATATTTCACTCTTCTCTATTTCTTTTTCTCTTTTTTTTTCTTGGTCTTGAAGCCCTGCCCGCCCCATCTGAACACCCTTGCTGGAGACCAAGAATTCATACATGCGTCCAACACGTTTGTTCACTTTCATTAATTTGGAAAGACTGAGATATGACTAATGTTTAATTAAATTGACATTCCATTGACATTTAGGCACTCAATGAACGAAATGTGTTATTTTGGCAACATTGTGCTGATATGATAAAGATACCCTTTTTAGAGAAGATCCACGAGGCCGGGTGTTACGGTACGATTGTGTACATCAAAAGATTTTCTGCTGATCCCGATCTTTAATATAAACTGAAAACACTTCGTAATTGTAACCATGTATAAGTAAACTATGCATCTTCAGAGCATGTTTTTCAAAAGCAAAGTTCATACGATTAGGATAAGCAAAAAATAACTTTGATGTAGACAAAAGTTATCATCTGCCTGTAGGATCCTCGGCCTCGTGGGCACTAGCATATAGTGAATCTTTTGTGTAATGCTTCCACTCTTTATTCTCTTCTTTTTGTTTAATGGCAACCAGTCAAAATTGGTAGTGATATTTCTTTTTTACCTGATTGCTAAGAAAAAATTGACTATTTTAGTCACAGCATTTTTTTCCCTTTCCCCAAAACAAGTTATATTTATCTTGTCTTTTTTTCATTCCTTTTCTTATCATTTTTTACAAAATAAAACAAAATCCCTTTCTCTTGCTTTTCGATTTTGACTCATATAACTATCAGGAAATGCAAATTTCTTGTTTTCTTCAAATTATGTTTTAAGTGATAGTCTTTGTTGTTCTACTTTAATAAAAAGAGAGACTTACTCGACAGCATGCGGTGGCAGGAAACCATAGTCATTCTCACGAGAGAGTGGACGATCAATATCATCAAAGATCGGAAGAGTGTCATGTAGCTGTGAGTTAGGTACTCCTCGCTCCCTTTCCTTCTTCGCTAACTCAGCGTCGTAGAGGGCACTGTAAATGATATATATGACAGTGACTTTGTTATTCACTACCATTTTAGATAGGAAAGGAAGTGCTTCGGGTTATAGATATTAATACATATATTTTCCTTGTACGGCCACCATATGAATTACCATTGCATTTGACTATCATACCGACTAAAACATTAACAATTATGATGATAATAATGATAGTAATGATAATAGAAATAATAACGATATAATAACATTATCATACCTAGATTATCATTTTACATTCTTCATACAAAATTGACGTCTATTTTGTTTCCTGATATGGATATACGTATATATTAAACATATGGTAATTCAAAAAAAAAAAAAAAAAACATCTGTACAAAAGAGGAGTTTCTGTGTAGCAAAAATAAACAAACATTTGAACGATATACCTCCTCAGTTCTTACTGAAATCATATGCACGTTTATCTTACATTATGACTTTTTGGGTGAAATCGTTTGGAAATTACCTTTTCTTCTTCCTACAGACCGAGGATGAAATGAATAAGAGTAAGAAGAAGATGGCAATAAGAGCCAAGGCCACGATGAGAAGAATGTACCACGGGTTAAGATTGATAGATCTCCCCAAGAAAGTGTCTCCACTCTGCGCCAGCGGGATATCTGGATAAATAGAAGGGAAAAAAGAATGCTAATGAATATAAGTGATATATACATAAGGGGTGTAAGCGATGAAACCATCATAATGAAGAAGAGGTTGGGATTTTTCTTAAAGAAATAATGTGTGTAGGTCTCAGAAATAGTTTCACTTCACAAATAATTATGATGACACTCCTACCACATAATAAAAATAATGATAATAATAATGACAATGGAATAATAGTGCTAGTGCTAATAGTAGCAGTAGTAGTAGTAGTAGTAGTAGAAGTATAGTAGCAATAATTATTCCATTATCACTTTTCAAATTTTTTTATTTTTGACGATGGTAATGCCTTTCTCATGATATTCACAAAGGATATTGGCAACTGTAATTAAGTGAAAATAAATAATCTACAATAATGTATTTCTACTTTATAAATATAAATATAAATACAAAAAAAGAATTTTAGAACCACAAATGTGAATTACTTGCTGAAAAGTATACTGATGATTTCTTATTAGAATAATTTCTTTAAAAATTGAAACTTTCAAAAACTGAAAACCAAAGAAGTTTCAACAAACATTTGATACAATTCCTGAAAAACAATGTAAAGAGGGATATCAATGCTGATTCGCTGTTTAACATTCATATTCTCGATTGCATCCAAATTCCAAAGTGAAAAATAATATAGCTTCACGTCCAGATACAAGGACGCCATAATACTTACTAACAGGAGAAGCACAAACAGGTTGCTCAAGGGAATCAGGGCACTGACAGAAGAACTTGTTGATCCCGTTCAGGCAGGTTCCTCCATTCTCACAGGGGTTACTGCTACATTCGTCTATATCTGATCACATGACCAAAAAAAAAAGGAAACTGGTTTACAGATGAGCTATTTAGTCTTTCTTTTCCACCCCAGCGCATCTAATAGAGGGCCTACACATACACATTATTTAACCGATAGAATAGAATGATCGACACCCCCCTTCTTATGATATTCCTAGATTCACGATATCAAGGGTATCAAAATCACCGATTTTAAAAAAGGGGTAGTTTTTAAAGACTGGTCAATGGTCAATCGCAGGGTCAAACGTATTTAGGGTATTTTTTTTCCAAAGTTTTTTTTAAGACTAGCCAAACGTGTTTAGGGTATGTTTTTTCCCCAAGCTTTTTCCCCAGGGTCATATTCTGGTGACAACTTGTTTAGGGGCCAAAACTTAAAAATAAAGCCCGCGAAAAAACTTGTTTAGGGAGTTATTTTGCACACAGAGAAAAACTCGTTAAGGGGGTGTTTGGAAATAATTTGGCCATGCGTGTGTATAGCAATACACTTGAATGCCCCCTACCCCGGGCTGAAGGTACTATGTACGCTGGTACTGGCATCTTACCTATTTCACAGATATCTCCAGAGAAGCCGCTTGGACAGTAACAAGTGAATGCATTGACACCGTCTTCGCATACACCGTTATTAGCACAAGGATATGGATCACAGTTATCAATGTCTGGACAAAGATAGACCAAAAAAAATGAGAAAATTGGTTGAAAATGTGATGCTAACATAGCATATCAAGATGAATTTGACCTTTTTCTGTTGATCAATGAATTTGTTTTGACACCCATTATTTGTTTATCACATAATATTAAAAATAACGATAACGATGTAATTAATCATGATAATAGGGTTTTATAATTTGTAATGCACCGTTTATGAATGTCTCATCTAATATATTATGCATCAAGTAATGCAATATCTTATTGCCTTAACCAACGGCATATACTGAGGCGCTGGATAAAGCTAATCCTCAAATGCTCTATCAAGATTTTGGAATAATGGGTAGCCACATGCCACACAAAGCTGTCCTGATTGCTTCTAAAATGAGATTGACAAAATTTTATTCTGATATTGAAAAAAAAAAAGAAATATGTGAATATTGCAAAAGATATAATTAATATCACGAGATTAATGACATTTTCTCAATTTCTTGTTTGTGTGTTGATACATACTTGTTTCACAGAATTCACCGGTGAAGCCGGAGGGACAGGAACAGAGATAACTATCATCGATGTACGTGCAGAGGGCGCCATTTTGACACGGGTTTGCATATACACACGTCAGAGTAACTGTAGTGGAGAAAAATAGAGGCAAGTGACTTTAAAA